>NC_136270.1:103763953-104013953 GCF_964187855.1 Myxine glutinosa
AATCAGTGCATAGTAGAGAAACAGGTCTCCAATTCTTCATTTGTCGCAAATCACCAGCCTTTGGAAGAAGGGACATCACCGCTCTTCTCAAACTTAAAGGCAATTCTCCATGAGTCAGTGATGATTCAAGAACATGCATCAGTTCTGGACCTAATAGTTCCCAAAATTCCACATAAAATTCAGCCGGCAGACCATCGATTACAGGGGCTCTTCCCGAGTCCATTCCAGCCAGGGCTTGCGTTAACTCCTCGAGCGTAATTGGCGAGTCCATATCCAGCCGCTGGGACTCGGTTAACGAGGATAGGTGAGAGGTTAAAAGTCTCATTGTTTCATCACAAACAACCTGTTTTGAAAACAGTTTGGAAAAGAAGTCCTGAACACATAACCGTCTGTCTCTGGGATTTACAACGACAGCTCCGCCAGGATTAATTACAGAAAACATGTTCTTGGGTGCTTTAATGACAGAGTCCAGACGAAAAAAAGCTTTACTAGGG
Organism: Myxine glutinosa; assembly: GCF_964187855.1. Lineage (NCBI taxonomy): Eukaryota > Metazoa > Chordata > Myxini > Myxiniformes > Myxinidae > Myxine > Myxine glutinosa. Next base: position 103,764,448 of record NC_136270.1, read on the forward strand.
GTATCTAAAACCTTTAAGTTCTTAACCCTTAGTCTGAGCAACAACCCTGCTGCTTTCTCCTGGATTAACTCTCTCAGCTGAGTCTTCTTTTCTAGTAATAACTGGAAGTTTCTTGCATTATTCTTTTTAGCAAGTTTACCTTCGAGCTGTACAATGTCAGCTTCCAAACAAGTCATTGTTATATTCTTAACATTTGTAATGTTTGCTCTAAACTGTTGACAAAACACCCGAATCTGGGCTTTCGTATTGTCCCACCAAAGATTAACTGAAGAAAAAGAGGGCTTTCTTTGGATTTGATTAGCCCAGAAAACTTGGAAGGCTTCTTTAAATAGACCATCTTCTAGAAGACTGGTATTAAATTTCCAGTATGCACTTTTATTTATTGACTGAGGAAAAAGAAACCCCATGGTTACTAAATGATGGTCTGAGAATATTGACGGAAAATAATCTGGAGAGACTATAGCGTTTCTAAAAGGTGAGTTTATATACCATCGGTCGAGTCTCGCAAAGGACACTCTTCCTCTGGTGATGCGGCTCCAGGTGAACTGAGGTTCATTGGGGAAAAGTACCCTCCATACATCTAGCAAACCCACCCGAGAAAGGAAAAGGGATAAATCAATACATGATTCGGGATGAGGTTCTGCCGAGTTCCTGTCCATTACAGGTTCAAAGGTACAGTTAAAATCACCCCCGATACACACACATTGGTTTAGATCAACTGTCTGCAGGTGATTAATCACAGACGCAAAGAAAGCTTTCCGTTCTGTGCTCTCACTTGGTGCATACACATTGAATAATGTGAAATGGAAATTATTAACCTCCAGTTCAAGAGAGCTGAATCGGCCTTTAACAATCTCCTGGAAGAGGATTGACTCAGGTACTAGCCCTGGTCGAAGTACGAAAGCAACACCTGCCGAAAAGGAAGACAGGTTGCTAAAAAAGCACTGTCCCCCAAAAACGCGACACCAATCATATTCTACGTTTTGGGTGATGTGCGTTTCCTGCAGTAAAAGTACATCGACATTTTTGCGCCGAAACAAACTTTGCACTTGAGCTTGGCGGTTTGGGTTTGCACCTCCACCGTTAATGTTCAAGGTGCCAAAGGTAATTTGCTTCATTCCTTATCAAAAGGTTTGATTGGGTGTTGCGAAATCTCAAGACTGGCTTTTGTAATAAATTTCCTGAATCGGTGAAATTGTGACCTTGTTAGTGGAAATTCTTTGCCCTTTCTTGTTATTTCCTTTGCTGATTGAATAAATGAACCTAAATCAGGAAATGTATCCCTGATAACTACATTTCGCTGTCTGTAGGTTTCATTCAGAAAGGAGAGTACGAGTTGAGGAGATATCATTGGCTGACTCAACTGAGACTGAGACAACTCAGGCACCTCCTCATCCTCATCAGATTCCGACAAGTCTGACAAGGTCCCTCCAGGATCGAGGATGTTGGCCTCCGTGGTCACTATGGGAATTGTCAGTATCTCTGGGGATTCGCTGGAGAGCTCCACTGTGCAATCCACGATGCCATGGTGATATTTGTGCTCGTCAGAAGTTGAAGCCTCGGTTTCATCCTCTTGTGGAGCACAATCTACCGAATCGATGAGCGACTCGGTGACACAGTTTTGAATCTGCATCGGTAGAGCAGCACTGCAGAGGGATGAGTCAGTCACTGTCTGCTCGTTCACAGTGACTGATGTCAATGATCGTAATGGTTCGTTCGAGGGTTTATCAACGTATTCAGCGTTGCAACTTATTTCACCCATATAGCAATTTGCGTTCACAGAGTTTGTACACAAACTTTCAGACATATTATCCTCAATTGCAGCACCCGATTCACCATCCTTTTTTTCAAACCCGATGGAAGCATGAGGAACACATTGAGGTGTGTGTTCAGTTACACTGGCCGTCTCCAATACCACCTTTTTTGGATTACTGGTAGAAAAATTATCAACCGACGCCCTTCGTTTTTTAGAACCAATAATAGGGTCCTCCTCCATTCCTTCACTACATGAGGGAATCGCAGCAAAGGTTGTGCGAGTTGGGGTCGCTTCGGTTTCTGTGACAGGAAGTGAAGTGCGATCGTTTTCTAAATTTCTAGACTCGGGATATGCGCATCGATGCTGCTATTGTTCGTCTCACTGCAGGAGGGAACAGCAGGAACCGGTAAACTCACAGGATTAACTCCAGTCGGTTGAATAGGAACACGAGTATTATCATTTTTACAATCGGTGTATGCGTGGCCATTTTCCCCACACTTTGAACACGAAACCTTGGGACAAAAACGTTTAACGTGACCAAAGGCTCCACAGTGAAAACACGTTAGTGAGGCTGACGAGGCGTACATTTGATACTCCCGATCGTCGGATTTTACTTTAAATGAAATATTTAACCCTGTATCATCACCACGATCGGGAAGTACCATGTAAACTTGGCGACGGAAACTCATAACGTGTTTTATCCTCTCGTCTCGGCTCTTCAGAGGGATCATGGACATTCTCGACACAGCTGTTCCATCTATCTATAATTCCAGTAATCTCTGTGTGTGTGTGTCTGTGGGTGTGTATGCGACCACTGTTTCTCGACAACTACCGGTCCGATATACTTGAAACTTGCCAGGTATATTGCTGGGGACCCGAGGATGTGCCTTTTCAAGGTTTTAAATTAATCGGACAAGTAGTTACCGAGCTATGGCGATTTCTTTACCAAACTCCGCAAGCCGTTCGCTTTGGACCAAACCATTTCATGTAAATAGAGGGGGGGGATTGTCACCGTACTCGCAAGCCGTTCGCTTTGGACCAAACCATTCCATGTAAATAGAGGGGGGGGGGGGGGATTGTCACCGTACTCGCAAGCCGTTCGCTTTGGACCAAACCATTTCATGTAAATAGAGGGGGGGGGGGGGGGGGATTGTCACCGTACTCGCAAGCCGTCCGCTTTGGCTTTGCGAATGGACCAAACCATTTCATGTAAATAGAGGGGGGGGGGATATAATTTTGTACGGGCATGCCCTAGTAACGAGAAAGGACTGACATTAGTTTGTCGTCTGATATAAATGGTGGTACTGAAGGAGCTGGGGCTCCCACGTCGATCGGAAGAATGGACGCGACAAAAAGCTGGAATTCATCCGAGTTGCTTTAATCAAACCAAACACTCAGGCACTCTGAAAAGCCCGTTTATCGGGCAGCAATATATATACATATTATCCCGGAGTGCTTGCCTTTCCGGAGTGCTTGCCCAGGAAAGGCGAGAGGGGGCGTGGCCCAGCGTCCTGGCTGCGGCCTGGCAAGTTGAGGGCGAGCCTGCCCGGGCATGCCCGGGCGTCCCGACCGAGGCCTGGCAAGTTGAGCGCGGGCCTGCCCGGGCGTCCTGGACGAGCCCGGCATGGTGATCGCTCCGCGTCCTTGATAGGTGCAAGGCGATTGTGAAAACCCAGCGGTAGCCGCTACACACGTCCCCCCAGAATCGACTTGCACCGGCAGGGTCAATTTGAGGGGGGTCCTGATGACCCGGCCGAAGCGACCCCTGGCGGATCGTGGGAGGGGGTCCGGTGTGGTGGTGGGCGGTCGAGTGGGGGGCACCGTGGATGGGGGGCGGCCTCGCCGCGGCGGAAGGGCCACCCGTGGTGGGTGGTCGACGTCCACGTGCGCCGGCTTGAGGCGGTCCACCGCAATCCGGTCCGACCTGCCGCTGATGTCGATGATGAACGACTTGTCGTCCCGTCGCAGCACCCGGAAGGGCCCGTCGTACGGCGGCCGGAGTGGCCCCCGATGTGCGTCGTGACGCACAAAAACATACTCCGCTGTGCGAAGTGCTGGGGGGACGTAGGACTGGGGGTCACCGTGGTGGGATGTTGGCACGGGGGCAAACCGTCGGGCGGCCTCCTGGAGGTCCGAGCGCTGGTGAGCTGCGGACCAGGGACTGGTAGCGTCGGGCACGAATTCGCCCGGGACGCGTAGCGCCTGGCCATAGACAAGCTCGGCGGTGGATGCCTGGAGGTCCTCCTTGGGGGCCGTGCGGAGGCCCAAAAGGACCCACGGCAGCCGGTCGGCCCAACCGCCGTCTTGAAGGCCGGCCATGAGCGCGGCCTTCATGGAGCGGTGGAATCGCTCGCACAACCCGTTTGCTTGGGGGTGGTAGGCCGTAGTACGGTGGAGCTTGACCCCCAGGTTGCGGGCGACCGCGCCCCACAGCTCGGAGGTGAACTGTGGTCCGCGGTCTGATGAGATGTCCGCCGGTGCGCCGAAGCGGGCGACCCAGGTGGCGATGAAAGCCTGCGCCACGTCGGCGGTGGTGGTGGAGACGAGGGGAACGGCCTCCGGCCACCTGGTGGTCCTGTCCACCATGGTGAGCAGGTGTGTGAACCCCCGTGACGGGGGGCGGGGGCCCACCAGATCCACGTTGACGTGGTCGAAACGTCGTTCGGGCACGGTGAAAGGTGCCAGCGGGGCCTGGGTGTGTCACTGGACCTTGGCCCATTGGCAGGCCGTGCAGGTGCTGGTCCAATCGCGGACGTCCCGACGAAGGCCGTGCCAGACGAATCGCGCCGACACCAGCTTCTGGGAAGCTTTCCGGCCCGGGTGGGAAAGGCCGTGGAGGGAGGCGAAGATGCGGCGTTGCCAGGTGACGGGCACGATGGGGCGAGGTTGGCCTTGGGAGACGTCGCAGAGCAGGACAGTGTCCGCGAAGGGGATGTCGGCCAGGCGGAGGCCCGTGTCCGCCGCCCGGAGGGCTTGCACCGTGGTGTCGGTGGTTTGGTCCGCCGCCATAAGCGCAAAGTCCACGCCCAGGTGGACCGCGTTCGCGCTGGCCCGGGAAAGACAGTCGGCCACGGCGTTGTTTTTGCCGGCGACGTGCCAGATGTCCGTGGTAAACTCCGACACGGCGGAGAGGTGGCGCTGTTGGCGGGCCGACCACGGCTCCGTGACCTTGGCCATGGCGTAAACCAACGGCTTGTGGTCGACGAACGCCGTGAAAGGTCGGCCCTCCAGGAGGTGGCGGAAATGGCAGACGGCCAGGTGTAGACCGAGGAGCTCTCGGTCAAACGTGCTGTATTTGAGCTCGTTCGGCCGGAGCTGCCGGCTGAAAAAAGCGAGTGGCTGCCAAACCCCGTTCACCCATTGCTCATGTACGGCGCCCACCGCGTAGTCGGAGGCATCCGTGGTGAGGGCGATGGGAGCGTTGAGCACCGGGTGAGCGAGCAGTGTTGCGTCGGCGAGGGCCCGCTTTGAGCTTTGGAAGGCCGCATCCATTGCTGCGGACCAGGCGATGTCGTGCTTGGCCGGCTTGCCCCGGAGGGCTTCGTAGAGGGGCCGCATGAGTTGAGCAGCGCGGGGCACGAAGCGGTGATAAAAATTCACCATTCCCAGGAATTCCTGCAGGGCCTTTATGGTGCGGGGACGCGGGAACGTGGTGATGGCCTCGACCTTGGTTGGCAGCGGCACGGCCCCGTTCTTGCTGATGTGGTGGCCCAAAAAATCAACGGGCGTCGTGCCGAAGTGGCATTTGGCCGGGTTGACGATGAGGCCGTGCTCGCTGAGGCGCCCGAACAGTGTTCGGAGGTGGAGGAGGTGCTCGGCCCGGGACGTGCTGGCGACGAGGATGTCGTCCAGGTAAACGAAAAGGAACGGCAGGTCATGCAGCACGCCGTCCATCAAGCGCTGGAACGCCTGAGCCGCGTTCTTGAGACCAAACGGCATCCGCAAGAATTCGAATAAGCCGAACGGCGTGATGACTGCCGTTTTAGGGACGTCGGCCGCCCTGACAGGTACCTGGTGATATCCCCGTATGAGATCAATTTTCGAAAAAATGACCCGTCCCGCCAGACGGGCGGAGAAGTCTTGGATATGCGGGATCGGGTACCTGTCGGGGGTGGTAGCGTCATTGAGACGGCGGTAGTCGCCACATGGGCGCCATCCATCCCCCGGCTTTGGCACGATGTGCAGTGGCGAGGCCCACGCGCTATCGGAGCGCCGCACGATGCCGAAGTGCTCCAACGCGTCGAATTCGGCCTTCGCCACGGCGAGCTTGGCTGGGTCGAGGCGGCGGGCCCTGGCGTAGACCGGCGGGCCCGTGGTTGGTATGTGGTGCTCGATCCCATGCCGTACTGCGACGGCCGAAAACGTCGGCCGCGTGAGGGCCGGGAACTCCGTGAGCAGGCGAGCAAACTCGTTCGCCGCCGGGACGGCGCATGCCAGCTCGGTCGGTGCGGAGCTGCTCAATGTGCATACCAGGGAGCTGAAGGTTTCGGCGTTGATTAAACGACGCCGTTGGACGTCCACCAGCAGTCCGTGTGCGCAGAGGAAGTCGGCGCCTAGCAGAGCCATGGGCACGTTTGCGGTTACAAACGTCCAAGCAAAGCGTTGGCCGCCGAAGCAGAGGGTGACGTTGCGCGGGCCGAAGGTGCGGATGGTCGATCCGTTGGCCGCAACCAAGGGGGGGCCGCAAACCGCGGATTGCCTGTCCTGGTCAGAGGCGGGTATGACGCTCAGTTGGGCGCCGGTGTCGCACAGGAAGCGCCGTCCGGACGCTTTATCCGTGATGAACAGTAAGTTGCCCGTGTGGCCGGCGCTCATGGCTGGTAATGAACGCCGGCCCGGCCGTTTCCCGGCCTGCCGAAGGTGCACGGGGGTCGGCATGTCCGGGCCTTCTGTCCGAACCTGGCATGATAGTAACACCACGCTTGGTCAGGTGGAGGCCCCGGTCGTCGTGCTGGAGGTGGTCGGCTCGGTGTAGCGGCCGCCAATTGCGTCGGCAGTTCGGTCGTCGACCGTGCCGGGTGCTCGGGCGCCATGGGTGTTGCGTCGGACGGCGGTGGGTCCCATGTCGCCGCTGCGATGCGCTGTCCTGCGGCGGAGATCTTGTCGGCTTCTCTGGCAAGGGCCCGGGGATCTGTGATCGTCGTGCTTGCCAGGGCGAGGCGTACCGGGTTAGGCAGCTGACGGAGGAACAGCTCCCGGAACAGGAATGCCGGAGAGTGCTCGCCGAGCAGTGAAAGCATGTAGTCCATTCGCTCGGAAGGGCGCGTGTCGCCGAGCTCGGGCAGGTCGAGCAGGCGCCGTGCGCGTTCCGCCGATGGGAGGGCGAAAGCGTCGAGGAGAAGCTTCTTAATCGCGCCGTATTTGTCAGCGGCTGGTGGGCTCTCGAGGAGGCTCAGGGCGCGGGCCGCGGTGGCCGAACCGAGCGCTGCTACCACATGGTGGAAGCGGGTGTCGTCGGCCGTGATGCCTCGCAGGGCGAACAGGGAATCCGCCTGTGCGAACCAAACCGCCGCGTGAGCCTCCCAGAAGGTAGGCAGTTTAAGGGCGACTGCCGTGTCCATGTCGGTAGGTCACCAATGAAGGAGCTGGGGCTCCCACGTCGATCGGAAGAATGGACGCGACAAAAAGCTGGAATTCATCCGAGTTGCTTTAATCAAACCAAACACTCAGGCACTCTGAAAAGCCCGTTTATCGGGCAGCAATATATATACATATTATCCCGGAGCGCTTGCCCAGGAAAGGCGAGAGGGGGCGTGGCCCAGCATCCTGGCTGTGGCCTGGCAAGTTGAGGGCGAGCCTGCCCGGCCATGCCCGGGCATGCCCAGGCGTCCCGACCGAGGCCTGGCAAGTTGAGCGCGGGCCTGCCCGGGCGTCCTGGACGAGCCCGGCATGGTGATCGCTCCGCGTCCTTGATAGGTGCAAGGCGATTGTGAAAACCCAGCGGTAGCCGCTACAGTACGTTTGATACAACGATTTTCATCACTGGAGTATCCATGGGGGACGCTAACATAAAAACACCACCTTCTGTGGTTAAACCTGCACTCACGACGTCGTGAACAAAGTTTTCTTCGGACAGGAAAATAACAACTTTTTGATTCATTCGTGAGGCAGCTCGGACATGCTCGCACCCGATTATTTTCCCCACTGCGAGTACCACATCCTCAGTGAGGACTCCTTCTGGTGGAACACACACAAATGCATGCTTCCTCGTTAGGCTATCGAACGCCTCTAACCGAGAGCGTGCATTCGCCATACCAGCGAATTCAACACCCCCCACTTGTCCGAACCGGACAAGAAGGTATCAAACCTAAATAATCGAACTAAAGTAAGTAATAAACGTGCATTATAAGCACAAAAATGGCTTACAAAACGCCGTCGAAGCCAGTAGGCCGCACCCAAAATGGGCCCACTCTCAATCCTCTCTCACTCGAAGACAAAGGTGTAGAACGGATGAAAACAAAATGCCAAAGTACACAGGATAGGAAGGAGAGGGAGGGGGGGGGGGCAGGGTAGGGCAGGAGAGGAGGAAAACTCACAAATAACTCATGACAACACAGAGCAGTTGCTCACAGCCGCCATGATGCCACGCCCACCACAAACGAGAGAGAGAGAGAGAGAGAGAGAGAGAGAGAGAGAGAGGGAGAGAGGGAAAGAGGGAAAGAGGGAAAGAGGGGGCCGGGGGTCGGGGGGCTAATCTATTTTTGGTGGGATTAATATATGATCGGCAACATGCAGCAAAGTTTAGATTAATAATTTAAATATGAAAATTAAACAAACACAAATATATACCCACACACGATAAACAAGGTCAAACAACTTCAGAAATACAAAGATAACTCTTAACATTGTATTGTACATGTACATGTATAAGCAGGGAGGTGAGAGTTCGAGTCTCGCTCTCGCCTCCCTGAAATTAAAATGAGGCTGAAATAAGCAGCACGTGTACCTGTCTAGTTCATTCCTTCTTTGTCATGGTTCTAAATGTCTGTGACTGTTAAATCACAACCAGCTCTGTGATTTTCTTCTTTATCATATGGCTCTTAGTTGTCATAAATCTTCTATTTTGTCATCTTCACATAATTTGTTCATTATCAACATGGAAAAGACCATTCCCATCTCTCATACATAGAGAACATAATGGAATACACGGTTCAATGCACTAGTGCCATACGGCGGCTCCGCACTGAATGGACTCAAAATGGCGTCAAATCGTTAGTTGTCGCTACTCTCTCTATAAAGGGACTCTACCTCCCTCCGCCCCCACTTCCCCCGCCCCACTGACGCACTGACGCCAGACATCAGCCAATGACTTGCGATGCTCACTCATAGAAACAGACCCCCTCCTCTCCCACCGTGGTCAGCCTGGGCCCATGTGGCATTGCTTGCTGCCACTCTTCGGGCGGGCTTGCCAGTGTCCCCCCCATCACCAATCTGATGAATGTGAGAAGGCGCCTTCATCCTGTCCCCCCCTCAAACACTCCCAACCAAAGGCGTGGGGATTGGGACATACTGTGACGCGTATTATATGCCTCAGACCGGCTGCTTAAATGTGAGGGACATTCTCTCTCTCTCTCTCTCTCTCCTTCTCTTCCCCTCTCCCTATCGGCCCCCTTCCTCCCCATGGGAGTCGTTCGATTTTTGGGTGTGGTGTCATGGCGGCAGTGTGCAGTCTTTCTGTGTTGTGGTGAGTTGTCAGTGTGGTTTTCTCCTCTACCCCTGGCTCCCTCTTTCCTTTTCCATCCTCACGTGTTTTTTGGCACTTTGGTTTTCTTTCCTTTGACAGTAATGATGCTTTGTAAGCTTTTTGTCGTGTCTACCAATACACACTACAACAATTGCTCATTTCAGGTGAGACACCGACAAACGTGTCCAGTGACGGGTACCCTGCTAGTATATAATTAAAGTGAATTTGTATATATATTTGTTGTTTTTTTGTTAATATACGTTTCAAAAAATGAAAAACGACTGAATCAAATCCAACCAAATTTTTGCATGTTTTCTAAGGGTACTCCAGTCTCCAGGTATGGTGTCTGTCAGGGTAGCATATCTGGGTTGAGGGGTTCAGGGTAGCGGGGAAGACTCCAATTCTCTCTATGTAAATGCGCATCGTATAGCACCACCTGGTGGTAGCCACAATTCTACATCATCATCTTACTATAATTCACCAAATGTCCGTCCGTCTGTCTGTCCGTCCGTCTGTCCGTCTGTTTGAAGGTACCGCAAAAACGGCTGAACCGATCACAACGATATTTTGGGTGGGTAATCCTGGGATCCCCTAGAGTAAAATAGGCGATATTATTTTTCCAATTTCAGCTTTGGCCTCCAGAATTTTCAGGTTTGGACTCCCGCATAACATTATTTTCCCGGGTGCGGCACAAACGGCTTCACCGATTGCTGCACGGCTGCACCGATCGGACTCGGTGACCTCAGACAAAGACCTTTTATAAGGACATCGGTTGAATCCCTGCTTGAGAGAATGCCATCCCCCTCCCGCCATCACGATGGTCTCTCCAACTCACAATCATCCCACGAGATATGCGGAAAGTATGGCCTAAAACCAATTATCTTCTTTTTCATTCGTATATAAACATCATTAAAAATTAAAAGTAAATAATGACCCCGGCCAAAGTTCAAATGACGTGGGTTTAATCTCCACATGAGAGAATTCCACATAGCTATTTGGGCGGTGTATAAGCTAACAAATCGCTGTCTCCATCGATCTTGCCAAGGCCATAACACCTATCGGCTCAAAATCCTTTTAAGTGTTGACTTGGTAGTTTTTACAATGAAGGAAACATGAACAATGTTATTAAAAGTTTATTTTGTGATTAATTGGAGTTATGTTGTTTGGAATGAAAAAAGAGATATCGAGTTCAAGTGAATGACCACATGCCGTGATGGTTTCTACTTTTTGAACGTGAACTTTGCGGATCACCATATGCAGATTCGCCACGGTCCCACGATCGATGTTTGTATACATAACAAACGGGTACGTTTTCATGGAAGTCCTCCACGAACTTTCTGTCCATGTCTGACGTGCGACTGAAGGTGCTACAGGAATGTGGAATTTATTGCTTTCATGCTTTCAGATTCGGCGTGTCTGCATTGCCTGTTTGCTTCTCGCCTCCCACCCGTTGCATAGCACGGGTATCTCACTAGTATGTATGAAGAAAGGTGAATCAACTTAACAATGTGCATGATGGTGATGTTTAAATGTGAGTATAAATACGTATAAATTTTCGAAATGTTTTATTTCACTTAAACCAAGCATCCAACAAGGAGCTTCACAGAAAAGCGGAGGTGATTTTTTCTCGCACTATGTGCAAGCAGCAAATATGGCTGACAAAAGTGATAATGAAAAAATTAATTTATCGAATAAATAAATAATTAACCGATTCATTAACAATTAATTAATTAATTGATTAATCAATGTCAAAATATCATTTATAGCCAAATCACTTGGTCACTGTCATGTCTGTATATCAGCTTCTGAGTTCAAAAGGTGCCTGAGATATTTCCCAGATGAGGAAAAAAGTGATTAATAATGAAAATAAATAAATAATAACCTTAAAAAAAAATTATTAATGAATTGGCTAATAGAAACAACCACAATTTCGTCTGAATCTGTAACTTAAAAAATCAATTAACTATTTGAATAATTAACTAATTTGACTAATCAAAAATATACAAATCAAAAATACCCTTTACAGCCAAATCACTTGGTGATTGTCATGTCCAAATATCAGTTTCCGAGCTCAAAAGGTGCCTGAGACATTGCCCAGATGAGAAAGAAAATAAATAAGTACTTCATAAATAGATAATAATAAAAATTAATTCTTTTTTTGCATACAGAATCGAGGCTCATGTAATAGGCTATGAGCCAGACCCCCCAAATTGACCGGTCGGTACCATACAGATGGAGTAAGGCTCATTGTGATTTTTAGCAAGATATATGTCCCTAGATATGAAAAAAAAGTGATAGCAGTGTATAACTCTCGGCCATCTCTGTGTTATCACCCGAAATATTATTATACGCCTGCTTCGCTTCGCCAAAAAATGTGATATTTGCTAAAATTGGAATAAATATGTTTTTAAGGACCACAGAGTGCCGAGATCGAGATCGAGATCGTATTTGTTCGAGAGATAATGATAAACCTAGAGTGTGGAGCAAGTTTGCATGCATTGTGAAATATAATGTAGCTGATGTTACAAACCTACTTTAGGATACTAGCTAATACCAAAAATTACACTGAGATACCAAAAGTAGTAGACGAATAAACCTAAAATGTTCAAAAGCTATGTTTCGTTCCAAAATATCAAAATTAGGGGGTATGGTTGAACATATTTTGAACTTTGCCAAAATATGTGCCCCAAACAACCACCATATTACAAAGTAATGATATATTCCAATGCAGTGGTTCCTTGCGAAGATTTTGAGGGGTCAAATGTTACTCTGGGAGTTTTCATTTTTGAAATATTGACAAAAATGTACAATGTGAATTCTGAACTCGAAGCGATTTCGACCACTTTTTCACTAAATTTAACATATTTGTTGTCATTATATCAATATTTTGATAAATAACCCCCACAAATGTTCTATATTTCTATTACCATATTAGTTGGCATCCAGTATGCAAATTATTGGCACTCTGTGGTCCTTAAAAACATATTTATTCCAATTTTAGCAAATATCACATTTTTTGGTGAAGCGAAGCAGGCGTATAATAATATTTCGGGTGATAACACAGAGATGGCCGAGAGTTATACACTGCTATCACTTTTTTTTCATATCTAGGGACATATATCTTGCTTAAAATCACAATGAGCCTTACTCCATCTGTATGGTACCGACCAACCCCCTTGGTTCATAGCCTATAAGAGCTAACACATTGAACATGAAAACATGCACAGACACATAAAACATACAATGAAGGGAGCAGGAGACAAGAGGGGGAGGGTAAAGGCTAGCACACAAGCACAACAACAGGAGAGAAAAAGGACGTCGGTGGATCTGTGGAAGGAGGACTAGGGGAGGAGGGAGGGGTACATGGTAGACAACAAAGGAACATTACTAGGAATTTCAGGAAAGGGGTTTGGGATTGAAAGAGGTGGATTTGGGGTGTTTTAACGGGGGTAGAAAAGAGCAAGGTTTTTGGATGGGGAAGATAATAGATGGCTGTTGCACAGCTGTTTTAAAGACCTGGAGGGAGGAGAGGGATTGAAGATAGTGTGGGAGTTTGTTCCAGAGGCCGGAGAAAGGAAGAATGAAAGAGTGAAGGTGAGCAGAGAGTCTTGATTTTGGCAGTTTCACCAGAAGAGGGTTCCAGGCAGATTTTGTGCGACCTGTAGGAATATTTGTGGGACAGAGCACAGACAGAGAAGGGGGAGCAAGGCCGGAGAGGAGTCGGTAGATGACAAAAAGACCACCTACCTGCCTGTGGTGAGAGAAAGGCCCCCATAATCAGCTTCATCGCGGGAGATACCAATGATTCTGAATGCTTTGGCTTCAACAGTGTGAAGCCGAGCTGGGTGTGATGCAGGAGCACCAGCCCAATGGGGAGAGCAGTATTACATTGAGCTGCAGATGGATAATCAAAAAATATAGAAATGCATTTTTTGCCAAAGAGCGTGCTTATTATTGTGCCTAAATTTCAGCATCGTAACTCAAAGGATGGCTGAGATATCACCCAGAAAAACAAACAAACAAATGAAAAATCGGTCAGAGACCGAGGACTTGCCGGAATGTACTTTTTAAAAAATCGGCCATTTTGGACAAATATGGCGGCCAAACCACATGACAGATGACGTCATTATTATTTGTTTTCTAAACTAATTTATTCCGAGATTATGCTCAAGAAATTTCATCTTGATCGGATGAAGTTTTGTACTTGTCGAATTATGACGTCATAATGGAGGCACCTATAACATCATCATTAACATATTTTATTCCCCATGGAGAGTTCTTTACAATGAGCCATGTCTCAATTTTTTCTATTCAGCACTTTCGGAGACATAGAGGTGCAAAGTTTTTCCGTTTTTCCAAGATGGCGGCCAAACCACGTGACCGATGACGTCATCAGTAAAAAAAAATTCTCCGCCAGTTTATGCCGTCATGTTGCTCAAGAAATTGCATCTTGATTGGATGGAGTTTTGTACTTGTCGAATTATCGAGTTATGACGTCATAATGGAGGCCTTTGGCCGAGAGAGCTAAAAATTGGGCACAGTCTATTCCAGGGGAAGACAAATATGTGTGTAAAGTTTGGCGATTCTACGTGTAATGGTGTAGACGTAGTACTGCGAACAAACAGACAGACAAACAGACAAACCAACCGATCAACATACTTGCCTTTTTGGCAAGTAACAAACAGACAGACAAACCAACCCACCCACATACTTGCCGGAATCTTTTCCGGCAAGTAACAAATGAAAAATCACGAATAGAGTGACACTTGGCAAAAGAGAACAAAGTAGAATAGCATTCAGTAGAGCATCCTTCTGACCTCACAAATAATTGGTGTTTGAATTATGTGACCTGATTTGCAAATCGACTTCAAATTTTAAGTTAATCGGATGAAAATTGACAATTTTAGAAATTTGGCCTATGTTGACCTTTTGGCATATGTTTACCTCAAAAATAGTTGGTGGTTGGTTTCAGTAAGCTGATATGAAAATCCAATTTAAATTTTAGGTCAATTGGATGAAAATTGAGGATTTTAGAAATTTGATAAAACGTGGTTGACCTTAGGCCTATGTTGACCGTTTGGCCTATGTTTATCTAAAAAATAGTTGTTGGTTGAATTCAGTTCACTGATATGAAAATGCTCTTCAAATTTCAAGTCAATCAGATGAAAATTGAGGATTTTAGAATTTTGAAATGGTTGTTGACCTTTTACTTATGTTGACCTTTTGGCCTATGTTGATCTCAACAATAGTTGGTGGTTGAATTCAGTTCACTGATATGTGAATCCTATTCAAATTTCTAGTCAATCGGATGAAAATTGAGGATTTTATAAATGTGAAATGGTTTTTGACCTTTGACTTATGTTGACCTTTTGACCGATGTTGATCTCAACAATAGTTGGCGGTTGAATTCAGTTCACTGATATGTAAAACATATTCAAATTTCTAGTCAATCGGATGAAAATTGAGGATTTTGGGAATTTGAAAAAAAGTGGTTGACCTTTGGCCTATGATGGCATTTTGACCTCAAAAATATATAGGATTTTGTCGGACCATGAACTTTACCATTTGGTTAAGTTTAGTGACGATCGGTTTCAAATTGTGACCTGTAGGCAAGTATAAGTGAGCGGACAGACAAACACACAAACACACACAAACAAATACACAAACATACAAACACACACACAAACCGGAGTGATCAACATACTTGTCAAAAAATATATTTTTTTGCCTAGTAACAAGAAAACAAACAAACAGTGAAAACAGAGTACTCCCTTTCAGTGTGCGTCATCGCCGGGCCCCTTTCGGTGCCTGGCGATGACGTCATGCAGCGCCTGGAGATGGAATAGGAAAGGAGCGGTGGACAAAAAAACAACTGCTTATCATCCCGATGTGAGCAGGCAGTGTTGCATCTTGTATATACTGTTTTATTTCTGAGATGTTAAGCTGGGTGTTACAATGCATACATTAAATATATCCATTTTAAGTCTTCGGCATGGATTCCATATTATCAAACACCCTATATTATTACGTCATAAACATCCTTGTGAGTTGTGAGAGTGATGTCCAAAACATATAAATAACTAGAGTTAATGGAACACTATACCCCATGCAGTATTGAGAAAAAGGACATGGGATAGTTATTTTAAGCTCTTGCTTTGGGTTTCCAAGCACAATCTATATTTCCAACGAGCCACCATGTTGTTTGTATCATGATATTCCCCTGCCGAAGTGCGATTGCCAAATTTGATTGGTCGAGATGGCCTAAAATAGCGTAATATTTTTCAAAGTGCTGCTAAACTGGAGGATTGTGGAAGTCCCAACAGGGCAATTTGTGTTCTTCAATGTTGAAGTATATAATTAAATTGCAAAAATTTTTTTTTGTAAAGGCTGTAGAAATTTTTTTTTTGGGAAGTTTACCGCAGCTGATGCACCATCTTTTACACCACATTAATTCACACATTAAATTAGTTCTTCATGCCTGTTTTGTGTCCTTTATGAAGTCCCTAAAAATCAGCATGTTTTCTGTGCGGAATGTTTTTCAATTTGGTTTGACTGCCAGACAGATTGAAACAACTACCTATCTCCTATGCGTGCATGCTCGTTCGGGACAAGATTCCATACAATTTGCCTAATTTAGAGCCAAGGTACTGCTAAACTGCACGTGCTTGTTCCGATTCATGTTCCAATTTGTGTTCTTCAGTTTTCAATGGTCAAATAGTGCAATTGACATCAAGTAGTTCCTCGATCATAGACTGACATCTGTAGACAGGCAGACAGAAGGACAGGCAGACAGACAGAGTGAACTAATTGTTTAACCCCGCTTTTCACTTCGTGTGCGCAGGGTAATAATTTGATGTTATATCCCCAGAATCTTTCTGTAAGCAAGTATAAACAGAAAATCAATATACATTGTTCATCCCTGCACCTGTGTGATTGCCCCGCAGGCTTCAGGTGCAACTGGCCCTTTTGTTTTAGATAAGCAACATCACCTTTGATGTTCATTGTTTTGTTTATGTTGTATTGTTGTCGACACCGACCAATATTTTTGGAACCATGCGTTACTCACAATTGTAATTTCCCACAACCTACAAGAAATTTACACTGCATCTTTTCATTTTTCTGAAGTATTTTACTGATAGTGAAATTGTATGGAGAGGTCCATCCACTGTGCAATGGCCTTCACACACGCTGGGGAATGAACGCGTGCAAAAGAAGCACCGAAGTGCATCAGGCGGATGGTGTTGCATTCATTATGCATTTCATTTGTGCCTTGACATTCAGCACACGCAAGTTTTTTATGCCACCCACTCCCCCTTCACCACTTCGAATACCGCTTTACTCTCTGGTCTGCACTCACCCGTTTCATAGACCCATGTGCGATCTCTCTCCTTCCCGCCTAACCGACCACACGATTTTTGGATAAAATGTTTCCTACCCAAAATAGAATAGTTTCATGAAATACTTCCAACTCTCAGTGTTTTGCACGAGAACATGTTCCTCCAAAGAGAAACGGATGTTCAGCCATAAGTGTCTTGTCACATCCCATCCCAGCATTATGAAATCAAATCCAAGGCTGTACAAGGGCAAAAGCAGGTGAAATTGACGAGCAGGAAGGGCGACACAAACTGACAAAGAAGGTGGCAAGAACAGGCAGACAAGAGAAGCTTGAAACCGACTTTGAAAACAAAAACATACGATCCATCCAAACAAAAACATACGATCCATCCAAACAGAAACATACTATCCGTCCAAACAAAAACATACTATCCGTCCAAACAAAAAGATACGGGAAGGGCGACACAAACTGACAAAGAAGGTGGCAAGAACAGGCAGACAAGAGAAGCTTGAAACCGACTTTGAAAACAAAAACATACGATCCATCCAAACAAAAACATACGATCCATCCAAACAGAAACATACTATCCGTCCAAACAAAAACATACTATCCGTCCAAACAAAAAGATACGATCCATCCAAACAAAATACTACCCATCCCAAACAAAAACATACTATCCATCCAAACAAAAACATACTATCCGCCCAAACAGAAACATACTATCCGCCCAAACAAAAACATACTATCCATCCAAACAAAAACATACGATCCATCCAAACAAAAACATACGATCCATCCAAACAGAAACATACTATCCACCCAAACAGAAACATACTATCCGCCCAAACAGAAACATACTATCCATCCAAACAAAAACATACGATCCATCCAAACAAAAACATACGATCCATCCAAACAGAAACATACTATCCACCCAAACAGAAACATACTATCCGCCCAAACAAAAACATACGATCCATCCAAACAAAAACATACTATCCATCCAAACAGAAACATACTATCCACCCAAACAGAAACATACTATCCGCCCAAACAAAAACATACTATCCATCCAAACAAAAAGATACGATCCATCCAAACAAAATACTACCCATCCCAAACAAAAACATACGATCCATCCAAACAAAAACATACGATCCATCCAAACAGAAACATACTATCCACCCAAACAGAAACATACTATCCGCCCAAACAAAAACATACGATCCATCCAAACAAAAACATACTATCCATCCAAACAGAAACATACTATCCACCCAAACAGAAACATACTATCCGCCCAAACAAAAACATACTATCCATCCAAACAAAAAGATACGATCCATCCAAACAAAATACTACCCATCCCAAACAAAAACATACTATCCATCCAAACAAAAACATACGATCCATCCAAACAAAATACTACCCATCCCAAACAAAAACATACTATCCATCCAAACAAAAAGATACGATCCATCCAAACAAAATACTACCCATCCCAAACAAAAACATACTATCCATCCAAACAAAAACATACGATCCATCCAAACAGAAACATACTATCCGCCCAAACAAAATACTACCCATCCCAAACAAAAACATACTATCCATCCAAACAAAATACTACCCATCCCAAACAAAAACATACTATCCATCCAAACAAAAACATACTATCCATCCAAACAAAAACATACGATCCATCCAAACAAAAACATACTATCCATCCAAACAAAAACATACTATCCGCCCAAACAAAATACTACCCATCCCAAACAAAAACATACTATCCATCCAAACAAAAAGATACGATCCATCCAAACAAAATACTACCCATCCCAAACAAAAACATACTATCCATCCAAACAAAAACATACGATCCATCCAAACAGAAACATACTATCCGCCCAAACAAAATACTACCCATCCCAAACAAAAACATACTATCCATCCAAACAAAATACTACCCATCCCAAACAAAAACATACTATCCATCCAAACAAAAACATACTATCCATCCAAACAAAAACATACGATCCATCCAAACAAAAACATACTATCCATCCAAACAAAAACATACTATCCATCCAAACAAAAACATACTATCCATCCAAACAAAAACATACTATCCATCCAAACAAAATACTACCCATCCCAAACAAAAACATACCATCCATCCAAACAAAAACATACGATCCATCCAAACAAAATACTACCCATCCCAAACAAAAACATACTATCCATCCAAACAAAAACATACTATCCATCCAAACAAAAACATACTATCCATCCAAACAAAAACATACTATCCATCCAAACAAAATACTACCCATCCCAAACAAAAACATACTATCCATCCAAACAAAATACTACCCATCCCAAACAAAAACATACTATCCATCCAAACAAAATACTACCCATCCCAAACAAAAACATACTATCCATCCAAACAAAATACTACCCATCCCAAACAAAAACATACTATCCATCCAAACAAAATACTACCCATCCCAAACAAAAACATACTATCCATCCAAACAAAAACATACGATCCATCCAAACAAAAACATACTATCCATCCAAACAAAAACATACGATCCATCCAAACAAAAACATACTATCCATCCAAACAAAAACATACTATCCATCCAAACAAAAACATACTATCCATCCAAACAAAATACTACCCATCCAAACAAAAACATACGATCCATTCAAACACCAACATACGATCCATCCAAACAACATACTATCCATCCAAATAAAAACATACTACCCATCCAAACAAAAACATACGATCCATCCAAACAAAAACATACTATCCATCCAGACAAAAACATACTATTCATCCAAACAAAAACATACTATCCATCCAAACCAAAACATACTATCCATCCAGACAAAAACATACTATCCATCCAGACAAAAAATTTCTATCCATCCAAACAAAAACATACTATCAATCCAGACAGAATCATACTATCCATCCAAACAAAAACATACTACACATCCAAACAAAAACATACGATCCATCCAAACCAAAACATACTGTCGTGCGAATCCCTCCGGTTAACACCAGGGACCGCGGATGAACCAAACTGGTCTACCTGAGGCGACGACCAAACACGGATTTTGCTTTGACTCTCGGGAAGAGGAAGGGAAGAGGAAGAAGCGGGAAACCGCTTACCTGGGGCGCACCGACTGCAGCTCCGGTCCTGTCGGGAATTAACGAACTCGAACAACCCAACCAGAATGCACAAAAATAGTGATTTATGAAACGGAACCCGATACAATGAAACGCGACGGTAAATAAATGATAATCCTAAATTGGGATCCCACACACCAGACTCAACAACAGGACACAGGGATGAATGAAAGGAAAATAAAGCGTATGGCGTGTATTTGTGAAATGTAGTGCGTCTTAACTGTTCGTCGTCTTGTCGTGTCCACCGTCCAAACGCGGCTCTATTCGGCCCCGCTCGTGCGCCACCAGGCCTCGAACGACCCGCTCGCCCCGGCCTTGTCGATTAAGCGGCACGCCTCGCTCCAAGCTCCAAATCGATCGCACACGAGGTCCCGCCCGCTCACAGCACCAAAATCACCGAGCACCGAGCACCGCTCCAAGCACCACGAAGATGGCGAACCAACGACCACCAAGACCCCTCAAGACCACGAAGGGAAGCGCAGAGTGCAAAAGACGTCGTGCAGTGCAAGGTTCCACAAACCGACACACAAAACACAAAATAAGGGGAGCGGTAGACAAGATGGGGAGAGAGGGGGAAGGACACAAACACTACATTTGAGAGCAAGGACATCGAGAGAACTGTGGGAGGGAGAGGGCTTGGGGGGAGGTGGGAGAGGTATAAAACATATGGACACTGCAAGGACTTCCAGGAAAGAAGTTGGAATTTCAAAAAAGTGTATCTGGGGTAAAAATTAGCAGGGGTAGAAAAGATCAAGGTTTTGGATGGGGGAAGATAAGAGATGGTGGTGAACAGCTGTTTTAAAGACCTGGAGGGTGGAGTGGGATTGAAGGGAGTGGGGGAGTTTGGTCTAGAGGCAGGAGAAAAGGGGAATGAAAGAGTGAAGGTGAGCAGAGAGCCTAGATTTTGGCATTTTTACCATAAGAGGGTTGCTGGCAGATCTTGTGCAACCTGTAGGAACATTTGGGGGACAGAGCACAGAGAGAGCTCGGGGAGCAAGGCCAGAAAGGAGTCGGTAGAAGACAGAAAGACCACCAACCTGCCTGCGGTGAGTGAGTGAAAGGCCCTCGGAGTTAGCTTCATCGCAGGAGATTCCAATGATTCTGAAAGCTTTGGTTTCAACAGCGTGAAGCCGAGCTAGGTGTGAGGCAGGAGCACTGGCCCAGAGGGGAGAACAGTATTCCATTGAGCTGCGAATGAAAGCCTTGGATGTGGTGAGGAGCTCAGGTGTGCCAAGGAAGGACTTCGCACGACGGAGGATGCCCAGTCGGCGACTGGCTTTGGAGGCCAGCTTGGAAATGTGGTTTTCCCAAGAAAGATCATGGCAGATAGTGAGACCCAAAAGCTTGAGCGACAGAACTTCTTGGAGAGGATTGTTGAGAAAGTGGATGGGAGGGTTTTCCAGTTGGTCTTTTTGGAGAGACATAGTAAGAGTGTGAAATTTGTCAGGATTGAAAGACATGTTCCACTTGTTTGACCAGTCTGTGATTTTCTCCAGATCTGCAGAGAGTGAGGAGGCTGCAGACTGCCGATCTGAGGGATGAGGAATGGAGTGGCAGAGAGTGGAGTCATCAGCAGAGAGTGGAGTCATCAGCAAAGAGATAGAGAGGATTTTCCAGAGAGTCGGAGAGATCATTGATGAAGACCAGAAATAGCACAGGGCCCAGAACACTACCTTGGGGAACTCCAGCCAGAAGAGGCAGGGGAGATGAGAGATATCCATTCAGGGCCACACGTTGACTACGACCAGAGAGGAATTACGCAAGCCATGCGAAGAGATTTCCATGGATACCATAGGAGGAGAGTTTGGTGAGCAGAGCTGGGTGCCAGACCGTATCGAAGGCACGTGATATGTCAAGGGAGACAGCTCTGATTTCCTGTTTGGCATTGAGGACCTCCATCCATTGTTGAGACAGCAGAAGCAGCATGTCCAGAGTAGAGTGACCTGGTCTGAAACCAAATTGATGATCAGAGATCAAGCCATTGGAGAAGAGGAAAGATTTCATATCCGAAGCAATGATGGATTCCATGACTTTGCTGATAATTGGGAGCAGGCTGATTGGTCTGTAGTTGCAAGGATCTGTTTTTTGCACCTTTTTTGTGTAAAGCAGTAATGTTTGCTGATTTCCAAGATGCTGGCAGATGACCTTGAGCAAAAGAGAGGGTGAAAAGAACAGAGAGAGGGTGAGATAGAGCGGCAGAGCAGGACTTTAGGACCCGTGGGCTGATGCCGTCTAGTCCAGTTGCAGAATCAGAGTCGAGGTTTGACAAAAACTTCTCCACCTTGTCAGGAGAGAAGGACACAGAGTCCAGGAGCAGTTGGGTTCGACTGGGTAAGGTTGGAACAAAGAGAGATGGGTTTGGGACACAAGATTTTGAGGCAAACACAGAGTTGAGGCATTCGGCTTTGTCAAGTGCGGTGTCAACTGTGTAGCCATTTGAGGTAAGGGGAGGGGATGGAAGGGGAACAAACACCAGAAATGGATTTGACCAGATGCCACCAGGATTTGGAAGAGGGAGACAGGTTTGAGAGTTCAGTCTTGAGAGTGGAGAGATATTGTTTCCTGGCTCTCCTGAGGGTGGACACACACATGTTTTGGGTTTTGTGAAAGGAAATGAGATTTCCTTCCATTGGATTTGCCTTCCAAGAGGCAAAGGCAAGTTGTTTCAGGGCAACTGCCTCACCACAAGATTCAGTGTACCATGGACGGGAGGAAGGGTAAGACAACTGAAGACGAGATGGGATAAATCTGTGCATTAGAGAGAGCAGTTTGCTTTGGAAGAATTCCCAGGAAGAATTTATGTCAGAGGCAGTAGAGATGGGAGACCAGTCCATATGATTGATGGCTGCTTGCAGACCATGCCAGTCAGCCTGAGTGAAATGCCAGACTCGTCGGCGCTGAGGAGGCTCTCTGAGAATGGCCAGAGAGATGTCCACTTTAACAAGCACATGATCAGAAGAACCGATTGGAACAGAAGAAGAGCAACAGACATTTGCAGGGAAGTTTGTCATAACCAAGTCTAGAAGAGAAGATATTCCATTGACTGAGATCCGGGTCGGTAAATTGACAGATTGTGTCAGTCCCAATGAGTCGCAGAAGTCCTTTGCTGAGGTGCCATGGCTGGTGAGAGAGGAACCCACACCCAGCCAGCTGGCATGATGACAGTTGAAGTCACCACATTTGAGGAAGAGAGAGTTGGGATGAGTGGATAGAAGTTGGTGCATGTTGTCAGACAGCGAAATGTAAATGGAGTCATCACTGTTTGGAGGACGGTACAGAACACAAATGAACAAAAGGTGGGAGTGGAGTGGAAGCCGTAGCCAGAGGTACTCCTGGGGGTAGGGTGGAGAGAGGGCAGTGCAAGGAGAGTGAGGAAGAGAGTTTTTGATAAAGTTAGCAACCCCACCACCAGGACGAGGCTCAGGTCTATCATACCGGAGGAGGGAGTAACCAGGAAGAGATATTAAGGAATCAGAGACATCTTGAAGGAGGAAAGTTTCTGTTAAGCAGATCAAGTCTGGATTGTCAGAAGCAACCTGAATGGAGAGATCAATCAGGTTTGAGCGAAGGCCCCGGATGTTTGAGGTCCATACCGTTAATAAGGAGAGAGGGGGAGCATCGGGTGCAGGACAGGGGAGGGGAGGGATAGGGTCAGATGAAGGATGAGAGGGGGAGGTAGGGAGAGCAGTTGATAGTGTGTCAGAGATTACAGAAGTGTTACAAGAAAGGGAAGGATGAGGAGGACGAAAAGATTGATGGTGATGGGATAAGGCACAGTGAGGGGTTGTTTGAGGGGGTGGGGGGCAGAGGAAAGTAGAAAGTTGGGGGAGGTGGAGGTATGACATAGAAGGGAGACGAAGTGGGGAGGAGGCAGCTAAATAGCAAGGCTGCAGCATTTCAAGGCAGCTTTACACATTCGTTATACTTTCCATATAAATAGCAAGGCTGCATTTTCTCCACTCTTTGGTTAGGTTATCGCTTGGCTATATCATTTATATATTAGTGACAAGCGTTACGCCTAGGTCTCCCGTCGGTGAAGTGATGTGAGTTGACAAAGTGGAAGACGCAAGGCGGCCATCTTGGATTTTGACGTGGCGACCCAATTTTCAATAGCGTTCTCCCTTATGCGTAGATACACCCACACATCAGATTAGAAGTTAGTAGTTTGTTTATTTTTCAAGATATTTCGCTCACAAGGTTCAGACATAAATATGGTGGCGGCCATCTTGGATTTTGACGTGGCGACCCAATTTTCAAAAGACTTCTTCCTTTTGCCTAGGTACACCCACACACCAAATTAGAAGTTGGTACTTCGCTTATTTTTCAAGATATTCCGCTCACAAGGTTCAGACATACATGGCGGCAGCCATATTGGATTTTGACGTGGGTTGCACCCACACACCAAATTCGAATTCGGTCCTTCGCTTACGCACGCACGCACGCACGTCTGCACGCACACACGCACGCACGCACGCACGCATGGACGGACGCACACACGGACGGAGGGGAAAACCATAGTCCCCCTTTCGCTCCGCGGTGCGGTGGGGGACAAAAAGGCTGCGGTAGCCCGTTAACCTCCCCCCCCCCCCATCCCACCCCCTTTTCTTATTATCTTATCACTTATGTTTATCTTAACTCTTGTATTTATCTTCACACTTTACTTATCTTATTGCTTAACACTCATACTTATCTTTTTCCTCAACACTTATATTCATCAGGGATGCTATCAATCCCATTATCGAAAGTAAACCTCTTATCATCAAAAGCCCCTAATGCCTTTTTATTTATCTCCTCCGTATATAATTGATGTTTATAACTTCTTCTTGTATTCATCCTTCTATACTCTTCCCTTCTCAACATCAAACAATCATAATAATGCTTAAAATGTATCGTCTCTTGAATTATATTCTTTTTTATTCCCTTCAACTTTTTATCACTCTTTATAACATCCTCTTTATAACATCCTTATAACCGGAGCTCTCAATATATTTATACGCATAAGCCTTTGCTTTCAATCCCACAAATTCACTCATAACCTTTCCACCCAATTCATCTTTAAACCTTCCAATAACCTTTTTATTCTTTGTAGAAAACAACTTGTTGTTTTTGGTTATAATTGCTTGTATCATACAGTGCATTCAGAAAG
This sequence comes from Myxine glutinosa, assembly GCF_964187855.1. NCBI lineage: Eukaryota > Metazoa > Chordata > Myxini > Myxiniformes > Myxinidae > Myxine > Myxine glutinosa. The sequence goes on from NC_136270.1 coordinate 103,789,575, forward strand.
TATTCAGACCCCTTCACTTTTTTCACATTTTGTTATGTTGCAGCCTTGTGCTGAAATCGTTTAAATTCATTTTTTCCCTCACCAATCTACACTCAATACCCCATAATGACAAAGAGAAAACAGGATTTTAGAAAGTTTTGCAAATTTATTAAAAAGAAAAAACTGAAATATCACATTGACATAAGTATTCATACCCTTTCCTATGATACTTGAAATTTAGCTCAGGTGCCTCTAATTTCTCTTGATCATCTTTGAGATGTTTCCACACCTTGATTGGAGTCCACCTGTGGTAAATTCAGTTGATTGGACATGATTTGGAAAGGCACGCACCTGTCTATATAAGGTCTCATAGCTGACAATGCATATCAGAGCAAAAACCAAGCCATGAGGTCGAAGGAACTGCCTGCAGAGCTCAGAGACAGGATTGTTTCGAGGCACAGATTTGGGGAAGCCTACAAAAAAAAATTCTGCTGCATTGAAGGTTCCCAAGAGCACAGTGGCCTCCATAATTCTTAAATGGAAGAAGTTTGGAACAACCAGGACTCTTCCTCGAGCTGGCCGCCCGGCCAAACTGAGCAATCGGGGGAGAAGGGCCTTGGTAAGAGAGGTGACCAAGAACCCGATGGTCACTCTGGCTGAGCTCCAGAGATCCTGTGTGGAGATGGGAGAAACTTCCAGAAGGACAACCATCACTGCAACATCCCACCGATCTGGGCTTTATGGCAGAGTGGCCAGACGGAAGCCAAACAGTTCGATCTTGGTTTCATCAGACCACATAATCTTGTTTCTCATAGTCTGAGAGTCCTTTAGGTGCTTTTTTGCAAACTCCAAGCGGCCTTTCATGTGTCTTTCACTGAGGAGAGGCTTCCGTCTGGCTACTCTGCCATAAAGCGCAGATCGGTGGAGTGTTGCAAACATGTTACACATCATTACCTCGACTACAATATAAAGTTTCACTTTATAATGAAGCGGTTCAAGAGTTATAATTTTTTTTAACATTTATGTTTAGTTATTTATATCTGCCAAACCACGTCACCTATCGCAAATTCCAAAAAGTCATTTTGGTGGACTGATATGCTGAACACATCTGTGAAGTTTCCCCTCGAAAGGATCACAAATGAGGGAGGAGCTTGGTTTTAAAAGTTTATGCTTAAAAACTTCATAACTCCGAAACCATGTGACGCATGAATGACGTCATTCTCGCTGACTTTTTTTTGTTTGTCATGGGTATGCGATTCTGCCTGCAAAGTTTGGCCTCGATCTGTTCAGTCGTTGAGGAGAAAATTGGATTTTAGTGGTTATACACTCAAAACAATATGGCGTCCGAACCACGTGACCTACGACGTCATTATAATTTTATTTCTGCATCAATTTATACCGAGAAGATGCTCAAGAAATTTCATTCTGATCGGATAAAGTTTTTTACTTGTCGAATTATGACATAATAACGGCGGCACCTATGACGTCATCATTCACATATGTTATTCCGCATGGAGAGTTCTTTGCAATGAGACCTGTCTCAATTCTTTCTGTGCAGCGGTTTTTGAGATATAGAGGTGCAAAGTTTTTTGGTTTTTCCAAGATGGCTCCCGTACCACGTGACCTGTGACGTCATAATATTCACTAAAATATTCTGCAGGAGGAGTCCCTCCTCTGGTGAAAATTTCAGGTCAATCTGACCAACGGTTGCCGAGAAAATGAATTTTTAAAATGCAGACACGCACGTACGTACGTACGTACGTACGACGTACGGACGGACCCGAATGCTTAACCCTGCCTTTTGCTTCGCGAGCGCAGGGTAAAAAATATATTGAGAAATATGTCAAGGATGTAAAATTAAATAAAGATAATAATTATAACAACTATTGGATAAAACCAATTATGAGTGATAATAGGAGTTCTTCAATTTCCTTCAGTGGAAGGGCTTTTAATATATCCGAAAGAACATCAATTAAAGTAGCTCGAACAAATGTTTCACCTCTACATTTAGCAATCGATTTCAATCTGGAAAAAGCAATGAAAAAAGTAAAAGTATCAGAAAAGAAAACCCTTATAGATGAAGCTTTAGAAAAAGAAGATAAACCATTAATAATAAGCATGGAGAATATATATATATATTTTTTTCACACTAAACATGTAAATCTTGATGAAATGAAGGATGTTAATATATCAGGTGAAATGACATTTCGTTCAGTAGTAGCTAAGGACCATTTTAAAATTACCTTTAACATAAAAAATGTCGTATTTGAATCTGTTGATGAAAAAAAGTATATGGATACAGATGGTAATGTTTTTACTACTTATTAAATATGTCATTATTCAAGTGAAGATTTTGGAAATTATGATAGTAATGAATGTATCTCCATTGGAACATACGACAGTTATGAATTAGACTACGGATTTTTATGTTAAGAAAATAGGCCTTTTATGTTTTGAAATGCGGAATTTTTTTTTTTTTATGTGAAAAAATCCCGAAATATTTTTTTCCCCGGTTTTATTCATTTTTTATTATTACCAAGTTTTTCAGAAATCAGTCAAAAAAAGAAAAAAAATGGTAAGCTTTTTCCTGCACAACATTAAGCACTCTGGGCTAGTAAACAGGTAAAAAATGACGTTCAGGTACCTTTATTGCAACCGCATTGTTTGATAAGTAGAGGACTAGAAGAAATTGACAAGACCCTTTTAGGAACGGTTAAAGTAGGTGTTTTTGAAATCATTATCTTGGTAATGTTCTCCTTGGTGAGGCGGTGTCGGCGGTCGGTGAGGACGTTTCTGTAGACGGAGAAGGACCTTTCCACGTCGACGCTGACGATGGGGCAGTACCTCAAGAGGGGGATGTCGGCAAGCTTGACTCCAGCCGGCACACCAACCTCAGATCTGTGCTGATCTCCATCCAGGATCAAAGCCACTGTCCTCAGCACACCAATGTCGGGATTGCGCTGCAGCACCGCCTTGAACTTGGTGAGCAGGATCTCCTTACGGCAGCCTCGGATCTTTTCGAGCTCCTCCTTGGCCTGATCAAGGAGCTGGAAGGCCTTGGCCAGCTCCATGCCGGCCTCCTCCAGCTGCTTAAGGATCTTCGGGATGAACGACACGTGGGCATTTAAGAAGACCAAACTGAGCTTGATGTCCGCCTTTCCAAACAGGTCCTTGGCACTCTGGATTGCCATCGCGTCGTCATCGTTCAGCTGGTCCACAATGTCCTTGACGGCCTCGAAGTGCTCGGCGTAAAACACCGCGGCGTTGATCCACGTCCCCCACCGAGTCAGAATGGGCTCCGGGGGGAGAGAAAGATTGGGCTACTGCTCCTTCCAAAGGACAACACGCGACGGGGCTTTGACGAACACCTTCTTCGTCGTGGCAATCAGGTCGTTGACGTCCTTGAACATTTCTCGGACTGTCTCGCAGACACGGTGGAGCGCGTGGGCAATGCAAGTCACATGCAGCAAGTCCGGGAAGAGTTCCTTCAGGGCATGGCCGGCCTTGATCATATAGGCCGCGGCGTCGCTGATGACCTTGAGGCACTCCGGCTTGAAATCAGGCCAAAGATAGCGCAGCGTGTCATTGACTGCGCGCACGATCTCCCCGGAGTTGGTCTTCTCCAGAAACATGCACTGGACGAGGTGGGGATGAAAGTACCCCTCCTTGGACAAGCGTCCCGCGATGATGTTGGCCACATATCGACCTGCCGAATCGGTCGTCTCGTCGACGGACAGCCAGATGGGCTGCTGTCCGAGGTCGGCACGGATCCCCGCCAAGGCCTCGTCGTAGCACTTGGCGAGGTAGTGCTTTCGAATCCAGCTTTCATCGGGGATCTGGAGAGTGATGTGCTTCTCCAGGAACGACCGGAGGGCAGGGTTTCCAATTTCGACCATGGGATGCCAGTGGCCAGCATGGCCTGGCATAGCTCCTGAGCCACGACGTCGCACTTTTGCCTCTTTCCGCCACCAAAGTCCTCCATGGTGGCTTGCGTGACCGTCCTCTTCTTCTTCAAGGCCAAGTTACTCTTGTGGCGGTCTCCTCGGACATGTTGGGCCAGCTCAGACTTCTGCTTCGCCCGGAAAGTCTTTTCACAAGCTCGACAGAAAGCCGTGTCACTCGACACGTACTTGAAGGTGGCCCCATCGCCGCCAGCGTTGAATTCCTTCAGCCACTTGTCACGAAGAGCAGCACTCATCTTGATAGGAGACTTGTTCACACTTTGTGTACACTCTCTCACTGTAGTACACCGCCTCACTGCTGTACACGCTGGGGACGCAACGCACGCAAGTGGACGCAACGTTTTGTTTTTGAGATCGATCGCAGTTAAAAATTTCGATCGCAGTTTAAAATTTCGAAAAATTCCCTAATTTTTTTTAGCGTTGCCAGACATTTTCGACCAAAAAGGGCATTTTATTTTATTTTTCCCAAAAAAGGGCGCAATATTTTTTTTCTCCGAGAATAGCAAAATAATTTTTTTGCGCGCAAAAAAGCCGTTTTATGTGAAAAAATATTTTTTGTTTTTTGACATAAAAATCCGATGTGCAGTTATGATACTGAGAGTTTATGTTCAAACGATAGTCATGAAAGTAGTTTTACAGATGATGATGATAATGAAAGCACTGATTATAGGGAAGATGAAATTTATTGAAAGTAAAGTTTTACTAAATAAATATTGTTATGTTTGTGGGGGGTAGGCAATGATTACCTTAGAGCCAGGTAGAAGTGTATAGATGACCATGCTTCTTATGTCACGGTGAAGAAGAAAAAACCCCATGTATCATAAGTAGGGAATCCGTTGGACCGTATGTCTTGCAAGTGTATCATATTTCCCGTCACGAGGGCTGGGGTTATGTTAATTAGTTAGGGATTATGGGTAATTAATCCCCTGTATGTAATTGCCTCTGTTCTTTCCCCTTGTTCCTTATGACAATGCAGCACAAATACAGTCAAGTGAAAAAGTAAGTACACCCCTTGTAAAGTTTTGATTTTTTCAACATATTTCAACAATATTGATAGATAAAGGTGATATAATATAACAAATATCATGAAACATTTACATTTTGAGGTCCATTGTATAATTTAAATAAACATAAATGCAAATTTCGCATGTGGAAAAAGTAAGTACACCCTTGGCTCCAATAGGTGGTATTGCCCCCTTTGGCAGAAACAACCTCAAGTAAGCGTTTCTTATAACTGTCTACCAGTCTCTGACATCGACTGGGAGAAAATTTTGCCCACTCCTCCATGCAGAATTCTTTCACCTGTGCGATGTTTGAGGGGTTTCTTGCGTGCACAGCTCTTTTCAAATCCCCCCACAACATCTCGATGGGATTTAGATCCGGGCTTTGACTTGGCCATTCCAGAACCCTCCATTTCTTTCTTTTCAGCCATTCCTTGGTGGATTTACTGGTACTAGGGCATTGCCCGTACTATATCTATATCTAAAATTATATCCCCCCCCTCTATTTACATGAAATGGTTTGGTCCAAAGCGAACGGCTTGCGAGTACGGTGACAATCCCCCCCCCTCTATTTACATGCAATGGTTTGGTCCAAAGCGAACGGCTTCCGGAGTTTGGTAAAGAAATCGCCATCGCGTGCACAAACGCGCAGGAAAGCGAATGAATCGCAAATTCGTTTTTATTAGTTGTAAAACATAGTTTAACGCCAACATAGTTTGCAAACGTGAAATAAATGAATACGCTCTCAAATGTGCCATCCGAGGCAGAGTGTGCCCGCCACGTTCGGCACACGCGATCGTTCGCTGCTCTCTGATTGGTTGAATCGTTTTTTGGACATAGCTCGGTAAGTAATTGTCCGATTAATATGAAACCTTGAAAAGGCACATCCTCGGGTCCCCAGCAATATACCTGGCAAGTTAAAAGTATATCGGACCCGTGGTTGTCGAGAAACAGCGGTCACAGACAAACAAACGTACAGACAGAGATTACTGGAATTATAGATAGATGTTTAGGGTCATTGTCATGTTGCAAGGTCCACCTTCGGTTGAGCTTCAACTCTCCGACAGATGGCCTCACATTATCCTCAAGCACCCTCTGGTACAATGAAGAATTTATAGTGGATTCTATGATGGTGAGCTGCCCAGGCCCTGATGCAGCAAAGCTGCCCCAAACCATAATATTTCCACCACCATGCTTTACAGTTAGTATCAGGTTCTTGTGGTCAAATGCTGTCTTTGGTTTTCGCCAAACATGTCTTCTGGTACTGTAGCCAAATAGCTCTACCTTTGACTCATCTGTCCAGAGCACATTGTTCCAGAAGTGCTGGTCTTTGCCTCGGTGTTCATTGGCAAACTTTAGTCTTGCCCTGATGTTCTTTCTGGACAGCAAAGGTTTCCTCCAGGCACACCTCCCATGTAGATCAAATTTGTGCAGCCTCTTTCTAATGGTAGACTCGTGCACTTTGACATCAACAGTGGCAAGAGCTACCTGTAGGTCCCGTGATGACATTCTGGGGTTCATCGAGACTTCTTTCAGCATCTTGCGGTCTGCTCTTGGGCTGAACTTGCTGGGGCGGCCTGGCCTGAACAAGTTGGCAGTTGTTTGGAATCTTCTCCACTTGTAGATGATCATCCGGACAGTCGATTGATTGATTTCAAATTGTTTGGAGATCTTTTTAAATCCCTTCCCAGACTCGTAGGCATCTATAACCTTCTTTCTGAAGGTCTCAGAGAGCTCTTTTGATCTAGGCATGGTGACGCCGCACACTTCAACAACAAACGGCAAACCAAACGAAATGTCTGAGGTTTAAATAAGACAGGTTCCTCCAAGATCCTCTCTAATGATGTTCTAATCATTTGCACCTGAGCTGGTGCACCTGATTCTAATTTTAGGTATTTGAAGTAGTGATAAATGTAGGGGTGTACTTACTTTTTCCACATGCGAAATTTGCAATCATGTTCATTGAAATTATACAATGGACTTCAAAATGTAAATGTTTCATGATATTTGTTGTATTATATCACCTTTATCTATCAATATTGTTGAAATGAAGATCAAATAGCTGTATGTTGAAATATGTTGAAAAAGTCAAAACTTTACATGGGGTGTACTTACTTTTTCACGTGACTGTATAGCCAGACAATCGACATGCATTATCACACGAAATAAAAGTACCCGGAAACAGGACAATGAGCACCACCAATGATACCGCCGACTTCGTGATCACAAAGGCACAGGAAGTCTGTGAGGCCACGCCTCGAAGAGCAGTAATTGGTTAGGACGGTCATGGAATGAGGAGATAGACTCGCTGGTTGGAGCAGGCACGGGCGGCGTCGGATGACATCAGAGCCTTGAGTACAAAGAAGGACGGAGGGCCAATATTTTCTCTCTCGGTTTCTCGATCTGGAAGTGAATGGTCACCGATAAGCTCTTGCGCCAGGGACATTGGAGGTCTCGACGATTGGGAGGACAAGTGCGGCTGGAGTGACCGAACAGGCGCAGCCTGCTCGCTTTGCGCACGGAATCAGGAGTGAACAGACTGCACACGGAGGCCTGTTTCCCACGCACAAATTGCACATCCTGGGCCTGTGTTCTTTCTTCCCGCGTGATGACGGAGAGCCTGTGATGATCCAGGATGATCAAGGAGACCAGAGCTAAGTTACAATTACACATTTTTATTTTCACTTTTGTTGTTCGCTTTGTCTGTATACGACTCTGTGTGGGGGCGCTCAATTCAGGAATTTAGTTTTGTCGTGCATTATGTGGTTACCTGCATTTCTTCAATAAAGCCGGTATTTTTGTACATTTGAATCCGTGTCGGTTTGAGTTGATTGTCACAGGTGCAAAGATGGCTGTTGGAAGCCGTCCAGGCAAGTTCCTCATTCTCCTTTCCCGCACGTGTAAAGAACACCGCCATTTTTGACTGAACGCCTCAGAGTGTAAGCCCGATCGGCAATCCGTCCGAGACAGGTCTTTATCGACTACGGACAGGACAATGGTGTCAGGAGTGTAGGATTTGGACTCTGCGGGCACTTGGTGCCCGAGGGCTGCGAGATCGACACCCGCTGGGTGCACATTGCGCTCAGCTTTCGGAATTGAAAATTTTTAACGAATAACTCTCGTCGAGAGGGAGGCGATCTTAGTAACGGGGTGTCAATTTTTTCTGGGGTCGATTGGTGTGCAAAGCGCAACATCACGTTTTGAGGTAAAATACGCGTGAGGGGAAAAACCACTGGCCAGCACATAATGGTGGACATGAACAGCATGGCCGAGCAGACGGAGGATCCCAAAGAGTATGGAAGCGAGCCAGAGAAAGAGGGGTTTGAGGATAGGAGTGTAACTTCCCCCGTCCCGAGCATTAGATCACCCCCCTCGGACAGGACAACTCAGCCCCCCTCCCCGCGGAACTGTAGCTCCCACAAGGTTCAATGCAGGCATTATCATTCCAGCCTTAACACTTACCGACTCACCCTTCATTAGCCTATGAAATAAATCAGGAGGGTTGTGGGAAGCAAGCCGTAACTACTTACCTATTCTTCTTAACATTCTACACCCCTTAAGTCTTTAGCTGTCTTTCTCGGTCTTCTCTGCTCTACTTCCTTCTAAATTCATTTCCATCACTCTTCTCACCCAGTCACTTTCATCCATTCCTCAAGACATGACCCAAATGTAGTGAAATCGTATTCGTACTGAACCCGGGGTGATGCTCGCTGCTCGTTGACACCGCTAGGGGCGTGACTATAAGACCCGCTGCTGCGGACGGTGCTCCGAGACTTCTCCTGTGACACGTTACATCTGGTAGACTCGCTAACGGTACGCCAGCATAGAATATTCAGCTTGCTTGCATTGAATGTTATGAATGGTCCCATGTGATGCCACATCGTATACTTATTGCATTTCCTGCATTACAGGATGATGTCATGATCTAAATGGAATTAAACCACGAGTTGGACTAAAGTTGTGTGGACCTGATTGGTTTTCCACAACACTTAATTCCATTTATATCTACCGACATGGCTGGCAACAAGACGCTGGCGGTTGCCGTATTCTGCGCCGACCCGCAAGCCCCGGATGGTGGCTTGCAACTGAAGCACTGGCTCAGAACATTGGAGAATCATTTCGAGGAGCCTGAGACCGCGCCGACGGCTGCCGCGAAGCCAGCAACGCTTCATTCAAAAATCGACTACAAGGTGTACAATTCCATCGCTCAATTCGCGACGTATGACCTCTCGATCGCGGAGCTCAAACGGCTGTACATAAAGGAAAAAAGCCCGGTGTATGCACGATATTTGCTGCTAACGCGACGTCAGCAACCCAACGAGGCGATGGACCACTACGCCCAGGAGCTCCGGCAGCTCTTGCTGGACAGCATCAAGGAGCCACGGACTCCCGCGCAGTCTCAGGATGATCTTCTTTTAGATGCCTTTATTGCAGGGGTCTCCTCCCAGGAACTAAGGCTCAAGCTCCTAGAGAAGACCGACCTGACCTTCGCTACGGCACTCGAGCAAGGGAAAGTATACACCGAAGCGCGGATGCAATCGAACACCTATGATCGCACGCGCCTCTTGGCGGGCACTACACTACACGCCCGGCCGGAGAGTGCTACCGCCGAGGACGCGGACCTGCTCGCGGAACTCCGGGATGCTCCGGAGGAAGACCCAGTCCTGACGGCTGCCGCTACGGCCAGACCCAAGGCCTTACGCGGGGCCGCATGCTTTTTCTGTGGGGGGCCACGCCATGCCCGGCCCGTGTGTCCGGCACGAGACGCTATATGCCATTTGTGCTCACAAAAGGGACATTACGCGAAAGTGTGCAGGAAAACGGCACGCGGCTCGCGGCTCATTGAATCGCGCGGTCACGGTCGCGCGGTCGCGGTGACCTTGAATGGGCTCATTGCGGAGCCTGCAAGCCGAGCCCGAAACCCGGCGCCTTACCCGTCTTCGAAGGGGAGGGCCCCTCTCTGCGGGCCCCTGGGCGCTTAGACGTCCTTGGCGGGCGTCACTGGACAGCCACCACAGTCTCATCCTCAATCGGGCACGAAGTACGTGTCCTTGACAAAACTCCGGGCCACGCAAGGGGCTTTGAAGCCTCGCCAAGCCCCAGCGGAACGTTCTCCTCGTGTCGTCCATGAGCTAACGGTGGCCCTCACCCCGGAAAAGGCGATTTTGAATACTACGGAGGCCTTTTCCTGCCAAAAGTGTCAAAAGGCGTTTTCAGAAACTACGGAGGCCTTTTCCCGTCAGAATTGTCAGATTTTGAATCGCGAAACACCGGAATGCTTGGGAAAGCCCTCTGATGGCATTAATGGATTCCCCAAGGACAACGCATACTCCGGCCACAACCGCAAAACTGCTGCTGGCATAGGATCCACCCGCGAGGCTTGTCCGACCCATTCGGGGGGTTCAGTCCCACTCCCAGCAGCCTCGTCTGGCCTGGCTCAAGCCCTTATTCCCCTCATGGTCGAAGGCCATTGTGTTCGGGCCTTGGTGGATACAGGGTCTACGGATAGTTTTATCGACCAGCGACTTGTGCTCAGGCATGGATGGTGGATCTGGAGGTCTACGAGACGGATCTTCATGGCTTCCCAGGGGCTTCGACTCAGCACGAAGGGGGAATGCCGATTGAAACTCGTGCTAAAGGGACGGGTTTTTCCTGATGTACACCTTATGGTTTTACCCGCTTTATGTGCTGATATTCTGTTAGGACACGATTTTCTTAAGCTGCATGGACGTCTGGTAATGGAGTTTGGTGGGCCTGACACGCTTGTTGTGGGGGCGGACGACGCGCTTGCGGTGTGCACCCTAGCGAAAATGGACATCCAGCCGCTTTCGCTGTTCCCCAATCTAACCTCCGACTGTACCCCTGTCACGGTGAAATCACGGCGCTACTCTCGCGCAGACATGCAATTCATTGCGGATGAAACGGCTCAGCTCTTGAAAGACGGCATCATAGAACCTAGCAGGTCGCCGTGGCGCGCCCAGGTCTTGGTGGTGCGCAGCGAGGCCCACCGCAGACGCATGGTAATCGACTATTCCCAAACGATTAACTGCTTTACACAGCTGGATGCCTACCCCCTTCCGGGGATGGACGCGCTGGTGCAACAGGTGTCCCAGTATTCGGTCTATAGCACTCTCGATCTCCGTAGTGCGTACCACCAGATCCCTATCTCTAGGGCGGATCGTATCTATACCGCTTTTGAGTCGGGGCAGCGGTTGTACCAATTTACGCGATTGCCTTTTGGGGTAACGAACGGGGTCGCTTGTTTCCAGAGGGCCATGGATGACCTCATTGTGCGGGAGCACTTAACCGATGTTTTCGTCTACCTCGATAATCTTACGGTTTGTGGATATGACCAAGGGCACCATGATGCTAATCTGAAGCGCTTCCTTGAGGTCGCGCAGAGGTATCACTTAACTATGAACGAGGATAAGTGCCAATACTCCCTACGCACGATAGATCTTCTGGGGTACACCGTGACCCATGGCTCTGTCGCTCCGGATAAGGAGCGTCTGCGACCTTTGCTCGACATGGCCCCTCCCTGTGATCGGGCGTCCCTGAAGCGCGCCCTCGGGCTATTCGCCCATTACTCCAAATGGGTGCAAAATTTCTCCGCGAAACTTCGCCCCCTCGTGGCCTGCGACACCTTCCCACTGAGTCCGGCCGCATTGGCGGCCTTTGAAGGCCTTAAAGCCGACATCGCCCGAGCCGCCGTGGCGACAATCGATGAGAGCGGATCTTTCGTCCTCGAAAGTGACGCCTCGGATCAGGCCATCGCGGCGACCCTCTCCCAAGGGGGGCGTCCCGTGGCTTTCTTTTCACGGACTCTTACCACCGCTGAGCGGAGACACTCGTCCGTCGAAAAGGAAGCGTATGCGATCGTCGAGTCTATTCGGCGATGGCGCCCGTACTTACTCGGGCGGTGCTTCCAAATCATCACGGACCAGCAAAGCGTTGCGTTCATGTACGACACCTTACACGCCCAGCGCATTAAGAATGAGAAAATCACTCGCTGGCGTATCGAACTCGCCGACTTCTGTTACACCATCAAATATCGCCCGGGGAAGGATAACCGGGCCGCCGATGCCTTATCACGACCGGCTACATGCGCGGGTATCACCTCTTTGGATGGCCTACATGTGCTGCATGCCACTGCGGGCCATCCCGGCGTAACGCGTTTCGCTCATTTTGTGCGGCGTGGCAATCTCCCATACTCGATTGACGATATCCGCCGTATCTGTCGCGACTGCGCTATCTGCGCGGAAATCAAACCGCGTTTCTATAACCCTCCCATGGGGACTCTGCTTAAGGCTACGCGACCGTGGGAACGCTTGGCGATGGATTTCAAGGGCCCATTGCCGGTGTCGAGCGGCTCTCGCTATCTGCTCACTATCGTCGATGAGTACTCGCGATTCCCCTTTGCTTATACGTGCGCGGACATGACTGCTGCCACGGTGATGCGATGCTTACAGAACTTGTTCTCAATGTTCGGGTACCCGGCCTATGTCCATACCGACCGGGGTGCGGTCTTCTTGTCTCAGGAGGTGCGCGGCTATCTGTTCCAAAATAACATTGCTTCTAGTTACACCACGCCGTACAGACCCCAGGCTAATGGGCAGATCGAACGCTTCAACGGGATTATCTGGAGGGCCGTCATGCTCAACCTCCGGACCCTCGGCCGGGGCCTCGATAAATGGGCTTGGTCGCTACCTGCGGCGTTGAACTCGATCAGGGCTCTCCTGTGTACGGCAACCAACCAAACTCCCCACGAGCGACTTTTCCACCACCCCAGGAGCACGGGGTGTATACGGTCTTTGCCCAGTTGGCTCGCTGGGCCCGGGCCGGCCTACCTTAAACGGGCGGTTCGCGCGAGCAAGTACGACCCCCTAGTGGACAAAGTGCAGATTCTCCAGGCTAATCCTGAGCATGCTCGTGTGATGACGACTGATGGCCATGAGACTACTGTCTCCGTCCGTCACCTTGCCCCTTGCGGGGTCGCCGACCTGAGTAGGGAATCGGACGGACCGACCGAACCCATCTATGAGACTATGGCCTCTCCCGACGCTCCCTTCGCCGAAAGTCTACCGACTCTCCCCTCGCCGGGTCTACCTGGGCCCGATGACTTGGAGTTACCCCCTTCGTCACCCGACCCTGATGGCGCCTCCGACGCCGGGGACACAGGGATACGTGATGCCGTACCCGGGGAATTTCGGACGCGTGCTGGCAGAGAAATTCGCCGCCCGGCCCGATACGGTTGGGTCGACTGATGTTCCGCACCCTGTTCGTGCTGACGCTCGCTCGCTTCTAGCCGCACCGTCGTTTAATTCTGACAGGGGGGAGAATGTAGTGAAATCGTATTCGTACTGAACCCGGGGTGATGCTCGCTGCTCGTTGACACCGCTAGGGGCGTGACTATAAGACCCGCTGCTGCGGACGGTGCTCCGAGACTTCTCCTGTGACACGTTACATCTGGTAGACTCGCTAACGGTACGCCAGCATAGAATATTCAGCTTGCTTGCATTGAATGTTATGAATGGTCCCATGTGATGCCACATCATATACTTATTGCATTTCCTGCATTACAGGATGATGTCATGATCTAAATGGAATTAAACCACAAGTTGGACTAAAGTTGTGTGGACTTGATTGGTTTTCCACAACACCAACCATCTCAACCTGTTTCACTTCACAGCATCCATCACAGGCTCTATGCCCATCATCTTTTGCAATTCATCATTTTTCTTCTCTCTCCAAACAATACTCCACAGATCCAGCGAACCATTCACATTTCCACCCTTTCCAGCCTTCGTTGCTGCTCTTCTTTCATTACCCATGTCTCGCTCCCATAAATCATAACACTTGTCACACATGCAGCATACACCTTTCCCTTCAGCTTCAACGATGCTCCCCTCCTCGTCAGCACGCCACTCAGTTCCCGAAACTGCTTCCATGGACATCTCACTCCAGCAACCATCGCCGAGTCTGATCCACCTTCTGCATTCAGCATGTCTCTGAGGTAGCAACATGTTTTCACACCTTCCAGCTTCACGCCGTCTCCAAGATCCAACTCAACATTTCCTCCATCTGCAGCTCCCTCTGTGCACACCTTACATTTGAATGTAGCTGCCACACTGGTTAATGACCCTCTTAGACCACTACATTTTTGATGAACCCACTCAGCGCACATTGTACATTGAATGGAGTTCAATCCGACACCATTGCTGCACACAGCACACTTCCCAGGTCTTTCCACCTCACCACATGCTTTACCACTTGCCAACACCTTCGTTTTTCCGATATTCAACTTCAGACCTTTTGCCTCCATACATTCCTTCCACTTGTTTATCTTCTCCTTCATTGCATCCATACTCTCCCCAATCAACACCAGATCATCTGCATACAACAACTCCCACGGTAAACCCTCCTTTACGTTCTGAGCCAGCACCTCCATCACAGCTAGAAATAGTAGTGGACTTAGTACCGACCCCTGATGCACTCCCACCTTCACCTCAAACCCACCACTGTTCCCGTCCTTCGTCCTTACAGCTGTGTGCGCTCTCTCGTACATTGCCATCACTACTCTGATCAACCATTCCTCCACTCCTAACTTCCTCAATGTCCATGTCACTACTTTGCGTGGAACCCTATCGAATGCTTTCTCCAGATCAACAAACCCAAGAAACAACTTCTTCCTCTTCTCCATGTACTTCTCCTGCAACTGCCTTACAATAAAAAGCGCGTCTGTCATTCCTCTTCCTGGCATAAATCCAAACTGCATTTCATCGATCTTCAATGTCTTCCTTTTCCTTTTTCCAACACCCTTTCCAATACCTTAATTCCATGCTCTAATAACTTTATCGCTCTATACGAGCCACAGTCCAGAGGGTCACCTTTCCCCTTGTGTAGAGGGACAAGGGTACTCAGTTACCAATCCACTGGAATGCGACCTTCTTTCACCAACAGATTACAGATCTCTGTCATTCTCTTCACACCCCAACTTCCCGCTGCCTTCAACATATCTCCCACAACTCCATATCAACTGCATATCAACTTTTTAAAAACACAGAGAAAAACAACAAGTTTAGTTATAATCCAGGAAGCGGATATAAAACTATAACAGTTCTATCCGGTGCATATGAGGTTTCCCAAATATCTTCTGAAATTGCTCATCCTATGAAAAACCAAGGTGATTAACTAAAAAATATTGTTATAGATATTCAAAAACATATTTCAAAATCAAGTATTAGGCTTAAAAATAATTACGAAGTTGATTTCACGATTGATAATTCATTTTGGGAGCTATTAGGATTCTCCTCAATAAAGATTGAAACTAACGGGACGTTTTACAGTGATAATGTTATTCAAATATCCTCCGGTATAAATTTGGTCTTAGTTCATTGTGATTTGATTGATGGTGCTTATAACGATGGAATAAGGACAAATACAATATTTTCATTCAGCGCATATCTAAATCTTATTGGTATCCTATTATGAGATAAATAATTACAGTTACAATAATATCTCAAAATCCAGATTAATACATGTATAATATTATATGGGGAGATGGTTCAAGGGAAGCAAGGGATGAGGAAGGAGTTGAAGAAGAGAGGGAAGAGAGAGAAAGAAGAGAGAGGGAGGAAAGGGAGAAAAGAGAGAGAGAGATGAAAGGGAGAAAGAGAGAAGGAGGAAAGGGAGAAAAGAGAGAAGGAGGAAAGGGAGAAAAGAGAGAAGGAGGAAAGGGAGAAAAGAGAGAAGGAGGAAAGGGAGAAAAGAGATAGGGAGGAAAGGGAGAAAAGAGATAGGGAGGAAAGGGAGAAAAGAGAGAAGGAGGACAGGGAAAAAAGAGAGATGGAGGAAAGGGAGAAAAGAGAGAAGGAGGAAAGGGAGAAAAGAGAGAGGGAGGAAAGGGAGAAAAGAGAGAGGGAGGAAAGGGAGAGGTGGGAAAAATATAAAAATATGGAAACCAGTGAGATTAAAAAATGATTGGAGGTATTACAGAAAATAAATTGTAGATAATTACAATAATACAGTTCATTCATCAACAAAATCAAAACCATCGGAAACATTTACGAAATTAGAATATGAAAAGGAGATTCATTTGAGAAAACCCAAGTTCAAAGTTGGTGATATTGTAAGAATATACAGATGGAAAAGCCATTTTGAGAAAGGTTATACAAAGAGATGGACTAATAAACTCTTTAAAATCGTTGATGTAATGGATACAGCTCCTTGGACCTACAAATTATATGATTTAAAAGGAGAAGAGATTCTAGGTTCATTTTATTCACAGGAATTACAAAAGACACAGGTAAGCAGATAATACCCTTGAAAGCAATAGGTTGACACTTCACAATCCACTATTATTCAGGGGAGGATTAATGTTGTTGTTTGGGGGTTAGGAATGTAGAAATATACCTTATTCCTGGACTACAGTCCTCCTCAATCCTGAGTAGGTCTTCTTTGAGACCGCTCTCAAGAAACTCTTCATAATTATTTTGTAGTCTAAGAGTTGTTCTTAAGAATGGGTTCCTCTCTTCACCTTGGATTGAGCACCCAAGTCTAATAGTTAGTGGCGTTGATTTCTTATAGGAGTTATTTAGAGCTGTTTTAAAGTATCGATCACATTGTTCCACAATGTATGTTGTATGCAGATGATCTGGTGTTGATTGCAGAAAGTATGGATGGACTGAAGGAGAAGATGAATAAGTGGAAGGAATGTATGGAGACGAAAGGTCTGAAGGTGAATATTGGAAAAACAAAGGTGATGGCAAGTGGTAAAGCATGTGGTGAGTTGGAAAGAACTGGGAAATGGCCATGTGCTATGTGCAGGAAGGGTGTCGGAGTGAACTCAATTCAATGTACAATGTGCGCTGAGTGGGTTCATCAAAAATGTAGTGGTTTGAGAGGGTCATTAACCAGTGTGGCAGTTACATTCAAGTGTAAGGTGTGCACAGAGGGAGCTGCAGATGGAGGAAATGTTGAGTTGGATCTTGGAGACGGCATGAAGCTGGAAGGTGTGAAAACATTTTGTTACCTAGGAGACATGCTGAATGGAGAAGGTGGATCAGACTCGGCAACGGTTGCTAGAGTGAGATGTGCATGGAAGAAGTTTAGGGAACTGAGTGGCGTGCTGACGTAGTGTCGTTGAAGCTGAAGGGAAAGGTGTATGCTGCATGTGTGAGAAGTGTTATGATTTATGGGAGCGAGACATGGGTAATGAACGTAGAGCAGCAACGAAGGCTGGAAAGGGTGGAAATGCGAATGGTTCGACGGATGTGCGGAGTATCGTTGAGAGAGAGGAAGCCAAATGATGAATTGCGAAAGATGATGGGAATAGAGCCTGTGATTGATGCTGTGAAGAGAAACAGTTTGAGATGGTTTGGTCATGTGTTGAGGAAGGATGAAAGTGACTGGTTGAGAAGAGTGATGGAAATGAATGTGGAAGGAAGTAGAGGACGGGGAAGACCGAGAAAGACTTGGCTAAAGATGGTCGAAGAATAAATGCGGGCAAGGGGGTTAACAAGGGGAGATGCAGAAAATAGGGCAAATTGGAGAAGATTGTCATGGGGACCGCAAGGCTAACCCCTGCTCTAGCAGGGAAAATGGCCTTAAAATGCCTGTTGTTGTTGTTGTATCACATTGTTCCACAGCCTCCTTTATAGATTTAGGTTCATTCAGAACTTTTTATACTTCATAATTGTTGGGGGTTTCTCTGTATTATAACAATGCTCCATTTCTATGGTAATATTTATAGATGCTTCTTTGCTTAAAACAAAATTTTCTTGGTGATTTAGCCATTTCATCGCTGCTCAACAAAGATACTTGTACCAAGAACCAAGTTCCAAAATATTGTTTGTTAATATACTTGATGGTGATGAATGTTATAAGAAAATTAAATTATTCGCTAAAATAAAACAAAAACAAATATTAATTGGTCCACTTAGTGAGTATCATCAAATGCAGTCCCCCTCCCCAATTCCCCCTTCCCCCTATTCTCCCTCTGCTTCCCCTCCCTAGTTCCCCTTCCCCCAATTTTCCCTTCCACCACAAGTAGTAGGAGAATGGGGTGTCTTGAATGCGACGACTAACAGCAAACGAGCGTAGTGAGTGAGAATGACCGTCAGCGAATGATTGTTGGTTGGTGCTTCAGGATCCCCGTTCTCCTATTACTCACATACTATCCATCCAGACAAAACCATACAATCATTCCAAACAAAAACATACGATCCATCAAAACTGGCAATAGGTATTAGCCACCTGTTGCATACTATTTTCTCCATGTGCCTATAAATTAGACTATCGAAAATCATGGCACGTACCAAAATCCAGCATTAACCAATGTGTCGGAAATCTTAGTTTGTAATTGATGAATATGTATTGTAAAGCTTTCCCATAACATAATCACAGCAGATCTTTCAGATGGAAATTCAGCTGTCTTTTTTGTTTGACAAGGAAAGACATCTGTCATCTGTTGAGCTCCATTGGTGAAATGTTTCCAATTGATGGGTGGTGTGCATGCGCTGGTGCTGTTTCTTACCTTCAACCTTTATGCCAAACAAAATGTGTATCAGGTGGGCAAAAAACCTAATATCGTGTGGTTAAACAAACTATCCAGCCATCTCTAAAACACAAATTAAAGTGAGGACAGACGATTGCTTATATTTTGTCACAAGTTCATTCCATTTCGTAGTCAATGCTGTCAGACTAGTAATTGACATTCCACGTCCAACAGTTATTCAAATATGTGGTCAAACTTCTGGAAATTTATGACTGTAGTTTGCATTAAAAAGTTGCATTGCCATGTAAATAAATGTTGGGCCTTATAATGGATAACTCCACCTCATTGTTTGCTAAAGGCCCAACACTCTGTCGTAGCATCTCTGATTCTTCAGATAAGAAAAGCAGCAGCCTCTTCCTCTCTTCAGACTTTCATTGAATCAGGAGCTGGTTAAATACTTGGAATATGCCAATCAACACGATTAAACCTTATCTTATCATACTTCATGTGGTGAACACCCACTTATCTGGTGAACACTTATCTTATCATACACTTCAGATTAAGCTGTGGTGCATGGTTTGGTAATGTCAAGATCTCTGACCTTGATTTCACAGATGATGTAGTCATCATTGCGGAGACTCTGTATATCTCTGTATATATGAATGAGGAGTCAGAGCCACTGGGATTATGGGGCTCCTGGGTCAAAACTAAGATCCAGATTTTCAAGAACATCTTCGATGCTGGTATCTTGTCTGTACCTGTTTGTGGTGAGGATGTTGAGGTCACAGAGAGATTCACTTACCTTGGCAATGATATTCATGTCTCCGTATGTCATGACCCAGAGGTCAATATACACTACATGACCAAAAGTATGCGGACACCCCTTCTAATTAGTGGATTTGGCTGTTTCAACCACCCCTATTGCTGACAGGTATATATAATCAAGCACACAGCCACGCAATCTCCATAGACAAACATTGGCAGGGGATGGGCTGTACTGAAGAGCTCAGTAACTTTCAACGTGGCACCGTCATAGGATGCCACATTTCCAACAAGTCAGTTCGTCAAATTTCTGCCCTGATAGAGCTGCCCCGGTCAACTGCAAGTGCTGTTATTGTGAAGTGGAAATGTCGAGGAGCAACAACAGCTCAGCCACGAAGTGGTAGGCCACACAAGCTCACAGAACGGGACCGCCGAGTGCTGAAGCCCATAGCATGTAAAAATCGTCTGTCCTCAGTTGCAACACTCACTACCGAGTTCAAACTGCCTCTGGAAGCAAGGTCAGCACAACAACTGTTGGTCGGGAGCTTCATGAAATGGGTTTCCATGGCCAAGCAGCCGCACACAAGCCTAAGATCAACATGCGCAAGCATCGGCTGGAGTGATGTAAAGTTCGCCGCCATTGGACTCTGGAACAGTGGAAATGCGTTCTCTGGAGTGATGAATCACGCTTCACCATGTGGAAGTCCAATGGACGAATCTGGGTTTGGTGGATGCCAGGAGAATGCTACCTGCCTGAATGCATAGTGCCAACAGTAAAATTTGGTGGAGGAGGAATAATGGTCTGGGGCTGTTTTCCATGTTCGGGCAAGGCCACTTAGTTCCAGTGAAGGGAAATCTTAACGCTACAGCACACAATGACATCTCGATGATTGTGTGCTTCCAACTTTGTGGCAACAGTTTGGGGCAGGCCTTTTCCTGTGTCAGCATGACAATGCCCCCATGCACAAAGCGAGGTCCACACAGAAATGGTTTGTCAAGATTGGTGTGGAAGAACTTGACTTGCCTGCACAGAAACCTGACCTCAACCCCATTGAACACGTTTGGGATGAATTGGAACACCGACTGAGAGTCAGGCCTAATCGCCCAACATCAGTGCCCGACCTCACCAATGCTCTTGTGGCTGAATGTAAGCAAATCTCCGCAGCAATGTTCCAACATCCAGTGGAAAGCCTTCCCAGAAGAGTGGAGGATGTTATAGCAGTAAAGGGGGGGACCAACTCCATATTAATGCCCACTAGCAACGGAACCCACCCTATGGGTGGGGCTTCAATTGGGAAGCCCAAATGAAAAGGCAAAATTTCAGAAATTGAAGGCTTTTTTTCTATTTTAAACGATTCATATAAACATCCGTTGAATCATATCACACGCAAATCATCAAAATCTAAACAGTACATGGCGCCCATGTTGAAAAAAGATTGAAATCTGCAAAACGGAAGCAGACGCTGCACGTCTTTCTCAGTCGCACGTTTATGTGTGAAGAGTGCGCGCCGAATCTGTAACATGGAAGCGGCCGCTACACCTGTTTCTCAGTCGCTTTGCACATGCTGCCATGTTACTTGGAAGCCGCACGTTCATATAGGAAGAGTTCGTCAGGAGTCAATCTACTCTCTCCTGGTACGTATAATATACAGTATTTGTAGAATTTCAACAAAAGCCACATCACTGTTCATATCGATAGATATTATTCCATTGTGTTTGGAAAAACTGGAAAACTTGGAAAAACAACATAGCCTATTTTACTCCCAGGGGTCCCAGGAATACCCACCCAAAATATTGTTGAGATCGGTTGAGCCATTTTTGCGGTACCTTCGAATGGACGGACGGACATTTGGTGAATTACAGTAAGATGATTTTGGAATAAGATGTTCGATGTTTGGGTGTCCGCATACTTTTGGTCATATAGTGTACACACACACACACACACACACACACACACACACACACACACACACACACACACACATATATATATGTAAATGTATATTAAAAAAAAAAAATGTATATATATATATATATTGTTGCGGAGATGAGGACTGTATTTTTTTGATTGTGTGCTGTATTATTATTATTATTGTTTATTCTGCGCCCCCTACCTCCGGAGCTGTGTAAAGGTGAAAGGGCATCCCATAATTAGTCCACAAGCATACACGTTAGCCAAATAATAGAATACCCCTGTTTGATAGTTATCTCTTATTCTGTGTTTTAGGGTAAGGCTGTGTCTCCCATTAATTGAAGTACTCCATTGCACCAGTGAAAGAGAATAGATCCCCTTTCATTCCCATCCCCAAAATCTCCATTTCCTTTTACATCCCCTCTCGTGATTGCCAACCCTCGATTGCCAATTACCTCCCCTCCAAAACCGCCATTGATCACGAGGCAGGGTCGGAGAAGAAAGGCGTGTCTCCACCTCGTCATAGAGGGGAGGAGTGAGCCAGAGGGTCGCATGACCAACCAGGGCCGAGGTGAGCACACCGATGGGCGTGTCCTGAAGGCCGGCGGCTTGATCGCTAGAGGCGCTATAAAGGCGCGCGCGCAAGTGGCGTGGAGAGGGAGTCATCAGTTGGTCGTCAGTGGTTGCGTTGGTTGCGGTAAGAAGTCGGTGGTGAGAAGTGGTGGCGTCGAGTGGTCAGTGGTTACGTTGGTTGCGTTGAGTTGTCGGTGGTGAGGAGACACCAGGGCCAAGAGAGAGAAGGTTCAAGGTCAATTACCAGCAGTTGCGCCAGAGACGGCAGACGCGCCCTGAGGTGAGCCAGAGAAGCAGCTTTGGCTCCACAAGCAGCGTTGACTCCACCAGGCAGCTTCAACCCGTTACCCCGCGGGGACCAGATAGCGGTGGCATCGGTGGCCGTCGAGGTCCAGCCGACGTCCCGTGCGGGATCAAGCCCGAACCATCTGCCCCAGCTGAACCTTCCCATTCCTCCTTCCAGCATTCATTCCTTTCCTCCACCCTTCTTGTGTACGTGAGTTTGTTCTGTGTGTCTTGTCCCTGGGTATTTAATTAAGTCTGGATAAGCTAGTATTTGCACTGTGTCACCTGCGTCTTATGTGTTGTAAATAAACGTGACTGCTTGCTTTTTGCTTATGTGTGTAAATAGTAAATAAATTCAGTAGTATTTCCAAACCTTTCTTTGCCTTCGTCTTCCTCTTTGCATTCGTCGTTTTGGTCTTTTCCCTCATTGAGCAGCCGCAGTGCGATCCGGCCAACGTTTGGGTGGAATCGGGTTCTAATCGGGGAATAACTGTTCGGTCGCGGAGCCTTCGCTCGGCAAAGTAACATCTAAACCGCGATCAGTAACAATTGGTTGTCAGGAGTTGGGATTCGGACCTGGGACTAAATTTGTTAGGCCCAAATTTTGGAACACCAATTGTGTTATTACAGTAACAATTGGTGTCGGGAAGTGGGATTGGACCCGAAGCGCGCTTAACGCGCTCAAAATTACAAGCTGCCGAAATTGTGTTTTAAAGAAATAAAACCCGAATTTTGAAATCGCGCCATGGCTGGTCAAGGCGATCGAATGCCGGTGGGTGAGCTAGAGGAGGGGTTAGGAGTAACCCAGGATCAAATGGAGGGGAGCAATGAGGAGGCGGTTGAGGGAGTATCAGACGCACAAAATGGCGTCCTCGCGCATGTGGGTGTAGCGGCACCAAATTTTGCCGCACCCGCGACCGTAGCAGCGCCAGTGGTGGATTGGAATCTCTTTATGATCCAAATGAAGGCCCTTATGGACAACAATAGTGAGCAATTGGAAGCCAAAATGGGGAACCGGATGGATGCTCAGAGTGAGCGATTGGAGGGCCAAATGGGGGTAATGGGGAACCGGATGGATGCTCAGGGTGAGCGATTGGAGGGCCAAATGGGGGTAATGAGGGACGAAGCGAGGGGTACCGGTGAGGGATTAGACAAGAAATTTGAGGGGTTAGACAATGGGATAAAAGAGGTGAAAAATGGGTTAATGGGGTTAGAAAATAGGATGGAAGACAAATTGCGGGAAATAGGGGAGCAATCCGCCCGAGAAATTAAAGAAATGGGAGAGCAGATAGAGGAGGTAAAAATCGGGGTAGAAACCAAATTGGATGCTCAGAGGGATGAATTGGGACAGATGAGGGTGGCATCTACAAGGGAGGTGGAGGAGATGAAGGAGGAGATACGACGAGGTGTGAGTGAGGAGGTTTCGGGGCTACGCGAGGAGGTAAAGCGAGGTGAGAAGCGTATGGAGAAAGAGGTGAGGAATAATACGGCTAGGTTACAGGGGGGAATAGAGGGTCTGACGAAGGGAGTAGAACAGCTGACAGAGGGACAAACGGAATTAGTGGAGCAGGTTCAAAGGAACACTGCAGTACTCGGAGGGTTAAAGGCGACACAAAAAGAAATAAAAAATGACTTGATAGCGACACGGAGGCAATGTCAGATGGTACGTGAGGAACTGACAATGAGGGTGGACGAGGTGACAGAGATAATGGAGACAAAGGACCGGCACGTGAGGATGCACATAGAGACGGTCACGGTAGCCTTAGAGGACGAACTTGAGGAGACGCACCGGGAAATAAAAGAGGTGAAGCAAAAATTAGAGGAAGTGGAAGAAGAGGTGAGTGAAATTAAGAAGAGACGGACAGAAACAAAGAGAGAAATAAAGGAGGAGGTAATGGAATTGGTACAAGGTCGGTGCTCAACTCATGATGTGCTGCTCACTAACCAAATAAAGAGTTTGCAGGTGGCAAAAGAGGTGCGGAGACGAGGTGCCAAGGTGAGTGGCGAAATATTCGGAAATGTACATGATGTGAGGAAAGCTTCAGTCGGCTTGGGGATTGGTTTGGATCCGGGTGTTCGTGAAAGGCCGTTGGTGAAGTGTGTGACAGGTCAGGTGTGCGAAAAAAGAGGTGTGCGAGAATGTCCGACCATGGGGTGTGTGAGGAAAAAGTGCGCGCCGACCAGTGAGTGTGCTGTCGAGAGTGAGTCGGTCGTAGCGCGTGTGCGAGGGGGTACATGGAAGCGCGGTGTGGTAAGTGTTACGGAGGAAGTAACGAAAGAGTGTGCGCAAGAGGATGCGCGAGAAAGGTGTGTAACGGACAGGTGCATGGGGAAAGAGTGCGCTGTCAAGAGTAAGGGGGAATGTACGCCTGTGGTGAGTGTTACAGAGGGTGTAACGGGAGAGTGTGCGCAAGAGTGTGCGCGAGAAAGGTGTGTAACGGACGGGTGCATGAGGAAAGAGTATGCTGTCGAGAGTAAGGGTGAGTGCGCGACCGAGAGTGGAGGTGAGAGTAGTGAGAGTGACACGGAGCGTGAGTTGGTTATGACAGGTGAGCGAGGATGTACACCTGGAATGGAAGGATGCACACCTGGAATGGTAGAGCGTGTGTGGGAATGCACACTTGAGTTGGTCGTGAGGCACGTGGTTGGGTGTGCGGGTGAGAGCACACCTGTGGTTGTCACAGAGGAGGTGACCGAGGAGGGGGCGCGAAGAGGTGTGTTGGTGAGGTGTGCGAGCGACGAATGTGTGCCAAGGTGTTCGGTGGTCAGGTGTGTGACCAAGTCGGTGAGCGGAATGAGTGTACCGAGGTGTGTAAGGAAAGGTACGAGGAGCATGGGAACAGCTGGAGGTATGAGCAAGAAAGGGGTAGCGTATGCATGTAAGCATGCAGGTGAAGCATCGACGGTAACCGGGTTAGAGGTTAGAACGACTTATAGCCGAATCAGGCCCTCGGTGCGCGTCGGGCAGCTTCGCGTGCCGCGAGGACCAGCGGGGATCCGAACCACGGCGGTTTCGAAAGAACCGCCGTATGCGATCCACGCTGTGCCTCGCTTGGAACGGCCGCGTTCGGGCTCCACTAGGCGGAGCGGGCAGCCCGATAAGAAGGGTCGTCATGGCGACCACTTTCTATTGAGACGTGCCGGCAGGTCGAGATCGGGACATTGGATGGCTCCACGCCGAGGTGGTGCATGGGATCTCGGCCCGGGTAAGCCCCCGTCCCTGCCCCGAATGCGGGACGTATCCAGCCGCCGGCACCAAAGAACCCGCGTTCATTGCTCGGCTGTACGAAGCCGAGCTTTGGAAGGGAATTGGCGCACCGAGAGGATGTAATAAGTAGACGGGTGATGAGGATAGTGTTTTGGCCCCAAAATTAGAAAAAAGCAAAATTTGATGACGGTACGGTGCTTAGCAGTAAATGACAAATTTTTGATTTGTTGGATTTGGACGAGCGAAATTGATAGGACCTCCCCGATGTGGTGGGATGGCAAATCCACCATCCCTCACAGGTTGGGGCAAATGCGCTATAGTTTATGGGGTTGATGGCAGTGAAAACTAGCCCGGGTGGGTTAGGATATATCGTGTGTAGGGATCTAGCGAAGATGACATTAGGTAACGTTAAGGTTTAGTTAGTGACTGATACCTGTAGTGGGGACGCAGGTAGATTAGTATGGATGATAATGACGTGGGAGCGCAATAGTTTAAAGGGACGACTGGGAAGCGCAAGTTTCAGAGGGGAGTAGTTAGCTGAGATGATGCCGTGTGTGTGAGGATTGAACAGGTGTGATTGAACAGGTGTGATTGCACAGGTGTGCAACTGAACAGGTGTGTGGAGCAGTGTATGAGTGAGTGAAGGTGATTGTGTATTGTGCTGACCAAATGGTCCAGGAAGAGGAGGAGGGTGCAGGTGGCACCAGGTGATTGCACAGGTGTGCAACAACAGGTGTATGTGGCTGTGTGGAATAAATGGTAGTGTGGAATATCTGGAGTATTGGAATGGATGGTCGTGGAGTGAGTATGGTGGAAATTGTGGAGTGGAGTGGATGGTGCGAAGGTGTGAATGGGGGAAGAGTGGACCCCCATCACGGATACCCGGGGCGGGTAGTGTAAGTGTTAGGTAGAGGGTACAGGTAAATTGTGGTTGGATATTGGCATCTGTGGTGCGAGTGGAAGAATGATGATTGGATGGGTGCATTAGTTTTGTGGAAATGGCTGGGCGTGTAGCCTGTTAGTGTGTGTAGTTGGTTTGGGCACTCCACCACTGTGAGGATGTCGGCCAGGTGAGGCCGCAGGTGGGCTCTGGGAGCCGGTAGTAGTTGTTGTGGATGGGGCCCGAGGATCCGGAGGACGGACCCGGGTAGCCCAGTGCCAGAGGGCACCAAGGGGTGACAGAGCCAGGAGGGGCTTTCCCCAGTTAGTTAGGTTAGGGTGAGGAGCTAGGTAAGCTCGGGTGGCAACTGCAGTGGTGGAGGTGTGCAGGTGGGTAGACCTGCTGGGAGAGCTACACGTCGCAGCCCAGAAATTGTGCGAGGGCACCGGGAGATGAATCGGGGGAGTGAGACCCCAAATTGAGAAGCACCACAGTTTGGTCAATGGGAATTGGTTTTTAGAACCCATAGTGTAAGTTGGCCAATGGATTGGCAGGGAAAGACCCCGGGTAGTGTAAAGTGTGTTAAAGTCATTTAGAGGATAGTTAGGAAGAAGGATCTCCTCGCACCATCTGCATCCACTCACCTGAGGTGACAGGTACTCCACACCATGCCATGTTTTGATTATTTTTTATGATGCAAATGTTTGGATTGTGAGACGCATCATGACGTGGGTGTGACATTGTGCTTTGATGTTCCATCTCTGCCTCCTTATGAGGATTGATGATGAATTTGGTGATGGCAAATTTTGAAGTAGAGGGATTGTGGCGACGAATTTGGTATAGAGGAAATATGGGGAAGACGTGACAGTAGTGACGAATTTGTAATGTGTAGATTTTGTAAATATGGGGTAAGGGCAAGGGTAGTGTAGGTGACAGGGGGGTGACGTACGGTAGGGACGAGCTTTCTCACTTCGCCCTCCGTACGCATTTCGCCTTGCATTGCCTTATTGATGTGTACCCTTGTGTGACCTTACCCCTCGCTCAATTGTCTCTTTTGTCTCCCACATGACCTGTGCGCCATTGGGTGCCGAGGGGAGCGTGCGTGAGTCCTCCATTGTGCGCCCGGAACTCTCAGAACCAGCTGTCTGCATCGATGCACCACATTATGGACCACATGTCTGTGGCCGAGCACCACTTATGGACCCCATGGGTTGGGGCATGGCCCCTCTGCTGGAACCGGCCATGAGGGCCCGACATCTTGCTGGCGGACCTTGGCCACAGGGCACCGATGCCCCACAGGTGAACCACACGTAGTCGGCCCTGTGGGCCATAAATAAAATAAATAAAAATGGACACATTGGGTACAAGTTTTAATACAAATAGGCCGTCAGTAAGCAAAGCAAAAGAATGACAACATCTGGAAGAACAAATAATAATAACCAGCAGAGGGAGCCGAAGAGCAAGAGATCACCTGCAGGGTTAGGGGTTGTTGATTTATTTTTTTATTATTGAACATTGATGAACAGTGATGACTGCACCGATTGGTGCTTGAGGGTGTGTTGGTGCGTTAGGGTGCTTTCATGGTGCATTGATGCAGAGCAGACTGTCTCCCCCCCAGAGAGAACAATCACAGGTCCTGGGTTAGTTTTGTAAATTAAAATAGCGTCATTGTAAATAATGCTTCCCACCGTCAGTGTATAGTTTGAAGACCATTCTGCAATTCGGTTAACTGTGGGCGTAAGTCTGTTAGACAGGGTGAATGGAGCAGCGGGACACATTTATTTATGTTTTAAAACTGTCGCACTCAGGGTCAGGTTAAAAGTAGAGGGAACTACACCTACGTGTCACACTAAATAAAAGTTGTAGGCCCGGGACGTGCCTAAGAGGAGGAGGGTGCAGTGTTGCGGAGATGAGGACTGTATTTTTTTGATTGTGTGCTGTATTATTATTATTATTGTTTATTCTGCGCCCCCTACCTCCGGAGCTGTGTAAAGGTGAAAGGGCATCCCATA
The DNA here is from genome assembly GCF_964187855.1 of Myxine glutinosa. Taxonomy (NCBI): domain Eukaryota; kingdom Metazoa; phylum Chordata; class Myxini; order Myxiniformes; family Myxinidae; genus Myxine; species Myxine glutinosa. Next base: position 103,817,644 of record NC_136270.1, read on the forward strand.
ATTAGTCCACAAGCATACACGTTAGCCAAATAATAGAATACCCCTGTTTGATAGTTATCTCTTATTCTGTGTTTTAGGGTAAGGCTGTGTCTCCCATTAATTGAAGTACTCCATTGCACCAGTGAAAGAGAATAGATCCCCTTTCATTCCCATCCCCAAAATCTCCATTTCCTTTTACATCCCCTCTCGTGATTGCCAACCATCGATTGCCAATTACCTCCCCTCCAAAACCGCCATTGACCACGAGGCAGGGTCGGAGAAGAAAGGCGTGTCTCCACCTCATCATAGAGGGGAGGAGTGAGCCAGAGGGTCGCATGACCAACCAGGGCCGAGGTGAGCACACCGATGGGCGTGTCCTGAAGGCCGGCGGCTTGATCGCTAGAGGCGCTATAAAGGCGCGCGCGCAAGTGGCGTGGAGAGGGAGTCGTCAGTTGGTCGTCAGTGGAGGGTCAGTGGTTGCGTTGGTTGCGGTAAGAAGTCGGTGGTGAGAAGTGGTGGCGTCGAGTGGTCAGTGGTTACGTTGGTTGCGTTGAGTTGTCGGTGGTGAGGAGACACCAGGGCCAAGAGAGAGAAGGTTCAAGGTCAATTACCAGCAGTTGCGCCAGAGACGGCAGACGCGCCCTGAGGTGAGCCAGAGAAGCAGCTTTGGCTCCACAAGCAGCTTCAACCCGTTACCCCGCGGGGACCAGATAGCGGTGGCATCGGTGGCCGTCGAGGTCCAGTCAAAGTCCCGTGCGGGATCAAGCCCGAACCATCTGCCCCAGCTGAACCTTCCCATTCCTCCTTCCAGCATTCATTCCTTTCCTCCACCCTTCTTGTGTACGTGAGTTTGTTCTGTGTGTCTTGTCCCTGGGTATTTAATTAAGTCTGGATAAGCTAGTATTTTCACTGTGTCACCTGCGTCTTATGTGTTGTAAATAAACGTGACTGCTTGCTTTTTGCTTATGTGTGTAAATAGTAAATAAATTCAGTAGTATTTCCAAACCTTTCTTTGCCTTCGTCTTCCTCTTTGCATTCGTCGTTTTGGTCTTTTCCCTCATTGAGCAGCCGCGGTGCGATCCGGCCAACGTTTGGGTGGAATCGGGTTCTAATCGGGGAATAACTGTTCGGTCGCGGAGCCTTCGCTCGGCAAAGTAACATCTAAACCGCGATCAGTAACAATATATATCTAATATATCTATATACAGTGCATTCAGAAAGTATTCAGACCCCTTCACTTTTTTCACATTTTGTTATGTTGCAGCCTTATGCTGCAATCGTTTAAATTCATTTTTTCCCTCATCAATCTACACTCAATACTCCATAATGACAAAGACAAAACAGAATTTTAGAAAGTTTTGCAAATTTATTAAAAAGAAAAAACTGAAATATCATATTGACATAAGTATTCAGACCCTTTGCTATGACACTTGAAATTTAGCTCAGGTGCCTCCCATTTCTCTTGATCATATTTGAGATTTATTTTGTGTTTTATTTTATTTTGTGTTATATTTTGTGTTTTATGTGTCGGTTTGACTTTTTGTGTGATTAATTTGAGCTCTTACACGAGCCTCGATCTTGTATACAAAAAATAGAAGAAGAAGAAGCGTAATAGCACTTTTGAACGATGCACTCTCCATGGAGAGAAGAATGTTGAGAGTGTCCTGGATGGAGCAAAAAACAAATGAATGAGTTTGAGAGGATGATGGTCTCCTGAATGTCATGAAAAGGAGTAAGGTGACAAAATATTGCCATTGGAAGAGAAGACCTGCAGTGTGGTGTCAGTTGGTATTGAAGGATTAATGGAACGAAAGAACAGGATTGGCCGTGCTTTATATCGCCAATGGCCGCCTTTAGCGGCTATGGTGTAAATAATAAAAATGATTCCACTGATAGGCCGGATCTGCAACCAGATCTTCACCAAAATCTAATCGGTTCATCCTTGTCGCACACCCAAACTGTCCAATAAGTTTCATCCGAATCCATCCATATCTTTTTGCGATACCGTGCAATATATCGTCTTTGGCCTTACTTCTTGATAGTGAGCAATCGGTTAAAAATTTTTTCTCGTATCCACATCCGGATTTGGATCTTTACCAAAATCGAATCAATTCGTCATTGGTAGACATATAACCTGTTCAATAAAGTCTTGTCCGAATCCGTCCATACATTCTTGAGATATCGTGCTATATATCGTCTTTAGCTTACTTCTCAATGGTGAACAATCACTTAGAATTTTTTTTTTTTACATTAAAAAAAAAAAGACCCTGAAATTTTTAAAATGACTGACCCTCAAAATGACCCTCAAAAATTAAAAAAAAAAAATTCCCATGCAGATCCGGATTTGGATCTTCACCAAAATGGAATCAATTCGTCATTTGTAGACATCTAACCTGTGCAATAAAGTCTTGTCTGAATCCGTCCATAACTTTTTGAGATATCGTGCTATATATCATCGTTAGCTCTACTTCTCGATAGTGAACAATCACTTCGAAAAAAATGAATTTAAAATTTGTAAAAAAAAGACCCTGAAATTTTTTTCAACGACTCTCAAAAATTAAAAAAAATTCTCCCATCCAGATGTGGATTTGGATCTTCACCAAAATGGAATCAATTTCTCATTTGTAGACATCTAACCTGTGCAATAAGTCTTGTCCGAAATCCATCCATAACCTTATGAGATATCGTGCAATATATCGTCTTTGGCCTTATTTCTTGATCGTGAGCAATCGCTTTAAAAAAAATTCTCGTATCCACATCCGGATTTGGATCTTTACCAAAATCGAATCAATTCGTCATTGGTAGACATATAACCTGTTCAATAAAGTCTTGTCCGAATTCGTCCATATCCTTTTGAGATCTCATGCTATATATCGTCTTTAGCTTACTTCTCGATAGCGAACAATCACTTAGAAAAAAAATTAATTTTGAAAATTTAAAAAAGAGACCCTGAAATGTTTTTTAAATGACCCTCAAAAATTAAAAAAAATTCTCGTATCCACATCCGGATTTGGATCTTCACCAAAATGGCTTCAATTTGTCATTTGTAGACATCTAACCTGTGCAATGTCTTGTCCGAAATCCATCCATAACCTCATGAGATATCGTGCAATATATTGTTATGTGCTCCTCCCCAAACCCCAGTCACGGTGTACCTCCGAGCCCCGAAAGGAGTCACGGCAGAAAGATGTGTTATAATGTGTGTCAATGACCAATGGTGAAACCACACCAACCAATTGTTACCAAAAACAAGTATTGTATTAAGGTCACACAGGTACAACAGCACAAGTACAATATGTTTCAATTGCACCACAAAAATACCATATAATTCCTATGATGGTACCATCAGTTTCTTACTCAATAACTCACTGTGCTCCAAGTGAGCGAAAATAACATTCCCAAAGTCACTGTCCCGGCACCAAGCCAAAGTCGATCCACGCTCCGGTGATCGCAAGAAAAATGTCGAATCGAGAACAGAATCCAAGTCGGCTGACAGTCAACGCTGCCAAAGAGGCGCAAAGGTGCACCCAAAAGGAGACTGGGAAATCACACCTTCGGGTATGAACGTTCAGCGGCTCCCAAACGGAGAACCACAAATTCCCAATCGAAATCCACGTTACACTCGCAAACCAGGCTAACGGCTGGGTGCGGTGAAATGGCTGGAGAGGGGTGAAAAGGCTGGAGCGATGCGAAATGGCGGGAGCGAGGCGAAATGGCGGGCGGGCCCGTACTGGAGGTGTACCTGCTCTCCAACGATTCTCTTCGGAATCAACCGGAATACTGTTCTGTTGGAATACTGTTCTGTTGGAAATGTTGGAAATGTTCTGTTGGAAATGGAATACTGTTCCCCCCTCTGGGCTGGTGCTCCTGCCTCACACCTTGCTCGGCTTCACGCTGTTGAGGCCAAAGCTTTCAGAATCATTGGAATCTCCTGCGATGTAGTCAACACCGAGGGCCTTTCACTCACTCACCGCAGGCAGGTTGGTGGTCTTTCTGTCTTCTACCGACTCCTCTCCGGCCTTGCTCCCCCAGCTCTCTCTGTGCTCTGTCCCCCCAATATTCCTTCAGGTCGCACAAGATCTGCCTGCAACCCTCTTATGGTTAAACTGCCAAAGTCTAGGCTCTCTGCTCACCTTCACTCTTTCATTCCCCTTTTCTCCCGCCTCTGGAACAAACTCCCCCACTCCCTTCAATCCCACTCCTCCCTCCAGGTCTTTAAAACAGCTGTTCACCACCATCTCTTATGTTCCCCCATCGAAAACCTTGATCTTTTCTACCCCCGGTAATTCACCCCAGAGTCCTTGCAGTGTTCATATGTTTTATTCCTCTCCCACCTCCCCCCAAGTCCTCCCGATGTCCCTGCTCTCAAATGTTGTGTTTGTGTCCTTCCCCCTCTTCCCCCTCTCTTTTGTGTCCTTCCCCCTCTCTCCCCATCTTGTCTGCCGCTCCCCTTGTTTTTTGTGTTTTGTGTGTCGGTTTGTCTTTTTGTGTGATTAATGTTAGCTCTTTCACGAGCCTCGATCTTGTATACAAAAAAAAAGAAAAAAAAAAAGAAGAAGATGTTTCTACACCTTGATTGGAGTCCACCTGTGGTAAATTCAATTGATTGGACATGACTTGGAAAGGCACACACCTGTCTATATAAGGTCTCACAGCTGACAATGCATATCAGAGCAAAAACCAAGCCATGAGGTCGAAGGAACTGCTTGCAGAGCTCAGATACTGGATTGTGTCGAGGCACAGATTTGGGGAAGCCTACAAAAAAAATTCTGCTGCATTGAAGGTTCCCAAGAGAACAGTGGCCTCCATAATTCTTAAATGTAAGAGGTTTGGAACAACCAGGACTCTTCCTCGAGCTGGCCGGGCGGCCAAACTGAGCAATCGGGGGAGAAGGGCCTTGGTAAGAGAGGTGACCAAGAACCCGATGGTCACTCTGGCTGAGGTCCAGAGATCCTGTGTGGAGATGGGAGAAACTTCCAGAAGGACAACCATCACTGCAACACTGCACCGATCTGGGCTTTATGGCAGAGTGTACAGACAGACAAAAACACATTCATGCAAAACCACACCCACTCCTGCAAAAAAAAAAAACACAAACACACACACACACACACACACACACACACACACACACACACACACACACACACACACACACACACACACACACACACACACACACACACACCATTCACACATCTCCATTTCTCTTCCACACTCAGTCACTACCCTTTTAGGCTGAAATGAACCACCACCCACAACCTCAACTTACACCATTCGACGTGCCTCCATAAACTTCCTCCAAATCCAAATTGAGCCTTTCAAGGTAACCTGGGCACCTCTATCACACATCCTCCTTCTTTCTGTCCCACACACTCCAAGCTGAATAAGAAATGCAGAAAAGCAATTGCCAATATATCCTCAACACCCCACCTCAAATGGCTGACAAGAAACTCACCAACCCTTCTCCTGACACTCCACCTCCAGCTCACTGTACTTTCCTCTCTTCCTCTCTTGCACCTTCTCCATGTTATTTTCCCAAGGTGCATGTTCTTTTCAACAGATCTCCTCTGGGAATACCAATTGTGGCTTTAGGTCTGCCACCACCTGCCAATCACAAGCATCTGACAGCCCTCTTGCTTTCCACCTCCTCCTCTTTCCACCTCTTACCACTTGGCCCTCTTTGACAAACAACACCTCTCCCCCATTGGTCTCCTTCTCCACTCTTCTCTCCCACAATCTCAGCACCTCTTGTTGCGCCATCTGCACCACCACCGCCAGCACCTGATCATGCCACCACTTGTATCTTCCTGCTGCCAATGCTACTGAGCATGCTGCACTGTTCCCAAACCTCCACACAAAGAACAACTCTCCTCCTGCAACAACCCCCACAATCTCAAGTTTACTGGTGACGGAAGCACATCATACGTTGCCCGCAACAAGAAACTCAACAATATTGGCTCCATCCTCCAAATCTCTTGCCACTTCGATGTCGTCACCCGCACACCTTCCCACCACGCGTAGAAGCACCTTGCTGTGCCTGTCCGGCTGCTGTCATATATCTCCCCTTCTCCTCCTTTCTTCTCACCTCCCTCTTTTTTTTTTTTTTTTTTTTTTTGTATACTGAATCGAGGCTCGTGAAAGAGCTAACATTTATTTCACAAACAAATCAACCAGACAAACAAAATATACAAAAAGAGGGAGCGGAAGACAAGATGGAGAGAGAAGGGGAAGCACACAACCACAACATTTGAGAGCAGGGAGAAGTGTGGGAGGGAGAGGGCTTGGGGGCAGGAGGCGTGGGAAGGGGGGTGGGGGGGGGGGGGTGGTGGGAAAAGCATAAAACACAAGGGGACCGAAATTAGCGGGGGTAGAAAATATCAAGGTTTTGGATGGGGGAGGATAAGAGATGGTGGTGAACAGCTGTTTTAAAGGCCTGGAGGGTGGAGTGGGATTGAAGAGAGTGAGGGAGTTTGTTCCAGAGGCAGGAGAAAAGAGGAATGAAGGAGTGAAGGTGAGCAGAAAGTCTTGATTTTGGCAGTTTAACCATGAGAGGGTTGCAGGCAGATCTTGTGCGACCTGTAGGAATATTTGGGGGACAGAGCCCAGAGAGGGCTGGGGGGGCAAGGCCAGAGAGGAGTCGGTAGAAGACGGAAAGACCACCAACCTGCCTGCGGTGAGTGAGTGAAAGGCCCTTGGAGTTAGCTTCATCGCGGGAGATTCCAATGTTCTGAACGCTTTGGTTTCAACAGCGTGAAGACGGGCTAGGTGTGAGGCAGGAGCACCAGACCAGAGGGGAGAGCAGTATTCCATAGAGCTGCGGATGAAAGCCTTGTATGTGGTGAGGAGCTCAGGTGTGCCAAGGAAGGACTTCGCACGACGGAGGATGCCCAGTCGGCGACTGGCTTTGGAGGCCAGATTTGAAATGTGGTTTTCCCAGGAAAGATGATGGCAAATAGTGAGACCCAAAAGCTTGAGTGACAGAACTTCTTGGAGAGGATTATTCAGAAAGTGGATGGGCGGGTTTTCCAGTCGGTCTTTTTGGAGAGACATCGTAAGAGTGTGAGATTTATCAGGATTGAAAGACATGTTCCATTTGTTTGCCCAGTCTGTGATTTTGTCCAGGTCTGCAGAGAGTGAGGAGGCTGCAGACTGCCGATCTGAGGGATGAGGAATGGAGCGACAGAGAGTAGAGTCGTCAGCAAAGAGATAGAGAGGATTTTCAAGAGAGTCAGAGAGATCATTGATGAAGACCAGAAAAAGCACAGGGCCCAGAACACTGCCTCGGGGAACTCCAGCCTGAACAGGAAGAGGAGATGAGAGAAACCCATTCAGGGCCACACGCTGACTACGACCAGAGAGGAAGTCCGCCAGCCATGCGTGGAGATTTCCATGGATACCAAAGGAGGAGAGTTTGGTGAGCAGAGCAGGGTGCCAGACCGTATCGAAGGCACGTGAAATGTCAAGGGAGATGGCTCTAATTTCCTGTTTGGCGTTGAGGACCTCCATCCATTGTTGAGAAAGCAGAAGCAGCATGTCCAGAGTTGAGTGACCAGGTCTGACACCAAATTGATGATCAGAGATCAAGCCATTGGAGAAGAGGAAAGATTTAATATCTGAAGCAATGATGGGTTCCATGACTTTGCTGATAATTGGGAGAAGGCTGATTGGTCTGTAGTTGCTGGGATCTGTTTTTGCACCTTTTTTGTGCAAAGCGGTGATGTTGGCTGATTTCCAAGCAGATGGCAGATGACCTTGAGCAAAAGAGAGGGTGAAGAGAACAGAAAGAGGGAGTGAAAGAGCGGAAGCACATGATTTTAGGACCCGTAGGCTGATGCCGTCAGGACCAGTTGCAGAATCAGAGTCGAGGGTTGACAGAAACTTTTCCACCTTGTCAGGAGGAAAGGACACAGAGTCCAGGAGCAGCTGGGTACGACTGGGTACGGTGGGTACAGAGAGGGATGGGTTTGGGACACAATATTTAGAGGCAAACACAGAGTTGAGGCATTCAGCTTATTCACGTGCGGAGTCAGCCGTTAAGCCGTTTGAGGTGAGAGAGGGGATGGAGGGGGAACAAACACCAGAAACAGATTTGACCAGACGCCACCAGGATTTGGAAGAGGGAGACAGATAAGAGAGTTCGGTCTTGAGAACGGTGAGATATTGTTTCCTGGCTCTCCTGAGGGTGGACACACACTTGTTTCGGGCTTTGTGAAAGGAAATGAGATTTCCTTCCGTTGGATTTGCTTTCCAGGAGACGAAAGCAAGTTGTTTCAGGGCAACAGCCTCACCACAAGATTCCGTGTACCATGGATGGGAGGAAGGGTATGACAACTGAAGACGAGATGGGATAAATCTGTGCATGAGAGAGAGAGAGCAATTTACTTTGAAAGAATTCCCAGGATGAGTTGATGTCAGAGGCGGTAGAGATGGGAGACCAGTCCAGATGATTGATGGCTGCTTGAAGACCATGCCAGTTGGCCTGAGTGAAATGCCAGACTCGTCGGCGCTGAGGAGGCTCTCTGAGAATGGTCAGAGAGATGTCCACTTTGACAAGCACATGATCAGATGAGCCGATTGGAGCAGAAGAAGAGCAGCAGACATTTTCAGGGAAGTTTGTCATAACCAAATCCAGAAGAGAAGATGCTCCGTTGACTGAGATCCGGGTCGGGAAATTAGCAGATTGTGTCAGTCCCAGTGAGTCGCAGAAGTCCTTTGCTGAAGAGCCATGGCTGGTGAGAGAGTGTACCCACACCCAGCCAACTGGCATGGTGACAATTGAAATCACCACATATGAGGAAGAGAGAGTTGGGATGGGTAGATAGAAGTTGGTCCATATTATCAGACAGTGAGATGTAGATGGAGTCATCGCTGTTTGGTGGACGGTACAACACACATATGAACAAAAGGTGGGAGTGAAGGGGAAGCCGTAGCCAAAGGTATTCCTGGGGGTGAGGTGGAGAGAGGGCAGTGGAGGGCGAGTGAGGAAGAGAGTTTTTTTATAAAGATAGCAACCCCACCTCCAGGACGAGGCTCAGGTCTATCATACCGGAGGAGGGAGTAACCTGGGAGAGATACCAAGGCATCAGAGACATCATGAAGGAGGAAAGTTTCTGTTAAGCAGATCACATCTGGTTTGTCAGAAGCAACCTGTATGGAGAGATCAGTCAAGTTTGAGCGAAGGACCCGGATGTTTGAGGTCCATACCGTTAATGAAGAGGAAGGGGGAGCATCGGGTCCAGAACAGGGGGGGGGGGAGGGGTAGGGTAAGATGTGGAAGAGGAGGAAGAGGTAGGGAGAGCTGTTGAAGGTGTGTCAGAGATTTCAGAGATGTCAGAATAGCTTGGAGAAAGGGAAGAATGTGGCGGACAAAAGGTTTGATGGAGATTGGGTGAGGCACAGTGAGGTGTTATTTGAGGAGGGGGAAGAGTGAGGCAGAAGGTTGGGGGGGATGAAGGTGAAAGTTGGAAGGGGGAAGAAGCAGGGAGGATGCTTTGAGGAGGAGGGGTGAGAGGGGAGTATAGGAGGGGAGGAGCGAGGGAGAGTCTCGGAGGGGAGGGGTGTGGGGGGAGTTTAGGAGGGAGGGGAGGGAAGGGGCAAGGGGGGAGATTTGAAAGGGATGGGTGATGGGGAGGATTTGGACGGGAGGGGTGAGATTGGATTTTGAAAAGTGTACGATTCATGGGAAACGAACATTTTTTGCAAAATGAGTTTGAGACCTTCGAGTCAAAAATACGTTTGAGGACACTGAAGGAGGGGTGGAGTTCTGGATAGTTTAGGGAATGTAGAAAGGAGGAACTGTAAGAGATGGTATTATATATATTTTTTGGAATGAATAGATTTGGTGAGCAAGACGAAAGCATCCTTTTGTCGGAAAAGAAGAAAAGGGTGTTATAATATATGAGAGAAAATAGTTGTTCAGGGGAGAGATTATACATTTCTAACCACGTGATCGCGTGATCGCGAACGAAGAACGAACGAACAAAAAAGAACAACAAATAAACGAATAAGACCTGGGAAGGAAATATTTTTTGGGGGTTTTTTTTTTTTGAGTAGAGATATTAAACAAGGAGGTATGGGGTGAACGACTGGGACGAAACAGAGAACGAAAATAAATGCAGCGCATTCGACGAATCGCTGAGAGAAAAACAAAACCACAAGGTCGGAGACGGTACGGTAGCCAAGCCTACGAGTACTAGGCCTCAGAATACTCGATACGCATTAACCGACGATTGTGTATACATGTACGAAAAATTAGCACCGAAAATTTTCCAAAAGATACGCTATAGGTACATACACCGAAAGATAGATACAGTCTCGACAAAAACACAATTGAGAAGGATCACTTAGCTTCGAAAGCGTGAGCGCATGGAACAGCTTCGAAAAGACGTGACCTCGCTGTGATCTCGCGAGATCTCTTAACCATCTTCCTCCTCTCTTTCACACATGCCTTTCCACATCGCTCATGCTTCATCCACCCCAAGCCATGTTTCCCGTGCTGTACCATCCCCATGACCTCCTCCTGTTGCAACCGCTCCTCCATCTCGTCCACCTCTGCTCTTGCATTCCACTTCGACTTCCCTTCTTCTCTGAGAGCATTCTTTACCACTGAATCACTAGAATCCCACAACATCATGAACTCCCACACCCTCACCACCTTAAACTCCTCGGTTAATGATGTCAAGGGAAACTGGAGTTTTCCACCCTGACCATAAAAGGCAATGTTCGTCAAACAGCGTAGCACTCCCATCCACCTCCTCACAAACCCACTCACCACAACCTCCATCCTCTCTACATGCCCTATCGCAATATCATACATCATCAATGGCCACAATACTCGTGGCATCAATCCAAACTTCAAACACCATACCTTCAACTTACCTGGCAAACCACATCCATAAATCCTCTTCAAACCTCTCAAAAGCTTGTTTCTGACCTCCTCCACTCTTCCCACATCATTCAACTCCACTGTATACCATTTTCCCAAACTCTTCACAAGGGCCTCCACCAATGATGGAACCACCTCCCCTCCCAGCTCAAACCTGTGCATGTTATCCACCACTCCTCGTCTCACCACCACACTCTTTGACTTTCTTGATTTAAATCCCATTCTTTCCCACCGCATCAACCTTTCCAGTCGTCCCAGTACCTCTACTGCTGCATCAGCAGACTGTTGGACAACTGTCAGGTCATCCATGAAAGCAAACAACGCTGGCAAATTCTGACCAGGGGCTAGCTCCACTTCTTTCCCATGTCCACTCACCGCACGTATCAACAACTCCATAACCAGCACAAAGAAAATAGGGGAGATGGTACATCCCATCGGGATCCCAACTTCCAACTTCTGCCACTCTGTTACATATACATATATACATATACAGACTAGGCATTTAATATGGAATTTTTTTTTCTTTCTTGACTTGGGTTTCCTTTCTGAACTCAGAATATCAATCTGGTGAGTTTCTTTTCCGCTTCGGTGATTTTTTTGTTAAAAGAACCATGTCACTGATTGTCTGTCGCAGCAAGAAGTCAATAACAGGATTATATCACAGGTGGCGTGACAAAATGTACGGACAGGTACATTTGACGATTGGCTTCACAATCGGGTATATAAGGGTTGTTGCGTTCTGTGTTAGTGGAAAACAACTGCTGCACATCTACAAAAGTTATTGCCGCTTCCTCTGGAGATGGTCCGTCAACTCGAGAATGCTGTTTGTCATGGAGTGGTGGCTTTACGAAATTACGGCATGAAACAGCGTGCTATTGCTCGGCAGTATGGCATCACTCAAGGTCAGGTGTCAAAAATCCTGAAACGAAATGCTCAGAGGGGTGTCCCTACTCCAATACCGAGGCCAGGACGTCCCCGCAGAACCACAAGGAGGGATGATCGCCAGCTGCACCGGTTAGTCCGCAATGGCCGTACCAAGTCAGCTAATCGGCTTAGGGCTGAGTGGCAGCAACTGACAAATGTGCCTGTATCCAGAAGGCTAGTCAACCAACGACTGGTTCAAGCAGGCTATCGTGCCAGGCGTCCCCTGAGAAAGCCACGCTTGACCAGACAACACAGCCAGCGCCTATTGCAGTGGGCCAGAGAGCACCGTCAATGGCAGCCAGGACACTGGAATCACGTGATCTTCAGTGATGAGTCTAGATTTCTGGTCTATCGTCAAGATGGTCGCGTCCGAGTGTGCAGACAAGTGCATGAAGCCTACAACAAAGATTGTGTAGTGCCAAGAGTCCAAGCTGGAGGTGGTGGGGTGACTGTTTGGGCTGCTTTTCATGCAGGGGGCAAAACTGACCTGGTTGTTCTGAATGGAAACCTGAACCAGTTCAAGCACAGGGCCATTCTGGAAGAAACATTGCTTCCATTTGCTTGTGCAGCCTTTCGAGGAAACTTTGTCTTCCAAGATGACAATGCACGGCCTCATCGTGCTCACATGATCCAACACTTTCTTGCTGACCGTGGTGTAGAGCATAAGGAGTGGCCTGCCATGTCCCCGGATATGAATCCGATAGAGAACTTGTGGGCAGAATTAACGTGTCAAATCGACCACTTGGACCAGCAGCCGACCTCTGTGCGTGAATTGCAGCAGGCTATTGTCACTGCATGGCAAGCGATTCCTGTCCAAACCTTGGCAAATCGCGTGAACAGCATGCCTCGACGTGTACGTGCTCTCCTGAATGCTTGTGGGGGTTACACGAAGTACTGAACTGTAATTTTACTGTCCGTAATCCCAGTCGTAATTTAACTTTTGTTTTTGTTATAAATTTTTTTTGGCTAATGTGCAAAATAAAGAGATACTTCTGGAAAACGTACAGAAGTTTAACACAATACTGTCCGTGAATTGAGTTCGATATCAGTTTACATCACTTTCAAGGATCAATTTATTTGCTTCGAAATGTCAAATGTGGTTTTTGTTTCTTTTAAAGGTCACATTAACAAAATCTAGAATAATTTAAACATAATTCCAATGAACTTTTGGTTCTAAGACATCTTGAAAAGTAAGTTCACCCCCACAAAAAAAATATTCCATATTAAATGCCAAGTCTGTATATTTGAGTTTCCTCTGAGTTTTTTCAGCGTCTTTTTCTGAGTTTATCAAGTTCACAATTCCCTTTGGTGTTTCCTCAATTATTTCTCCCGTGTTTTCTGACAAAACAAGACACACATGAATCATTTTTACTCTGAGTATTTGTTTCAGAGTTTTTATTTCAGTTTTTTGGGGTGTTTTTAGATGAGTTTTTTCAAATGCGTCCCTGCGGTTTTAAAGTTAATTGGAAGGGGGGTGGGAGGGGGGGGAACGAGCGTGGTGGTGAGGGAGTGGGGGATTCTGAGCTGTTCAAGCTTTGTTGATTTTTTCCCAAGTTTCTTGGAGCAAAACACGCACAGAAAACAACATGCACACACACAAAATTCTTAATCATCTCCCAGAGAACCACAAAAGGAGAAAACCAGAAGTACATGAGCAGGGAAAAGCTTGCATCCAGACTCACATACATCCATTACAAGACCATGTCAGTGGTGATGTTGGAATGTCTAGAACCACAGAAGCTGCAATGATCCTCATGTTAATGTTACCCTAATGATTTCAAATTTCAGGACTTGGCCATGCCTTGGGCAGTTGTCAGGAGTCTGACAGTTGTCAGAAGTTGGAGTTTCGCCTTGAGGAAGTTTATGGACAGCTAATGAAACTGTCTGAGGCTAAGACTGGTCCTTTTTACTAATTGTTTGTACTACTTGTTTGTTCACTGTGCTTTTTCTACTCGACAATATAAAACAGTTCACAAAATAGAACGAAACTCGGTAGAGCACATACCTCCACCAGGCTGAACAGTTTGTTTTGTATCCCACTGATAGGCCGGATCTTGATTCATACCTGAACCAAAATCTAATCGCCTTGCTCGAGTCACTGACAAACTCATCCACCTAGTTTTGTCATAATCCGTCCACAACTTTTTGAAATGTGATGCTGATGATATATATATATACTCAAAGGCAAAAGTTATTGTGACACACAAACAACAAACAGAATCAGTGTTAAACTTTTACTGCCGCGAATGAAATGTTATTACATGGAAAGACAAATGTTTCAAGGTATGGTAACGATCAACAGTCCATAAGAACAGCACACCTGGCATATGCAAATGAGCCACAACACAAGAGGGGGTTCACAAGCAAGTTCACACGGTCAGTAGCGAGTGTGTCCACCTTGTGCATTGATGCAGGCCTGGCACCTTCGCGTCATTGAGGCCACTAAACGTCGATGAAAGTCCTGGGGAAGATCATTCCATATCCGAGGAAGGATTTGGCGGAGTTCCTGCAGCGTTGTTGGAGGATTCGGATGACGTCGTAAACGTCGCTCCATTTCATCCCAGACGTGTTCAATGGGTGACAAATCAGGGGATCTTCCGGGCCAGGGTAACACATTAACATTGTTCTGATTAAGATACAGCTGTACAACTCGAGCAACGTGTGGTCTGCTCCACTGGAGACGTCGACGTCGATGTTCTGGCGTTAGAATTGGCCGTCGGGCTGGGCGTCTTGCACGGATGCCGTAGACGCGTAGACGTCGTCGAACTGTTCTCGCAGATACACCTCTGTTGCCAGGTATGGTACGGGCTGTAAAGGTTGCTGGCTGGAACCTGTGTCGGAGGTTCGTGGTTCGAATGCATCGGTCTTGACATGGGGTCGTTACTGGTGCGCGGCCACTACGGGACGGTCTATAACTTGATTGTTTTGCTGAAAACGTCGCCATAAGTGCCAAATGGTGTTTCTATGGACGTTGAATCGACGAGCAACGTCACGCTGCGAGGTACCAGACTGAAGCATACCTATAGCTCTCCATCAGTCATTTTCCCCGAGGCGTGGTATGTCGAACTTGTTCCAGAACGATGAATAGAGGTGTTTTTCTGACTTCTGCACTTCTTAAGACTGCATTGAGTGGAAATGATAAGCGTCTGGTTGTCTGGCCTTTTAAAGTGAACATTGCTGGCCATTTTTCTCGAATATGTCATGCTTCTTGCAAATTTCGTGCAATTCGAACAACAATTGCTTGGTTGCGTTTCTTCGACCATTTTAACAAACTCTTTCTCTGGTTCAAATCCAAAAATTCATTCACAAGATTACCAATGAAAAAATTCCATGTCACAATAACTTTTGCCTCTGAGTATATATAGTTTTTGGCCCCCAACTCTCAATTGTGAAGAATCACTTTAAAAATATATCATTTTCGGATCCGGATCTTCACCAAAATCGAAGCAATTCATCCTTGTCAAATACCCAACCTCTCCACCAAGTTTCCTACGAATCCATCCACAACCTTTTGAGTTTTCCTGTTCACAGACAAACAGACAGAGGTGAAAACATATCCTCCTGCCACCTTGGGTGGCGAAGGTAATAAAGTAGTTTTGTGGAACTGAAATAGCGACCCGAAATGTATGGATTTCCTTTTGTTCATACATATTGGGGAAAAAAAATAATCTGAATTATGTTGAAAACAAATACCGATTTCAAAGATACTGGCCTGAAATTATTCCTGTTGTACTTATCTGTTTGTTCGGGTGGAAACCAATTGTTCCATAAGTAAAAACAGAATGTGGTCTCGTTTTGATTCGCATTCCATTTCCATCAATACTAGATAATTTAACCTCTCAGATTTCACTAACTACATCACTGATTTGGAGAAAGACGTTACTGACTAATGTCATAGACAAAGCAAAATATCAAGTGATCGGCCAGCGCAGTTCTGGAGCAGAACAAACTGGAGCCTAAAGAAGGGGTCCATATAGAACTTGGAGCTGTGAAAGCTATTCCATATGTTGATTCCAATCCAATGACCTTCACAAAATCTGTCCACAGAGAGCCAGGCCAACTGGATCACAAGTGGCATGGAAAGCTCAGCTGTAGAAAAAAGCATTCTATTTTCAAATTCAGCTAAAGTGGAATATTTTTTGTAAGAAACGCAATTGCAATGCACAAAAATTCTTCATAATTGACAATTCATAATGCAACAATAATGTATATATAGTAGTGCAGTCTGGTATTCTTAGAAATATAAAGCCATTATTGCACAGGCTGTGATATTTTTCATTTCTGTTGATGTTTTTTCGATGAAGAAATCAATCAAAATTTGTAATAAAAAGTTATAATGCAAATAAATAAAACAACAGGTATAGCAACATTCAACGTACATGGCCCCCATGACAAATAAATAAATAAATAAATAAAATAATATATCCTCCAGCATGTGGCATTACTAGGGTGCCCGAGGCACCTGGCGATGCTGCCATGCAGCACATGGAGACTGAATGGGAGGGAGTGGTGTGCAATAAAATTGATTGATTAATTTATTAATTGCATAATTAAAATATATAAATAGTAATCGTAAAATAATTAATTTATTCGTCAACTGGCTAATAGCATACCCCAACCACCACTGTTTCATCCGAATCTGTAACTTTAAAAAAATTAAAAAATTATGTAATTAATAGAAATATTAAATAATCAATTAATTAAGTGATTAATCAAAAAATAAAATAAAAATGCTTTTTTGTCAAAGCACTTACTATTGTGCCACAATTTCAGCTTCCTACCTCAAAGGATGACTGAGATATCACCTGGACAAACAAACAAGAAAGCAGGCAAGTAAACAAAGTGAAAACTGAGTACGCCTTGTCAGCGCGAGTCATCGCCAGGCTCTGAAGGCCTTCATGTCTGACGGTGACGTCGTGTAGCACCTAGAGATGGAATACGGAGGGGCAGTGTACAAAAACAAAGGCAGTGAAAACTGAGTACGCCATTTTTTGCGCTCGTCATCACCGGGCACCCCCTCCGGAGCCCGGTGATGACGCCGTGCAGCGCCTGGAGATGGAATAGGGGAGGGCGGAGTACACACAAAAAAGAAGTACCTTTAGTAAGAATTCTAAATCCAACGCATCTGCAATTCAAAGTGTATACACTTAAAGCTACAATTATTCTGGATTTAGAATACAGTATAAACCAGAAAGCATCTCATAATGCAAAGCCTGTCCATATTTTCTTTGTACTCAAACTAAACTTGTTGAAAACACATAAAATAGTTCAATTTATTAATTACTGTTCCTCATTTTCTCATAATTAAAGGTCTCGTGAAATTTTACGACGAAAAATGTTGTGGCCTGGACAGTTCAGCTCAGCAACCCTCTTCGGGTGAAATTGCCAAAATCAAGACTCTCTGCTCACCTTCACTCTCTCATTCCTCTTTTCTCCCGCCTCTGGAACAAACTCCCTCACTCTCTTCGATCCCACTCCTCCCTCCAGGTCTTTAAAACAGCTGTTCACCACCATCTCTTGTCCAAAACCCCATCGCAAAACCTTGATCTTTCTACCCCCGTTAATACACCCCAAATCCACCTCTTTCAAATTCCGTTTTATTTTCCTGAAATTCCTAGTAGTGCCCATTTGTTTTATACCGTGAACCACCCCCTCCCCCACCCTCCACCGGCCCTCCCCCTTTCACAGATCTACCGATGTCCCTGTTCTCTATTGTTGCTGTACTTGTGTGCTTTCCTCTCTCTCCCCCTCTTGTCTCTCACTCCCCTTATTATAATGTTTTATGTGTGTTTCTGTTTATGGTTGTATGTGTTTTATGTGTTTACACGAGCCTCGTCTTTGAATACAAAAAAAATGGTAAATGAAGAAACTAGTGGGGGGGCCAATGTTTTCCCGTTGAATTCAAATGTTAATTTGTGGACACTGGTTGGGTTGTCTTTAGGGATGATAGAAGTTGTAGAAAAAATATGTCTCCATTTTTTTCAAGTTCTTTATAGCGGCCATTTTGGATTATCAAAATGGCGTTTGTTGAAAACCGAAATTGTCATTATCTTGGCTTCTAAATGACCTAGAGTGTTAATTTTGGTGTCCAAATGTACATATTTGCGGATACTTAATCCAATAAACACACATTTATACACCTACATATGATCAAAAGGGTTCTTATGGCAGCCATCTTGGATTTTCACGCACTTATGCCAACACATATATATATTTTTTTCCATCATTTTCACTTCTAAATCACATAAAGGCTGGACTTTAGTGTTCAAATGTACACTTATAATGTCTTTGTGCAATATTTTTAGTTGGCAGTGTTCATTGTTACATTGAAGGATCTCCATCCTCCTCATCATCAGTGTTATCGATTCCCATGGGGCGCTCCTGACCCGTGTTACCACACACCTCTTCATCTGCCCCACACATACACATCTCAGAACAGTTGAGATGCTGAGACCTGCATGAGCAGTGAGACATGCATTGGGTCTTCTTGCAGTTACATTTGATTAGATGTGTGATGGCAGCTGGGGCTGGAGGGTCCTTGGTTGTGATGGGCACCAGCTGATCTCCTTCTGCTCTCCATCCATGTTCTGTTGGTTGTGGAAGCTGGGGGTCCGGTACATCAGCCTGATGCCACACCATGGCCTGGAAATGTGCACGAGCAATGGCTTCATGTAAAGCTCCCCGTGTTGGTGGCAGCTTCTGTGCCTCTAGCTGTTTCTTGGTAAACAGTCTCCACCTCAGCTTGCCCACATCCACAACTGTAGTACGAGGCTCATACAGCTGGCATACAAATGCCTCAATGTCACTTTCTGTGTCAGCTCTCAGCTCCTCAGAGGCCCCAAGGTCATGAAACGCAGATACCACCTCAACAGAGCACCTATTGAGGGCTTGCCAACATGTGAGCTTTCCCTTGCCGGCAAACCGACCAGTCTGGTCTGCTCCCGTGAATGCATGGAATCCTGGTAGGGCTGCAGCCTTCCTGACACCAAGTTCATGTACTATTGGTTCCAGTGAGATTTGCCTCTTCTTGTTCCCCACACCCGTGATGAAGTATGTGTCTTTGCATAGTTCATGGTACCGGTGGAGTGCTAGGATGAATACATCAGTATCAGGTGACTGAATGTACAGCTGTGTTGCACCTCTTCGGACGGCATCTAGACTGTGAAGAAAGATCCTCGTATCAGCCTCCTCCTGGGAGCTACGGAGATGCTGTACATCCATGCAGTTGGAGAAGACATCCTGCCTTGAAGTGACGATGAAGACCTTGGTAGTCCCCTCAAAGTGACACAGAGCTTTCTTTGCCAGATAGACAGTTAGCTCATCTTTGGTGTTGGTGTGCGACAGGAACTGTTTTGCTGTCAGTTTCCCAATCGGGGTGCTGTCTTGAACGTGGTAAGCAGTGGGCGGCTTGCCACCTTGGCGCCTCTCCCGTGTGGCCTCTTTCAGTGAATTTGGCAGATCATATCGGTCAAACACGAGGTGGACTTCATCATACCCGTTGGTCTTGCAGTCCAGTGTTGCATTGAAATGGCCAGCCCACTGGGCACATGTTTTGACCCATTGTGGCTTACCCATTGCTTGCACTAATGCCATGCCGTCTATGACAGTCACCTTCTTGGGAGGGGGTGGAGTATGTTCAGGATTGTCGTCGTCTGGCTGCTGACCAGTGCCAGTTGACTTCTTGGGTAGATCTTCTAGGATGCCCATGAGCTTGCTTTTGTCTGTGCATGGTAGTAGTGTCCCAGCCATTGCAAAGAGGGTTCGTGGAAGCGCGGTGAATTCATATTGACCTATGGCATCCTTCAAGTTGATCTTTGGTCGTGAGCGGGCCACGATCAGCATGCGCGCAAACAGTGACCTGTCGTCTTTCAGCTCTACAACCTTGTCTGCCAGTTTGTGCTTCACAGCTTTCCTGGCACTCTTCCACATCTTCAGTTTGACCTTTCCCATTCTGGCCCAAAGGTTGATTTCATTTGTGTTGATGCGCTCTGCAACAAACGTGTTATACGCTTTCTGACCAATCTCATCTTGGTTGCAGACATCCTTCTGTACTTCAGCTGGCATCACCACCTTGGTGATGATAGTCGTCAGGTCTTCACCCTCATGCGTCATGGGATTCATGGACTCTCTGATCACATTCTTCAGTCGACGAATGCTGTCTTCCTGCCGAGCCCAGACTGTGGTTGATAGGTCGTGGTGCTCCTTGCGTGTAGCTGATTGTGAGCCAGCCATCTGACGGGCTTCTTCAGCAAGCCTACTCAGCTCTGGTGCTGTCAGAAAGAACCTTTCGCGGGCACTGGCATTCTGGGTAATGCCCACAATACCCCCTGTCACCTTCATGATCCTGTTGATGTGCTCCAGTGCATGGTCCACACCTACAGCACAGAAGGGGATTTCATTCTTATGGACACTGAAGTTCCCATCCATGAACTCTTGGTAGATCCCTGGATCTGTCATCTTCAGGGCCTTCATCTCTGCAAGGTACCGGGGAGTCAGCCTGGCATATTTCTGTTTGTCATGTGCAAAGAAGTATATGCACATCTCATCCAGTGAAGACAGGTGAAGCTCAAATTGTCCATCACGGGTGGCACGGATGAATGTGTATATCAGCATTATCATCCGCATGTAGCGTCGCACAAACTTGAACAGTGGACTCTTGGCTTCTTTCCTCTCATCAAACTTTGCCATGGCCTCCAGGACTTCGTTTGACTCGAGGACAGCTAGCATGTTGTTCTGCGCGCTTGTCATCTCCTCTCGGTTGTGTAGATGACAGCTCTGGGCAACCTGTTGTGCTGACTGGGTACATGGGCCCCTCAGATGGGGATGCTCTTGGAAGAATTCGTCCACATAGAGGTCGAAGAGGGCTTGGACAGTGGTGATGTGGGCCTCCAAAGCCCTCTTCATGTGCTTGGCTTCCAGTATTTGTCTGGTCGTTGTTGGGCCATAGATATCAGCCTCAGACCAAGCCTCGTCAAGACCACTGTCCTCTATGGCATTCCCAGCAGCCCTCAGTGCAGCCATCACAGTGTGCATCTCCCCTAGTCGCAGTACCCACTTGCCTTTGCAGTCATCTCTGGTCATCTCCAGCTGTTTGGCTCGCTCATACAGGGCCATGTCTAAGGTGATCACTGTCTTCCTATCGGGACCCATGACCATGCAGTTGATTTGCTGTGTCTGTTTCAAGACTGTTATCAGTGTTTGCCATTCATGGGCTGGTGCTGCTACCAATGGCAGGGCGTTGACCTCTGTCAGAGGCTTCGAAGAGGAGAGCAGTGAGTTGTAGGCTGTCCAAGTTGGGATATCGTGATGCTTGATCCTACTGCCAGGTGGTTGTTTTGGATCGTGGACGAGTGACCCAACAGGGTCAGCATGCTGGGGTTCTGCAGCTTGCAGCTGGTCATCTGGTGGGATGATGTCGTCTTGTACGTCCTCAGCTTCAGCTGTTCGCATGATTGTGCGTGAAAGTAGCCACACTGTGTCCGTCGCAGAGTACGGCTTGGTGACATCTGGGTTTGACCGTGTCTTGAAGCTATACGTGGTACCTGTGGCAGATTGTTTGTTTGGTGCTTGGCAAGGAACAAAGTCTGGAGCAGTCAGAACCTTGAGTGAGCGGTGTCTGGCCTTTCGGTCATGTAGTGTCAGTGTTCTATGTTCATCTGTGGAGGGTGCATGTTCCCGTCGTTGGTAGAGTGCCCAGGCTGTAGCATGGAGTGTCCGCTTCCCATCAGGTGTGTCTTCATTGAAGTCACTGTTGTCCACTGCAAAGAAGACAAACGTCCCTATGCGCATGGTTCTTGGAAAGTATACACCCTGTTCTGTCGTAGACTCTATGACTGAGTTGGCCAGCTGTGTCTCCAACTGCAAGATCCGACTATAATCAACAGACAGACCGAACCCATGCAGGAAATCCAGAAGCTTCTTGTTTCTGGTGGACTGATGGACTACAATGGCAACGGCAAGCTGCTGTGGCCATTCTAAG
Source organism: Myxine glutinosa (assembly GCF_964187855.1). Taxonomy (NCBI): domain Eukaryota; kingdom Metazoa; phylum Chordata; class Myxini; order Myxiniformes; family Myxinidae; genus Myxine; species Myxine glutinosa. The sequence goes on from NC_136270.1 coordinate 103,839,414, forward strand.
CGATGGCGGAATGGTGCATCTGGCTCTTTGGGCTTGTACGTGACTTGGCGTTTTGACTTGTAGCCGTACATGATGTTCTGACTGATGGTTATAACATCTCGATGAATAGTGGCTGAGCGCATAGTCTCTGGCTCAATGCTCGTGGCTGGTCCTTCCAGTAGCCAGCGGAGGAAAGCATAGAGTACTTTGGGTACATGCTTTTCAGCATCATCAGTGTTCATTTCTCCTTCAAATTGCCATGGGTGCTTGTTCTGACAAGCAATGGCACTGCGGAGAACAGAGGCACTCTCAAACAGTTGTTCGATGTTTTTTTCATTTGTCTTCGTCATTGCATCTTCGACAGCTGCATCACGCACGGCAGTGGAGAATACACAGTCTGACTCGTTTCGACGTTTTGGTTTCATGAAGTGAACGTCATCAATGTGAGAGTTGATTTTCTCCTTCATGCCTTGGGTAGTAGGTGATGGGACATTGTGCACACCATTATTGTCAAGAATCCTGGAGTAAACCGACTTCAGGTCAGACATGTTGAGAATTTCACCAGCTTGGAGTAGAGAGCGAACAAGGCTGACAAACTCAATGTCTGCGGCTATTTTGATAACATTAGTTTCTTGCAGTATGTGTTCTTTGTCATCACTTGATGTCCCACTCTTGGGAGCACGTTGGACATTCTGCACCCAGCATGGGAGATGATACTTGACGTCGATCGCATGAGCATCATGTGCACTGATGGCAGCACTCAGCTGAACTTTCCACTTGTGGTTGCTGCCTTCTTCAACAGCTTTCTTCAGCTGTTTACCTGCGTTGAACGTGCATACAACATGTACACTTTCCTTAGTGACCTCTTGACAGAAGAAACAAAGGTCTCTGTTGAATGGAGTTGATGATGAACGTGTGAAGCGAAGAGTCTCGTCTTGCGTAGAACCTGAGGTACTTGCAGCGGCAGGTGCAGAAGAAGGACGTCCACACCTCTTATGAAGATGCTGGGTGTCGCCATGTTCGCAGGCTTTCTGGTGGCGAACTCTAGCACGCTCCAGGTGAGCAGTGTTGCATGTAGATCCATAACATGCCCGGTGCCACTTTGCTTTATTGTTCCTCAAGTCAGTGGCAGTGAAACAGCTTAATCGTTCGCTGATCTGTTTGAAGTCGGCATCACCATATCGTGCCCTCTCCTGGATGAACTGGAGAAACTTTGCATATGAGCCCAGTGCTGGCTCAGTCACTAGTGCACCTTGGGGATCCTGGCACTGAATGCAAAGTGTGAAATCAGTTTCTTTCTTGGTTTTCTTGCTTTTTGGCTCCATCATAGCTCAGGGTCACGAATCTGGAACATACAAATAACAAATAACAATTAAGATAGATGTGCATTAAGTTAGATTTTGGACACTGGTTCGGCTGTGCCATAAAAACCTATTTTTATCCCTTTTAGGTTATTAAAGAAGGTTTCATTCAATTCTCTATCCCCAAAAATGTACAACTGGACACCAGAATCGAAACTCTAGGTCATTTAGAAGCCAAGATAATGGAATTTTACGTTTTCGACATCCGCCATTTTGAAAATCCAAAATGGCCGCCATAAAGAACTTGAAACAATTGGAGACATATTTTTTCTAGAACTTATATCATCCCTAAAGACAGCCCAACCAGTGTCCAAAAATTAACAAGCAATTTCACCGGGCATTTCAATCTGCTACATTGGCCCCCCCACTAAACACGGAAAAGCGATTACAAAACCTGCCCGTCTCGCGCTGTGTGGCGGACGGACAGGCCAAGAGGACCAAAAAGCCCTTTGACATTTTGACCCAATTACTAATTAGTGCTCTTCATTTTCTCACAATAAAGGTTTGTTGAAAGTTTGATGACGAAAGCTCAAATGGTAAAAAGGCTATGGCCTGGACATGTACACACACACATCCCTCTTCTCTTCTCTTCTCTTCTCTTCTCTTCTCTTCTCTTTCTTTCTTTTCTTTTCTTTTCTTTTCTTTTCTCTCTCTCTCTCTCTCTCTCTCTCTCTCTCTCTCTCTCTCTCTCTCTCTCTCTCTCTCTCTCTCTCTCTTTGAGCTTTTATCACGGTTGTTTTAGTGTATGGATCATCCTTTTTCCACTCATACTTTTGTTCTTGGATTACCACTTGGTTGGAGAAAAAAGGTTCAGAGACTGCTCTTGCTAACTTTTTGATTTGTGAAGGGAAACTTGCAATTTATAAGAGAATGAAAGCTTAGCTTCTTCCAGATGCTGTCATTTCATGTAATATATAGTAATTCATTTTAAAGGTCTTGGAATAGCAACACTATATCGAGAATATTCTTACTGTCAAACCGAAGGTAATTGGTGAACCTTCACTCAAAGATAGTAGATACAAACAATGTTTCATGTGATCTCGTTAATGGTGTTTGGAATTTCCTGTTCCAGTGATTTTTTTTTCTTTCTTTTATCTCATTTTGTATAACGGCCTGGTGTTGGCTTCGCGGTTAGGGTGCCGTCTTGGGATCCTAGGTTCCTGGGTCCGAATCCCGGTCGATCGCTGAATTAACGCCAGGGGGGTTGACTCGGCCTGTCATCCTTCCGAGGTCGTCAAATTGAGTACCAGCTCACTGGTAATTTCCTGTGTGTCGCAAGAGGCGACTAACAGGGCTGGCGGCAGGAAGGGCATCCGGCCATAAAACATTGCTTCAAAAAAGGGGACCACGGTGCCTGGAAAAGGCCATCCCTGCTCTATGGGGAAAAATGGCCTCTAAAGGTGGTTCTTCTATCTCATTTTGTATGTCCACTCATTTTATGCTTCCTCGTTTTTTCTCTCTTGTGGTTGTCTTTTGGTGTTGTTTTAAATTTGCTAATTAAAGTTTTTCAAAAGCCAAAGTCTCTCTCTCACACCAACCTGCCCTTCTCTTCTGTGCCCAAAAGCACAGGTTCGTTGCTGCCGAACTCATCACAAAGAGTATACTTGGTGGTTTGCCATCATCATCCCAATGGTAGTAACGGCAGGAATTTCTAATTTGTTCAGGGTGCCAGCAACAATAAGCTTACTACGACTTTGTTAATGCTTAATGGCTGCAATTATTTCTACCTTCTTGTGCGGTCAGCCAAGAGAGGTTTTCGGCTGCCTTTTATGAATTGGCTGGCCAGGCCTGATGTTAAACTGAAGGTGGCAGGAATTTGTAATTTGTTCCGCATGCTAGCGATAGCTCACCTATTTGATGCAATTCATACTATGGGTACATTAACATACACAGTGCTGGCTGATGGGTCGTGCATGGCGCTGCACAGTGCAGGCTGATGGTCATTGATGCAATATCCTGCATGGTGACAATAGGGTGACAAATTGGAGCCTGGTCGAGATTCAAACCCAGGGAAGACATCAGAAAGACAAATGCACATATCTGGAAGCTATCCTGCCAGTCCGATATGAAGCTGCAAATAATTTGCCTCCTCTTTGCAAAAGACTATGCGCTCTTGTATGTCCACCAGCAGCCTTAACACCCCCTCCAAATGGATGGCACACTCATTGACGTCAGCTTATATTCATGTCGGGAATCAAACCCAGAATAAGCTCAAACCGCTCTTCACACACACACACACATGCACATATGCACACATTCTATCGTTCCATTCGAACCTATCCTGCCAGTCCCATACAAACAGCATAATAGCTGCCATGAGTGATATATAATGACCTTGATAGGCCTTACCAGAATTACAGCAGTTTCAGAAAGTTTAAAATGACAATTAGTTGAGAAGATTGATGTCTAAATTTTATCTTTCCCTTGACAAGGATATAATGCTTCCAAGTGGTTTTAAATCACAGTACGTGGATTATTTGCAATAAAGTGCCATGCCTCGAAATTTAGACCACCAGGCATAACTTTTGGAGAACGAAAATAATGTCAACACCTGTCGGCGTTTCCAAATGTGCGATTTCACGCATGACGCATGACCGGGTCATTTTCTTAGGTGCCACCTGAAGGCGCAATGTCAGAAAGGGAGTTCGCTTTGCATTGCCTGGTGCAGCTTTCCACATCTATAGAAAGAGAAACCATTGATTATGCCAGGCTTGGAAAATCTTGGGTGATTACAAAAGACGAGAAGAGGTGAATATGAGAGAGAGAATGCTTTCTGACTTTGTGTGGTTTCTTCGTTATTTCTTCTTCATATGAATGTTTTCAACTCTTAACACGATGACAGTTGTAGAGAGGTTCTGTGGAACAGATTGGCAGGCCCACTTGTTACGTACAATGAGAAGTCAATAATGTAACAAACAATTCAACAGTTAACATTGGCATTTCTGAGGGAAAACGAGTTGAAGATAGAAAATGAGAAAATGTGGAGAGACAGGTTAGGGCAGAGAGACTGAATTTGGAAGAGTGATGGTTCCTGTTTAATATTTCCCATGCGTAGATACCTAGGTTTAACCGTTAAGTGCATCTAACTGGCACTGGGAACAAACGAGAACTGTCAGGCAAATGCATTGAAGATAGGGGTGAAAAAATACATCTTCTGTAGGAGCTGGAAAAGCTGGAAAAGGTCCGCAAGAGGTTTGTTTCCTGGCCGGTTCAAGACACTTAAAAATGAACAGCCTTGTATTTCCTACTCGTCACCTTGCATGGCGCTGGTACCTCCATTGTGACTGTGATGACCCACATAATGTTTGCATAAGGAGAAGAGTCAAAAATAAAACCTTCAGGCCCAATGGAAGTAGAATTCGAGGAAGAATGATCTGCTTTGATATCAGAGTGACTTAATTGGGCTCTCATTTTGTGAAGAGAGCCCTAGGTTTAATTGGCATGTTTGGAAATGAGAAGAGTGGCTGCAGCAGATGCTACTGGCATTGAACGAGCTCCCCAGTGATAAATTGGATGATGTGAAATTTACCTTTCCCCATTAGCATGACTCACCATGCTTTGCTTTGCGGGTATGCAGGTGAGTTGGGGAATTGGTATGGGTGACGGGCAAGAGTGGCCATTAGGGCGGCATTTGGGCCGAGTGGAAGAGGTCAAAGTGATTATCTGTGACATGTGTGAAATAAAGGAACTTTATCATAGGTTGTTGCACATTTCTTATGGTGTTTTAGCATGTATGCAGGTCATGGCACATAAGGAACACACTGCCATATATGGCAGGTGTAGGTGAAAAGAATGGCAGCTAAGGGGGTATTGTGTGTGAGGTTCATGGGTGTGGAGGTTGGGCATATCTACAGGTGGTGCAGGCGGTTAAAGAGCGAGGACTGCGCCCATCAACCCAAGACACACCTCACCCAAAGCGGGGATGGAGAACTTAATGGGAGGAGGGTCAAGATCGGTTAGTCAAGAGGCAAAGGTACCCCAAGCGACCATGGAAGGTCAATGGGTGAGCACCTCCGATGGGGTATACAGCGAAAGGAGCTGTTTTGGTGCTGGGGAGGAGGGGAAGTCGAGGGGGGCCCCAACCACACACTTGTAAAACCGTACCACCACATTGTAGGACTTACTGTCTGCCCAGTTGAGACCACACCTTGCTTTTAAAAGTGTATCCGTGGCCTTGTAGGAATGAAAATGATTGACAAGATGATTGTATGTGATTTGTTTATCAGTGAATGCTCCACTCGGTCACAAATTATTTAATATGTGCTTTTTAAGGCATATGGCCCAGGAAATTGGACAGGATATATCAAAATTTGGATTTGGCTCAGCTGACCAGCAGGTGGCAACCACTGGGGAACGTGGTCAATTAGATGAGTTTATTTGAATAATTTAAGTTGTCAGATAAGGTAGGCCTGTTTGTTTTTGTGCAACCTTATCTCCCCACCCTAGGAACATCTGAGGCAGACCTTAAGAGGGCAGGGAATACAATTTGCCTGTATTTGCCTAGAAAAATTGTGTACATTTCTTGATTATGGATAATTGAAGCAAAGTGCATAGAACTGTAAGGTTAGAGAGGTGAGTTATATATGGCTTGCCTCACACATCCCTCATTAATTTAATGGTTAAGTTAAATAGGCGTGTGACAGGAAGTGTTAAGGGTGGAATATTGGGTTCCTGATGGGGAACCTTTGCAGGAGCCTCAGGTTCCCAGGAGGGGGCTGTGTTATGTGGAAGGGTGGGGGAAGGATAAGGGGAGGGGGATCCATAGCTAAAAAGTGTTAAGAATATTATTTATTATTTATTTATAAAGGACAACAGGCTCTGCAACACTTCACAAATCTAGGCTTTATGAGAGAGTGGCCAGCTAGAAGCCACTCCTGAGAAAAAGGCACATGACAGCACGCATGTAGTCTTCAAAAAGGCATGTGAGAGACTCTGAGAGCATGATGCAAAATATTCTGTGGTCTGATGAGACGAAAATTGAACTCTTTGGTCTGAATGTAAAACGCTACATCTGGCGGAAACTGAGCACAGCTCATCACCCATCTAACACCATCCCTACCGTGATGCAGGGTGGTGGCAGCATCATGCTATGGGGATGCTTTTCAGCAACAGGGACTGGAAGACTTTTAACCTGGATAGATGGAACAATTAATGGAGCCAAATACAGGCAAATCCTTGAGGAGAACCTGCTTCAGCATGCAAAATACCTTAGACTGCGGCGAAGATTTACACATTCCAACAGGACAATGACTCCAATCATACAGCCAAAGCAACACTGGAATGGCTTCAAAACAAGAACGTGAAAGTCCTTGAGTGGCCCAGCCAAAGCTCAGACTTGAATCCCAATGATAATCTGTGGAAAGACTTGAAGATTGCTGTTCACCGACACTCCCCATCCAACTTGACAGAGCTTGAGGAAATCTGCAAGGAAGAATGGGAGAAAGTCCCCAAATCAAGATGTGCAAAGCTCACACAGACATAACCAGGAAGACTCAAAGCTGTAATCGCTGCCAAAGGGGCTTCTACAAAGTATTGACTCAGGGGGCTGAATGCTTAAGTAAATTAGATATTTCTGTATTTCATTATTTATTTTCTTTTTTTTAATGCTGAGTGTGCGTTCTTCCTCAACACACACATACACACACACACAAACACACATATATTATATACACTAGGATGCAAAAGTACAAATCCAGTAGGAAATTTATTTATTGAGATGTGATACAAACAACAACAACAACATGCATTTTAAGGCCATTTTCCCTGCTAGAGCAGGGGTTAGCCTTGCGATCCTCATGACAATCTTCTCCATCTTGCCCTATTTTCTGCATCTCTCCTCACATCTCTCCTTGTTAACCCCCTTGCCCGCATTTCTTCTTCCACCATCTTTAGCCAAGTCTTTCTCGGTCTTCCCCGTCCTCTACTTCCTTCTACATTCATTTCCATCACTCTTCTCAACCAGTCACTTTCATCCTTCCTCAACACATGACCAAACCATCTCAACCTGTTCCTCTTCACAGCATCAATCACAGGCTCTATTCCCATCATCTTTCGCAATTCATCATTTGTCTTCCTCTCTTGAGGCTATCTATCTTCTCCTGCCTCCATCTCCATGGGATGTGCCGGGGACCGGAGAGAGCTGCACGAGAGCCATCCCTGGACACGCTGGAGAACATCATCCTGCCCATCTGCAATCCCCGTCTGAGTGTGTGTGTCAGACGGGCCCGTTTGTCCAGGGGTATTAAGTAAGACTGTATAAGGCGGCTCTGTGTCCCTTTCCTTCTACCAATCCTTGTATAGTGTAAATAAATTCTGTTCTTCCTTCTGATTAGATCGTTCCCGTGATTTCTCCATTGGCAAAGCATGGTGCGAATAGAACCGCTTGAATCGGGTTCCACCATCTATAACGGCGTGGACCACATGTACGCAACCACTCGGCATATCACCAACACACGTGGTTCGTGCGAGGCTTATTTCGTCGCTTCAGGGCAGCGCTAGTACTTAGGTAACAGCGAATTTGGTCCCGAAACCCTATTTAGCGCTGTACGGAAGGGACGTAATAGGTCTCGGGTCGCGCCAGATCAATCAAGACAAGGGGACTAATCCCCCCTTGGTAAGGGAAGAAGGCCGGCGGCAGATCCGCAAGAATATATATACGTATATATTTTTGTCAGTTGCGGTGGGGTATACTTCTGCGGTGAGGCCGCAGGTAGGCTCTGGGAGCCAGGTAGAGTTCAGTGTAGTGTTCAGTGGGGCCCGAGGATCCTAGGAGAGGACCCGGGTAGCCCAATGCAATATATATATATATATATATATATATATATATATATATATATATATATATATATGTATATATATATATATATATATATATATATCTGCAGTGCATTCAGAAAGTATTCAGACCCCTTCACTTTTTCACATTTTGTTATGTTGCAGCCTTATGCTGCAATCGTTTAAATTCATTTTTTCCCTCATCAATCTACACTCAATACCCCATAATGACAAAGAGAAAACAGGATTTTAGAAAGTTTTGCAGATTTATTAAAAAGAAAAACTGAAATATCACATTGACATAAGTATTCATACCCTTTGCTATGACACTTTTAATTTAGCTCAGGTGCCTCCCATTTCTCTTGATCATCTTTGAGATGTTTCTACACCTTGATTGGAGTCCACCTATGGTAAATTCAATTGATTGGACATGATTTGGAAAGGCACACACCTGTCTATATATATAAGGTCTCACAGCTGACAATGCATATCAAAGCAAAAACCAAGCCATGAAGTCGAAGGAACTGCCTGCAGAACTCAGAGACAGGATTGTGTCGAGGCACAGATCTGGGGAAGCCTACACAAAAATTTCTGCTGCATTGAAGGTTCCCAAGAGCACAGTGGCCTCCATAATTCTTAAATGGAAGAAGTGTGGAAAACCAGGACTCTTCCTAGAGCCGGCCGCCCGGGCAAACTGAGCAATCGGGGGAGAAGGGCCTTGGTAAGAGAGGTGATGAAGAACTCGATCGTCACTCTGGCTGAGCTCCAGAGATCCTGTGTGGAGATGGGAGAAACTTCCAGAAGGACAACCATCACTGCAACACTCCACCGATCTGGGCTTTATGGCAGAGTGGCCAGACGGAAGCCAAACAGTTCAATCTTGGTTTCATCAGACAACAGAATCTTGTTTCTCAGAGTCTGAGAGTCGTTTAGGTGCTTTTTTGCAAACTCCAAGCGGGCTTTCACATGTCTTTCACTGAGGAGAGGCTTCCGTCTGGTAAAAAACAAATCTTTTAGGTAAAAACAAATGGACACTGCTGGGACTTTAAAACGGGTGTTGAAAAGATCAAGGTTTTCGAAGGGGGAAGATAAGAGATGATGGTGAACAGCTGTTTTAAATACCTGGAGGGAGGAGTGGGATTGAAGAGAGTGGGGGAGTTTGTTCCAGAGGCGGGAGAAAAGAGGAATGAAAGAGTGAAGTTAACGTTAACACGAAATTTTACCAAAAGAGGTCCTCAGCCGATAAATTTTTTACGGCATAGCCCAGAGGACAAAGCCGTCGAGGACAGGGTTTGTCCGTCTGTATGTATGTATGTTCCCTCAGACGTATACCAATCAGAGCTGAAGATCTGGTCACATGACAGGGTGATGTGATTAAGTCTGATGTCATTACCGCCGCATGGTGGCTGACTCTCCACACACCGCCATTTTGATTTATATGCAGTTCATGCCGAACATATCGTCGAACCTGTCATATATCACAATTGCCATGCTATACCTTTACGTTTTTCATTCGGTGTGAAACACAAACAAACCAACTGTTAAAATGACCATCAGATATCGAAAGCATCGGCGCTTCCAACTAAACGGTACGCACCCAACCCTTGTGGAGTATATAGATTACAGTAGATCTTCCCTCAGTTCTGCAAGTAAAACTTACCTCATGGATGTCGGGATTCCTCCAAATTTCTTTGTTTAATGTTATAAACAGCATTAGCGACTGTTAAAAAAGCTAATCATGTGTGTTTGTGGTTTAAAATATTTTACAAGCCCGGCTATGCCGCTGTTAGACTATTGGTCTTGTTCATTCATAATTATGATGTCATAGGTCACGTGGTATGGAAGCCATCTTTGAAAAACATTACACCACTATACCTCCGAAACCGCTCAATGGAAAAAATTGAAACATGGCTCATTGTCAAGAACTCCACATGGGGAATAGGGTATGTTAATGATGATGTCATTGGTGCCTTCATTATGATGTCATAATTCGACAGGGACAATGCTTAATCTGATCAGTTTGAAATTTATTGAGCATGATCTATGCAACAATTATTTAGAGAATATAAATTTAGGATGTCATCGCTCATGTGGTCTGGCAGCCATATTGGATCAAAGAAAATTTCCTTGTATCGCAACAGAAGAGTTGTATCGCACCAATTTGACTGTGCAGGGTAAGTATTCTATGAATACCATATAGTTTTTTGATTAATCAATTAAGTAATTACTTCATTATTAAAGAAAGAAAAGAACCACCTTTAGAGGCCATTTTTCCCCACAGAGCAGGGGTTGGCATTTTTTGGGCACCGTGTTCCCCTTTTTGAAGCAATGTTTTATGGTCCAGATGCCCTTCTTGCCGCCAACCCTGTTAGTCGCCTCTTGCGACACACAGGGAATTACCAGTGAACTGGTACTCAATTTGCCGACCTCGGAAGGATGACAGGCTGAATCAACCACCCTGGCGTTAATTAAGCGATCAACCGGGATTTGAACCCAGGATCCTAGGATCCCAAACCAGCACCCTAACCGCTAAGCCAACACCAGGCTTAGTGAATTATAGTAAGATGAGACAAAAACGTTTTATGTCGGTGTATGTCTGTCCTTCATTCCAGATATTACTTCTCCTTGACTCACTCATAATCTATTGAGCAGAAGGGTTTGGACAAAATATATGTCGAAGAGTTTTTCTGTAGAACAGACAGTGATAGGACTATGGGCCATAGCCTGAAAGTAAAGAAGATTCGAGTTGAGATAGTAATAATTGGAAGGGCTCTTTCATTCAGAGAGCAGTTAATGCATCGAATGGTCTCTCTGGAAAGGTAGTGGCAGCAGAAACAGTATACTATATGTGGTGCTTCATCTCTGGATAACAAGCAGTCGTGCATTTGGAAGAGAACATAATTTTGATAAAGAGGTTGATGTTCTCATAAAGAAGAGGAGTGGCAGGAGTTAAAGATGACACGTTGAAGGCTCCAGTCACGAAAAAGAGAAGAAAAGTGTGTGATGTTTTTGTCATGTGTATGATGAAAAGTGCATGATGTTTTTGTAATGTGTATGATGAAAAGTGCATGATGTTTTTGTAATGTGTATGATGAAAAGTGCATGATGTTTTTGTAATGTGTATGATGAAAAGTGTATGATGTTTTTGTCATGTGTATGATGAAAAGTGCATGATGTTTTTGTAATGTGTATGATGAAAAGTGCATGATGTTTTTGTAATGTGTATGATGAAAAGTGCATGATGTTTTTGTAATGTGTATGATGAAAAGTGTATGATGTTTTTGTCATGTGTATGGTGAAAAGTGCATGATGTTTTTGTAATGTGTATGATGAAAAGTGTATGATGTTTTTGTCATGTGTATGATGAAAAGTGCATGATGTTTTTGTAATGTGTATGATGAAAAGTGAATGATGTTTTTGTAATGTGTATGATGAAAAGTGTATGATGTTTTTGTCATGTGTATGATGAAAAGTGTGTGATGTTTTTGTAATGTGTATGATGAAAAGTGTATGATGTTTTTGTCATGTGTATGGTGAAAAGTGCATGATGTTTTTGTAATGTGTATGATGAAAAGTGCATGATGTTTTTGTAATGTGTATGATGAAAAGTGTATGATGTTTTTGTAATGTGTATGATTAAAAGTGTGTGATGTTTTTGTAATGTGTATGATGAAAAGTGTATGATGTCTTTGTAATGTGTATGATGAAAAGTGTATGATGTTTTTGTAATGTGTATCGATTTATTAATTAAATCCATTTATCGATTTATTATTATCGATTAATCGATAATAATATCGATTTATTAAGTACTTATTTATTTCCTTTCTCATCTGGGCAATATCTCAGGCACCTTTTGAGCTAGGAAACTGATATATGGACACGACAGTGACCGACCAAGCGATTTGGCTATGAAGGATATTTCTGTTTTATGAATTAATAAAATAATCAATTAATTATTTAAGTTTTTCGATTAATTAATCATTTAATTAATTTTCAAAAAGTTACAGCTTCGGATGAAACACCGGTAGTTTAGGTATGCTATTAGCCAATTGATTACAAAATTAATTATTTTACGATTATTATTTATTTATTGGAAATACGCAATTAATCAATCAATTGTTGTACACCTCTCCCTCACAATACCGTCGCTATGTGATGAACAACGATATTGCCGCATGGCGAAGTCACCCCGGCAATGCCGCGCACTGGAGGATTTTATTTATTTGGCATGGGGCAGTGTACTTTGAATGTATGTGTACTTGTTTCGTTTTTATTTTGTGGTAATTGGACATTCTTATTATTTCCACATTGTTTTGACAAAAGCCACTCAGTATTGACACCTTAATCAGCAATCCATTTCTTTCCTTTTTATATGTATGGTATGGGAGGTCGTTGACAGAAAAGAGGTCGAGTAGGATTATTGTATTTTGAATTTTGCATTGTGTCCTGCAATGAAATGGACTAACAGCATATTTGGTGGAAATGAACAAATTCTGAGTATAATTTATTCACCTAATAATATAGCACAATATATTCAATAAAATAATATAACACAAAATATATAAGATATATAATATAATAATAATGCATATAATATCATAATATATAATAATAATAATAATAATATAATATAATAATATGATAATAATAATAATATAATATAATAATATGATAATATATATATATATATATATATATATATATATATATATGTATGTATACAATAAATAATATAATATAATTCAATATAGCATAATCAACAGTACAAAGTACTTCAAATAAAAATCCCTTGACATGGCACCAGGATGAATGACGCGCCACAGCGGTTGTTGATGCTTGGATGGGACCAATAGGAAATGTACCATCAAATATCCTATTTGTGCTCCACAAACAGATCTGGAGATCGAAGTAGCTGATCTGGAGAGGTATCTGAACATACACCCTAACTGAGGCCTAGACAAACAAACAAGGAAATTATACGAGAGGACCAGTACAGAAATGAAAACACAGGAACAGATAACACTACAGAGAACACAGACAGAACAGATTTGGTGCAGTAAACTTGTGCAAAGGATTTAATGGAGCTGAAAAAACCTGTACTCAAGAACAAAACATAAATGGAAACCGAGAAACCCGATCTGGAAAGTGCATGAAATTGGGAATCTTGATACCGCATTTCTAAATGTCATCGTTGCATGAATAATTTTGCTGACACTACATTGATTGTGTATAAAGTGGAATTTTCATTTTCTAATATTAACCGTATCAAAAATGCATTTCCATCAACTCTTCGTCAAAATAAATTGAACTGTTTGGCCACTATGGCAATTGAAAGCGATGTCTGCCATAGTTTGGATTATGCAGATATTGTTGGTGCATTCTGTGAGTAGAAATGTTGCAACAAAGTATTAATTTTTGATAAATAAATGATACACACGGTGGTTAGAACCGTGATATTATCTTTATTACCTCCGCCACCAAAGGTGGATGGAGGTTATGTGTTCACCCTGTCTGTCTGTCTGTTTGTTTGTGAACAAGATACCTCAAAAAGTTGTCGACGGATTCAGACGAAATTTGGCAGAGATGTAGCGTATGTAACGACGAAGAAATGATTAGATTTTGGTGAAGATCCGGATCCGGCTCGTATAAATTTTTAAGTGATTCTTCACCATTTGGAGATGGGGCCAAAAACGATACAAAGCAGGATATCTCAAAAAGTTTTGGACGAAATTTGGCAGAGAGGTAGCGTATGTGACAAGGACGAAATGATTAGATTTTGGTGAAGATCCGGATTCGGATCCGGCTAGTATAAATTTTTAAAAGTGATTCTTCACCATTGGGAGATGGGGCCAAAAACGATATATAGCAGGATATCTCAAAAAGTTGTGGACGGATGATTTTGATTAAATGTGATTCTGTATTGTGATTTTCTCGTCTACTCTGGGATACAAAACGTAAACTGTTCACCTGGCGGAGGTATGCTCTCTACTGAGTACCGTTTTAGTTGATATTTATTTTATGTACCCAATAAATCCCACCTTGTTCGGTCTGCCTGCAGAAGGTAAATTGGTGAATTCTTTCAAAAACCGGCTGGCTGGACATCTGGTTAGGGCAAGCATTGGAATTTCACCAATTGCTGGACATTTGAATGATTTGAACGGCCAAAGCCAGACAAGAGACTTATTGGGAAAGGTGACATTAATGCTGTTCACTTTTTCTTTGAAATAACTTGTGCCCATGGATGCTAGCCCAAGCGTTTTCCATCTGGGTGACAAGCCATGACGATAGCCCCTAACCTAGAAGACTAGGGATTTGAATTTGGAGTTTCATCTCATCGCCACTCATTGAAAATAGTTTCCATATCTATGAGTCTTCTCTATTTTTCTTACTAATAACATATACTTGTACATTGAAAAATAAATAAAACATTGATGTGTCTTGGATGTATCTCGTCCGTCAAACCTATTGAATACTCCCAGCTCCACTACTACAGTAGGATATTTAAGACTTGGGCACACATCATTAGTCTCACTCCAAATGGGATGCGAGATTATTGCAATGCCAGTGTGTGTGTGTGTGTGTGTGTGTGTGTGTGTGTGTGTGTGTGTATGTCGTTGGCTGTTATCTCAATTTGTGGGTTTCACGAGGTGGAACAGAGTCCTCCCAGGACCCAAAGTATCCACCTCCGCTTCGGTAAGAGATCACGGTTCATGGACAAAGCTGTTCAAGTTTTTCAGAGTTTCGTTCCAAGTTCTCTTTTTAGGATCGCCACCGAACCCCAGATTGCCTCCAGTTGCAGTTCCTTTGCGGTAATATTCCTGGGGATGGTTGTTTTGTTAAAATCTCAGTGAGATTCTTCTTTATCATTCCAGTTGCTCCAATTAATTTATCATTGGTACAATTTCGACGTTCTTCAGCTTCCAAGATCTTTTCACATCATTTTTGAGGTCGTGGTATTTGGTCATTTTCTTGATTTCTGCGTTATTTAGGCCAAAATCACTGGGTACTAATAACTCAATCAGCAATGCTGTCTTTTCATTTTTTATCCTGAGTACAATGTCCAGACGCAATGCTTTGTTTTCTATCTTCACACTCAATTGAATCATCGGGTCGTATCATAGGGTCGTAGTTTGTGTTTCCATGAGTTTTCTGGTACTGGGATGTTTACATTTTTGCAGATATGCTCATGAATATACTTGTACACTTTGCATACTTTGTTGTGCCGTTGTGTGTAAAGTTGTTCTGATAATAGTTTTTTGCATCGCGAGAGCAGGTGACTAGTACTTTCTATTTCTGTCTTGCAGAATCTACACTTATCCGTCTGGCTCAGTCCCGCCATCTTTTTAAATCCATTGGTGTGGTGTCCTTGATCTTGGGCATTTATTATGATTGTGTCCCAATTGACCTGACCTCCTCTTAGCCATTCCAATGATCCTTCATTGTCTATCCCCACTACAATGTGACATAATAAGGTGCAAGGATGATACGGGTATATGGGCCATAACCAGTCAGTTAACGATTCAGTTAATGATTGCATTTTGGTTCAGAATGAATGCGCAAGGCAAGACTATGCGTTCTACTCGTGCTGTTCTAGTTTGCATTGTATCTGATGAAGGCCAGCTTATGGATGGAATGTTTGACTACTTATCATTTGCATTTAAAAACTTACTTTGATGAGTTTGCACCTATGCATTGATAACAATTTTCAAGAAATACTTGTTATTTTGTTATTCTGTTACTTTTTGGTGTGCAATTGCCAATATTGGTGCAATTAAACTTGTGATAAATGTAATACAAGTTCCCTTATGAGGAACCTTAATGCAGAAATATGTCAAGCCTGTGCAATGGTTGACAATGTATGGTCGTTTTCCATGTTCTATCCTTTTAAAGTTCTGAGTATTGTTACGGATCCGTCACTTCCGCCTTTGTTGTTATTATATACATGTAGGATTTTTTGTTTCAGGTAATATTGTTGTTAAGATTTTTGTGTGAAATGGAGATGACTTCAGTAAAGCGTGAAAATAAATATTTGTGAAGGAAAAAGGAAGATGCGGCAAAGAGGCTGGAAGAGGAGAAAAGAAAAAGTCGGCACAGAGAGAGGAGGAGACGGCCATTGGAGAGATACAGCCGGAAAGTCGCATCGGGGCTGCGAGCGGACTTTTTTGAGATTGGTCGCGAATGAGTTGAGGCTTCCCGGGGGAGGGATTGCCCGATACATCGTCCTGTATTGCAATTAAACCTGCGTCTCAGGTTTTATCACAAAGTGGGAGTTATTGTTGGAGAGAAATCAAGCGCCTCCATTACAGGCCGATACGCCATTTTGTCCTTGAAGAGGCTGTCCGCTTGGTGCATCTTGTTTTGTCGTTGGGATTCCCATATCGACAATCGACATCATTGTGTTGATCGCCTTTGGTTTCCATATCAGCTCAATTCCCATATCGACCTCTCACCTCGTAACTCCTCGTCCGCTGCCGTCCCGATGCCTGCCTGTTCTTGTCGTTCTGCACGGCTTCAACCAGCGTGAGGATTGGGGTGGTCCAAAAATTTGAAGATTGGATTTTCATTTTTCCACAAGCCTGCCCCTATTCCTATCGAAGAAGTAGTTTTATCGTGAAAATTTGAGCCTGATTGGACAATATTTAGAGGTTGCTCAAAATGTTGACAAATTTTAATGAAAAATAAGATACAGAATTTTTAGCATCACATATCAATTCATAGATAATTATCTATTTTCAATTACTCAAATTATTTATTATTGTTGGCTTGCACATGTCTTCAATGGTATGACCAAGAGATTGTGCAAAAGCACTGGCGACGAACATAGCATGCCGATCTGAGAGATTTATTCTGTCCAGAGTTGCCACTATTGCTGGAGTGATCACCCTGATGGGAGCCTTTTTTGCCTGTTTGGCAGAAGATGGACTTTGGAGTTTGAATTCATTGTCCCCTGAATCAGAGCTTTCAATCTCAGACTCATCATAATCATCAACCGCAGCCGATGTTGATGGAACAGATTGCATTGCTGTTAGAGTCTCAGCAGCATGTTTCTTTTTTCTTTTATCTTCATTCTCAAGCCTGATACGCTTTCTGTTCTCCTTCACTGCCAGAGTGTTGCCCACAGATCCCATATGTGAACTTCAGGGATCCTCACGCTGCATGATGAGGAATGCTTTGTCTTCTTCATTCGTCATTTTCTCAAGCGCATCATTTGGTGAGATATCGAAGAGGGATTGAAGATCATCTTTGAACATCTGCTCCTTCACTCTATAGTTTTCGAATGTCTTGGTTCTATTTTTCTTTACCAGTTTGTAGGCATCATCCAACTTCAAAAGTTGGCGCTCACAGGAATCTACTCTCTGCACTGGAATTCGTGCTTTCTCCCAGTATGCACACACAGCTTGTACACTAAGTTTGGCACTTTCACGAACTGTATGGTGTTCTTGTATGTGATGGTAACCCATTTTGTGCAATGTGTGTCCTTTGGTTGGTAGTCCCCCACATATTATTTCCTTTTCAGACTTGCCCAGCAACCAAACTGTGGAAGAGCTGCGAATTTCTGCCTTCTGAAAAAAACAGGATATATTAAAAATGTTATTTTTTGAACAACCTCTAATTAAGTTCCAATTGACCTCATATTTGGTTCATATGATCTTTATAAACATAAGAACAAGGGCAGCCTTGCGGAGCATGGATTTTTAATAGTATTAAATATTACATATATCTGTGGACCACCCTAGTGAGGATTAGTGCATTGACTTTGGGGAATGTTCCATTGCACTCACGTTTGTCGTATCGTGAGTTTAATGCTTTGAGAGCATTGGGGGAATGATGGTACCATCATATGTATTGTTCATTTGATGCAAGTGACATTTTCATTGTACTTTTTAAATCGTGTTATTATTGTGTATGTGAGAGTTCTGAATACAATTACTTGTTTTGTTCTACAATTGCATTGGTGTGGTTTTACCATGGTTTATTAGAACACGCAAATTAACAAATCTTTCTGCCACATTCCCTCTCGAGACTCTGAGGTGCACCGTAACCGGGGTTCGGGGAGGAACACCTAACAGAAATTGGGGGCTGGTCCGGCATGGTAAGTACTTGACCTCACTTGCTTCACTCCCATCAGGTGTACCACTTGCTGAAAAAGCTTTGACATGAAGCTGTAACCCTGATCAGACTTGATGACCTTAGGTAGGCCAACCAGGGTGAAAATTTTAATCAAGGCCTTCACAATAACTGTCGCAGTAAATTTCCTAAGAGGCACCGCTTCTGGGAACCTAGTTGAAGCACACATGATGGTCAGCATATACTGATGTCCAGCCTTAGTTTTCGGTAAAGGACCTATACAGTCAATAATGACCCGGCTGAATGGTTCTTCAAAAGCTGGAATCAGTTTTAAAGGCGCTGAAAGGGTTTTCTGATCAGGTTTGCCCACCAGCTGACAAGAATGACAAGATTTACAGAATTCCGCCACATCACGTCGCAATTCTGGCCAGAACAAATGTGCCAGAATTCTTTCACACGTCTTGTTCACTCCAAGGTGCCCGGCTAAAGGTGTCTCATGTGCCAAACTCAATATCTCCTTCCGGTACGGTTGTGGCACCACAATTTGGTAATGGACTTTCCACTCGTCATTCGCTGGTTCCTCCGGTGGTCTCCATTTTCTCATAAGTATTTCCCCTTTCAGGAAGTAACCAACCGGTACCTTAATAGCCTCTTCTTCTGTAATGGCTTTACCAATCAGACTCTGGAGTTCAGAATCTCTGTGTTGCTCTTCAACATGACTCTTTCAGAGAAGCACTGTTTGTTCAACCTCGTTCCCAGATGTCTCCGACGGACAATCCATTTTATCCTTTGGTCTCGACTCTAGATGAAACCTTATCATTATGTTCCTTGGTGTCACTACCTTTCCTTCCATCTCTCTCAGACCTTTCCTCCAATATGTCCAATTTCTGTAAAGTGTTCCTCCCCGTTAAGATATGGGAATCCCAACGACAAAACAAGATGCACCAAGCAGACAGCCTCTTCAAGGACAAAATGGCGTATCAGCCTGTAATGGAGGCGCTTGATTTCTCTCCAACAATAACTCCCACTTGGTGATAAAACTGAAGACACAGGTTTAATTGCAATATAGGACAATGTCGCGGGCAATCCCTCCCCTGGGAAGCCTCAACTCATTCGCGACCCATATCAAAAAAAGGCCGCTCGCAGCCCCGATGCGACTTTGCAGCTGTATCTCTCTCATGGCCATCTCCTCCTCTCTCTGCTGACTTTTTTTCTCCTCTTCCGGCCTCTTTGCCACGTCTTCCTTTTTCCTTCACAAACATTTATTTTCACCTTTTACTAAAGTCATCTTCATTTCACACAAAAATCTTAACAACAGTATTACCTGAAACTAAAAATCCTACAAGTATATAATAACAACAAAGGCGGATTTGCCGGATCCGTAACAGTATCAAACAAGGAAGTAGCACATACTATTTTTCAAGTCTTTGGTATGACACGGTCAGGTTTGAACTGCCGATCTCGAAGACTCAGAGCGGGCACTCTGACCATTGCACCACCAAGTCTCGTTTAACACTGTCGATGAATCCATCCTCTAAAAAAATTGTTTCCCTGCATTCAATGTTGATGGTATGTATTGCTTGGGAGTGTGTGTATTTTAAAAATGAGCAATAAAAATTGTGGATCAAAATTAAATATTGAATTTTAAAAATAAAAACTGCATAAAAAATTCAGACAAGACTATTAATTTCAATTAAGGGACTGACATGCAATTCCTTAGTTTGGTGGCAAATAATAGGTGGTAGTTATAATAATAATAATAATAATAATTCATTTATTTTGTATAGCGCTTTTCCAGAAGCCCAAAGGCGCTTTGACAGAGTGGAAAACATAATGCATAACAATACATGAAAACAACAATTGCAAAAAGACAAGAATCAATAGGGAAATATTTAAAGCAAAAGGAAGGAGAAGGAGAAGAGATAGTCAGGGGTTAAATGCTGTGGGTTGAATGTTGAATGCAGTGTTGAACAAGTGGGTCTTTAGTGATGTTTTGAATGTGGTGAGTGAGGAGGAGTCTCTGATAGTGTGAGGTAGTGAGTTCCAGAGGGTGGGAGCAGCGATGGAGAAGGCCCTGTCCCCCCAGGATCTGAATTTGGTCCGGATGGAGGGGGTCAGGAGGTTGGTACCAGCAGAGCGGAGGTTGCGGGTGGGAGTGTGTCTGGAGAGGAGGTCAGCCAGGTAGGATGGGGCCAGGTTATGGAGGGCTTTGTATGTCAAGAGGAGGATTTTGTACTGGATTCTCTGGGGGATGGGGAGCCAGTGAAGCTTGTAAAGGACGGGGGTGATGTGGTCACGGGTCCGGGAATGGGTGAGTAGACGGGCAGCGGAGTTCTGAATGTATTGGAGTTTATTGGTGATTTTTGAGGGTGAACCATAGAGGAGGCTATTGCAGTAGTCCAGACGGGAGGTGATGAAGGCGTGGATGAGGGTTTCTGCAGCCGTGGAGGAGAGGGATGAGCGGAGACGGGCAATGTTTTTCAGGTGAAAGAAGGCTGTCTTTGTGATCTGTTTAGTGTATTTGTCGAAGGAAAGGGTTTGGTCAAAGATGACGCCAAGATTCCGGATGTGAGGGGAGGTGGATACTGGGATACCGTCGATGATGAGGGTATTTAACAAACATGGTGAATTCATAGGGATAATTGGATTACTTTCCCCATACGAGTATAAAACATGGCAGTTCTGAGATGCTCTGCCTCTTACAAAATGTAGTTCGATTTATTTGAGCCCAGGCAGAATTTTACCCGTGATAGCTGGATCAAGCTAGAATCCTGATAGAATGGATCATTACATCATCTCCCAAGGTTGTTTCAAACATTAAATATACATGGTTACAAAAAATGGCAACCCACAGAGCAAAGAGCACATACATTTTCCTACCATTTATAACACAAGCTGCATGTTACATATTTACATGTTAATAAGTAAACAAAATAAATATTTCATGGCCTATGGATAAAAAGATAAATGAAAACCTGAGGATATGAATGAAAAAGGATTTCAGCTTAAACTTCAGAACATATAATTACTTTGTAAACTCAGTGAAACAATCGAAAATGTAATTACAGAACACATTTAAAGTGAGAAGTGGAATTAAAATAAATATATTCTTTGGCATTTACCACTGCTCGGGTTCAAGTAAGAAGTTGGAAAAGAAGCTGCATTACCTTCAATAACTACATAATATAACTAATCCGACTTCAATAACTCCGACTCACCTAATCGGACTAATCCGACTTCAATAACTCCGACTCACCTTAAACCGTCAATTTGCCAAAACAATATCAACTTTGACAATGTTTTAGCACTTATGCAATATTGCTCACTATTAATGTCCATTCATGCTCAACTGCATTGCACTGTCACACTGCAGCTGCCATTGCTCAGCACCAATACCGCAAATTAATAGTTAAATCAAGCACTGCAAGTTGCTGCAGTGGTAAAACGTTGTTAGACCTTTTACCGCACTGCACAGCAGTAGAGTGTGAACAGACCTTAGGTGCAACAATCATTAGTGATACCCTGTGGGCAAAATATCTGACTTCTTAGCATTTAACAAGGATGTGCGTGTCTTTAACATTCTTCTCATTTCAGCGTAACAGATACGAACACATCATGGACGAGGTACCAGAGCTTGGCTGTCAGTCTGAGAAAACCAAAGAATCAACCAATTGGAAGCTGTGTATTATCTGTCAAAAGACTACAATAAGCAAAGGACCGTTGGTGAAATGCCCAAAAGATAACTCGTACATCCGTTTGCTTGATTCAGTGAAAGAACGATCAGGCTCGCAAGATGTCCAATTTATTCTTCAAATCCAAAAGCGACGAAGCCAAACTACCACAGAAATGCTGAAGGCATCGGGTGCGATTTGGCATCGTCGGTGCTACAGCGATGCTACTAATAAAACGATGGTTTCTCGTTCAGAAACAAACACAAGGCAGATTCATTGTCTGCAGGAACAATTTCTGCTAAGCAGCCAGGGCGAAAGAGAAAGAGCTTGAGAATGGATGAACCATCAACTTCTTCGCAGTCCGTTTTTACACGGACATGCACAACACCACTAAACAAAGATGTGTGTTTTTTCTGCCAGAAATACGAAGATGAAGAGCAGCTGCTGAATCTCAGGTCAGAAAATGCTGGTAAAGCTCTCAGGGCCGCTGTGGAAGCATCTGGAAATGCAGTATTCCTAACACGACGGAACACCTCAATCGCACCTTCCGATGGACATGCAATCGATGTGAAGTATCATAAACCATGTTGGAGGAAACGTGATTCACGTTTTGCGAGAAGAAGCCGCCAAACCAAAGATGGGGACCCGACAAAATTCAATGCAAGTCGCATGTTTAATTGAATTGATTCATCTTGTTGATTTCCAAACCAGAAACAAAGCATATCTGTCAATAGCGGACTATCCGTACAACATATGTTAATATGCTAGGAGGCAAAGAAGCCATTGAAAATCATCACCCTGAGCTAACCTACAAATGGCTCAAGGAAAAAATACTTTCAGAACTGCCCCATTTGAAATCTGTTCTACAGTTGAATAAAACAAAACCTGCTGTTCTGTACTCCACAGAAGCATGTGAGGAGGGTATGGTCTACACCGCAATCACAAGCAGTGACATACATGACATGAAGCATACAGTCACGTGAAAAAGTAAGTACACCCCATGTAAAGATTTGACTTTTTCAACATATTTCAACATACAGCTATTTGATCTTCATTTCAACAATATTGATAGATAAAGGTGATATAATATAACAAATATCATGAAACATTTACATTTTGTAGTCCATTGTATAATTTAAATAAACATAAATGCAAATTTCGCATGTGGAAAAAGTAAGTACACCCTTGGCTCTAATAGGTGGTATTGCCCCCTTTGGCAGAAACAACCTCAAGTAGGTGTTTCTTATAACTGTCTACCAGTCTCTGACACCGACTGGGAGAAATTTTTGCCCACTCCTCCATGCAGAAGTATTTCAGCTGTGCGATGTTTCAGGGGTTTCTTGCATGCACACCTCGTTTCAAATCCCCCCACAACATCTCGATGGGATTTAGATCCGGGCTTTGACTTGGCCATTCCAGAACCCTCCATTTCTTTCTTTTCAGCCATTCCTTGGTGGATTTACTGGTATGTTTAGGGTCATTGTCATGTTGCAAGGTCCACCTTCGGTTGAGCTTCAACTTTCCGACAGATGGCCTCACATTATCCTCAAGCACCGTCTGGTACAATGAAGAATTCATAGTGGATTCTATGATGGTGAGCTGCCCAGGCCCTGATGCAGCAAAGCTGCCCCAAACCATAATATTTCCACCACCATGCTTTGCAGTTGGAATCAGGTTCTTGTGGTCAAATGCTGTCTTTGGTTTTCGCCAAACATGTCTTCTGGTACTGTGGCCAAATAGCTCTACCTTTGACTCATCTGTCCAGAGCATATTGTTCCAGAAGTGCTGGTCTTTGCGTAGGTGTTCATTGGCAAACTTTAGTCTTGCCCTGATGTTCTTTCTGGACAGCAAAGGTTTCCTCCTGGCACACCTCCCATGTAGATCAAATTTGTACAGCCTCTTTCTAATGGTAGACTCGTGCACTTTGTCATCAACAGTGGCAAGAGTTACATGTAGGTCCCGTGATGACATTCTGGGGTTCTTAGAGACTTCTTTCAGCATCTTGCGGTCTGCTCTTGGGCTGAACTTGCTGGGGCGGCCTGGCCTGAACAAGTTGGCAGTTGTTTGGAATCTTCTCCACATGTAGATGATCTTCCGGACAGTCGAATGATTGATTTCAAATTGTTTGGAGATCTTTTTAAATCCCTTCCCAGACTCGTAGGCATCTATAACCTTCTTTCTGAAGGCCTCAGAGAGCTCTTTTGGTCTAAGCATGGTGACGCCACACACTTCAACAACAAAGAGCAAACCAAACGAAATGTCTGAGGTTTAAATAAGACAGGTTCCTCCAAGAACCTCTCTAACGATGTTCTAAGCATTTGCACCTGAGCTGGTGCACCTGATTCTAATTTTAGGTATTTAAAGTAGTGATAAATGGCGGGGTGTACTTACTTTTTCCACATGCGAAAATTGAATTTACGTTTATTTAAATTACTAGGGCATGCCCGTACTATATATAAGCTAGGACGTGCCCGTATGTGGGTGCCCGTTCCTTGCCAAAAAAAAAAAAAAAAAAAAAAATTGTGTAGGGGTGTGTGTGTGTAAACATCCTAGGGCGTGCCCGTACGTGGGTGCAAAAAAACATGCGTGCAAACAACAACAAAAAAAAACTTTGAAAGCACGTGGCAGTAACGACCACAGAACCCCCCCCCTCTATTTACATGAATGGTTTGGTCCATTCGCAACGACCACAGAACCCCCCCTCTATTTACATGAAATGGTTTGGTCCAAAGCGAACGGCTTGCAGTGTTTGGTAAAGAAATCGCCATAGCTCGGTAACTACTTCTCCGATTAATATGAAACCTTGAAAAGGCACATCCTCGGGTCCCCAGCAATATACCTGGCAAGTTTAAAGTATATCGGACCGGTAGTTGTCGAGAAACAGCGGTCACAGACAAACATACACACATACACACATACACACATACACACATACACACATACAAACACACATACACACAGAGATTAATGGAATTATAGATAGATACAACTGCCAGAGTGTTGCCCACATCCAGAGTTGGACTACAAAATGTAAATGTTTCATGATATTTGTTATATGATATCACCTTTTTCTATCAATATTGTTGAAATGAAGATCAAATAGCTGAATGTTGAAATATGTTGAAAAAGTCAAAACTTTACATGGGGTGTACTTACCTTTTCACGTGACTGTATATACAGCTCAGCACAGCAAGTACGCAGGAGTATTGAAGTCTTCATCAGGAAGGAAATCCCATCATGCTATCCAATACAAGTTTCCAGCACCATTGATGATGTTCCACTTGATTTGTATACACTTATCCGATGGATTATGGTTGGGCCTGTACAAGAGTTGGAAACCAAAGCAAGGAAAGATGTAATTGAGAGAGCAGTAGTCACTGAATGCCAGAATATAATGTATGGGTTCAAGACAAAGAGACAGGCAACATATGCCCCAAGCAGTGATTCAGCCAACTTCAGGACTCCACGTCACAGAGAAAACCCGCAGGTTCTGGGATTAGCGCCGACTGTCCAGCATGAAATGAAATTGAAATTGAAATCATGAAATGAAATGATGAAAATGATATTAAATTATTAAATGATATGATTGAATGATAAATAATTAAATGATTAAATGATAAATCATCATGCCCAAGTTATATTGAAAAATAGTTGAAACATGATGGCCATTTTGAATTCCAATATGCCGGCCATCAGGGATTTTAAAAACTATATTCCAATGTGGTTTTATCCTTGTGACTGTATGAACTCATTTGCTCTTATATTGCCATTAAAACTTAGTATATTACAAAAAAGTCCTCGCCGATTAATAAGATCTTAAATATTGGGTTTGTAATAGCAGCCATTTTGAAAAACAAAATGGCGGCACTCTGCACTGGAACTATGCAAAATGAGCTACTACCCATAATAAATGCTATTTTGTGACACAAAAATGGGCTTCATAGAGTAAAAAATGCCTGAATTATGTTGAAAAGTAGTTGAAACCTGGCGGCCATTTTGAATTCCAATATGGCCGCCATTGAATAATTTTTTTAAATGCCCACATCGATTCTCGCACTCAGTGACCCATAAGGTTTCAGAAAATGTATAGTTTTCCTATTCCCCCCAAAAAGCCAGCAAAATTACATCAGGAAACTGACTATTAACATTATTCTACACCTTAACATTATCCTACACCTTAACCTTCTCTTAGTACAGCACGTAACACTGCAGGACCAGGAGCAGGCTGCCAGTTTTCCCTGGACCCAGTGTGTGCAGACGTTAAACAATACCGGATTGCAAAGAACGACACAGGAATGGGAGGAATAGTCAAAGCAGGTAGATTCTGTATCTGGCAATGGTGCTAATGGCCTTGATTAAATCATAGCAGAAGAGATACTTCCTCCGTTGGAGGTCGCACAATAACCAACAACATTGGGTCCTCATGAGACCAACATAACACAAGGTAGATGTTAATGGGTTTCAGTGTCTGTGCTTGGCACAAAGATGGGTAATCAGAGTTCAAAAGAGAGGGGGATTCCAAAATTGTGATGCACCCCCTTCCCTCCCTCTTCCCTGGTGAGCACATGCATATGGAGAGGCACAAGCATAACAAAGTGTATCTCAGGTTTTGAATTCAGTAGTTTTTTCTGCTAGTTTGTTAGCTAGATTGCTAGCAATCCGATATGAAATCAAACTTTAAACATAGCAATAACCGAGAAAGTTATTCAGAAACTATTTTTTTTATTTTGAAAAAATATTTAAAATTGGAAAGTAAACATGTTCGACAAATGAGAAAAATTCAATGGTTTTGATTTTTTTTTTAAATCACAAAATGCAGATGTCTGTAGTTTTTATTTTTGTAATTTTATTTTAATTAAATTATAATTTAATAATGAATATCTAAATTTTATAATTAACTATAATAGAATACAATAATATTTATATATAATTTTTATTATATAATTTTTATATATAATGTTATAATAAATTAATAATAATTTCATTAAATATAATGTAATATAATTAAATATAACGTTTATATATAATTTTTATTATATAATTTTTATATATAATTTTATAATAAATTAATAATAATTTAATTAAATATAATGTAATATAATTAAATATAACGTTTATATATAATTTTTATTATATAATTTTTATATATAATTTTATAATAAATTAATAATTTAATTAATATAATGTAATATAATTAAATATAACGTTTATATATAATTTTTATTATATAATTTTTATATATAATTTTATAATAAATTAATAATAATTTAATTAAATGTAATGTAATATAATTAAATATAACGTTTATATATAATTTTTATTATATAATTTTTATATATAATTTTATAATAAATTAATAATAATTTAATTAAATATAATGTAATATAATTAAATATAACGTTTATATATAATTTTTATTATATAATTTTTATATATAATTTTATAATAAATTAATAATAATTTAATTAAATATAATGTAATATAATTAAATATAACGTTTATATATAATTTTTATTATATAATTTTTATATATAATTTTATAATAAATTAATAATAATTTAATTAAATATAATGTAATATAATTAAATATAACGTTTATATATAATTTTTATTATATAATTTTTATATATAATTTTATAATAAATTAATAATAATTTAATTAAATATAATGTAATATAATTAAATATAACGTTTATATATAATTTTTATCATATAATTTTATAATAATTAAATTAAATAGAATGCAATATAATTAAATATAACTTTTATATATAATTTTATAATATAATTAATAATAATTTAATTTAATTATAATTTTAATTGTAATTGTTTTTCACCAAAAACACGATGACTTTAGAATGAGGCTGCTGGCAACACATCGTGTGGCGTAGGCCCTAGACCAGTGAATAACGACATCCATGGTGTCAAAACAGAAAGAATGTCTCCAAAAGTCAATAATGCGCGTAAGTACCGTTAGAACGAATGACTGCTATAACCCTCCTTGTAATCCCCTGAAGAAGCCACTGGAGAGAATCCAAAGGGATTTGTTGCCATCCACGGTGGAACGCAGCCTCCAACTGCGCCAGAATCTGCACAGGAAAGTCCATTTATTAAATGTAATGGCCAAACATGTTCCAAACATGCTCTATTGGATTTAAATCATGACTACTTGATGACCAGAGCAATGTTATAATGGGATCATTTCGTAAGAAGTCAACAACTACATGAGAACAATGGGGCCGGGCATTGTCATCCATGAATACAGGACTTGTAAGAACTTGGGATTGTCAAAATAGAAACAAAATCGTGACCAAAAATGTGCCAAAGGTACCTTTCACCTGTCAGCTTACTCTGTATCGTGACAAGGTCAGGTTTGCAAGCATATGGCAGGCAACCTTATATCATGGAACTGCTACAAAAAGGGATGGACTTTACAATGATCTTGGGTGTATAGGCTATGTTAGGCTGCCACCAAATACTAGTTTTACCATCAGTTGCATGCAGGAGAAATTGTTTCTCATCAGACCAATGGATCTTCCTCCAACATGAGACACCGTGCTAAACAGGCTGCTCTGTGTCCTGTGATGAGAAGAGGGCATCTGATCGGTCTCTTGGCTTTGTTTCCTGCAGCACAATGCTGGATCTGGACAGTTATCGTGGATAACCTCTGAAGGAGTTTGGCACAATTCATGCCAAAACACTGTGCTTATGGCAAAAGGAATACATCTGACAAGCCTGAATAGAGCTGCATGTTCTTTGTTCGACGTCACCCTGGATCATCCAAATCGTGAGCTGACTTTAATTTCACTGGTTGTTGATGTTTGTGGACCAATCTGCTGATAACAATCCAATGTAAAACAAGGTGATGTCAATTTCACAACTGGACATCCCAGCAATGTTCATCATACAATTTGAGAAGTATCTGCTTGTTGGTGTGCTTGTATTTGTAAGTGTGGGTGTGTTTGTTTGAATTGTATACACTTATAACTGCTGGTTGTACTCAGGATGCACACAGGGAGGTTTTAGGCATTAAAAAAATTCATAGGGTGGTCGTAAGACCCAATTATCTCTAAGTAAATGCATATGGCATATTGCTGCTCCCATTAGAAAGGGTATTAAAGTCACGAAAATATGCCGATTCTGGGTAACAGATGGGATTTTCACAGTTCTCAATAATTTGCCATCTTTGGGCTTCACCAAGTCTTATGCAGGCCATAGTAACACAGTCCACCAATGGAAGTACAGAACAATTTCATTACCTTCTCCAAACTCGATGGTATTCTTAGAATACTTCATGCAGTCAACTTGGTGTGAACATGGTAAAAGATCGAAATGACCCTGAAGGTTCCTTCGGGGTCTTTTGATCTTTTCAGTCTTCGGGGTCTTTAAGAGTCTTTGGGATATTTTGGGTCTTTTTAGTCTTCAGGGTCTTTGGGTTATTTTGGGTCTTTAACAGTCTACAGGGTCTTTTGGGTCTGCAGGGTATTTTGGGTGTTTGGGGCCCATTTGGGTCTTTTGGATATTTTGGGTCTTTTGTATCCTCTGGGTATTTTGGGCCTTCAGGCTCTTTTGGGTCTTCGGGTCTTTATTTGGGATCTTTTGGGTCTTCAGGGTCTTTTCTGTCCTTTGGATCTTTGTGGTATTTTGGGTCTTTGGGGTATATTGGGTCTTCACAGTCCTTGGGGTTCTTCTACATCTTTGGGGTATTTTGGATCCACTGGGTCCTCTTGGTCGGTAGGTCCTCGGTGTTGTTTGGGTCTTTCTGATCCTCAGGGTTTTTTGGATCCTCGGAGGCTTTTGGGTCTGTTGGATCTTCAGGGTCTTTTCAGTCTTTTGGGTCTTTTGGGTCTTTGGGGTATTTTGGGTCTTTGGGGTATTTTGGGTCTTCATCATCTTTAACAGTATTCAGGGAATTTTGGGTTTTCAGGGTCTTTGGGTTATTTTGGGTGTTTGCGGTCCATTGGGTCTTCAGGGTATTTTGTATCTTCAGAGTCCTTGGAAATCTTCTAAGTCCTTGGGGTTTTTTGAGTCCCCTGTGTCATTTGGGTCCTCAGGGTTGTTTGAGTGTTTTAGATCCTAAGGCTCTTTTTGGTCTTCGGGGTCCATTGGGTGTCAGGGTCTTTGGGTTTTTGGGGTCTTTGGGGGTATTTTGGGTCTTCATGGTCTTTTGGGTCTTATAGTCTTCAGGGTATTTTGGATGTTTGGGGTACATTGGGTCTTCAGGGTCTTTTCAGTCTTTTGGGGTATTTTGGATATTCAGAATCCTTGGGGGTCTTCTGAGTCCATGGAGTCTTTTGGGCCCTCTTTGTCATTTGAGTCCATGGGGTTGTTTGGGTCTTTTGGATCCTTGGGGTCTTTTGGGTCTTCAGGGTCTTTGAGGCCATTGGTTCTTCAGGGTCTTTTCAGTCGTTTGGGTCTTTGGGGTCTTCAGGGTATTTTGGGTCTTCAGATTCCTTGAGGTCTTCTGGGTCCTTTGGGTCTTCATGGTGTTTTGTGTCTTTAACAGTCTACAGGGTATTTTAGGTCGACGGGTATATTGGGTGTTTGGGGTATATTGGGTTATCTGGGTCCTTGGGGTATTTTGGGCCCTCAGAGTCTTTTAGGTCTTTTAACTGGTGGACACACAGTCATGTTCAAAGATTGCCCATTAACCCCCACACCCCACACCCCTCCTCTAAAATCCCTCCAAAAGCACTACTTAAAGCATTTAAAACATAACCTTATGAAGGGGGCCAGACACACACACACACACACACACACACACACACACACACACACACACACACACACACACACTGCTTTATATGGTAGATTTGAAGAAGAAGAAGACGTTTGGTTCATAAATATTCATACATACATACTTACATGCATACACACATACATAGTACACACACACACACACACACACACACACACGCAAACATACGTACATACATACATACGTACGTACATACATACATAACTAAATACGTTTGCTCCATTATAATAAGACATTACTTTATTATCCTGTTGTTTTGCATGATAGTTTTTGTTTTGAAGATGTTACATATTTTAAATGCTCACATTTAGATTGCTTTCGTGAATTGCGTCGTAGTTTGTGGTGTGAGGGGATAATGTGTTTATACGGTCACCATGGAAACCAATGACGTCAGGAGTTTGCGTTTCTCGAGTACGTTGAGCTCGTCGAACATTCGTGAGTACCGATGGTAAGTCCGGCTGATGGTGACGGTTGATTCATGATCTTAATGGTGATGGTTGATGATCATGGTAAGTTATATTTGTTTTGATGGTCAGATGATCGTGATGGTTGAAAATCATGGTGACGGTTGATTGTTGATCGTGACGGTTGATGATAATGGTGATCGTTGCTAATCATGGTGATCGTTGATAGAGTCATGGTGATGGTTGATTGATGATGGCAATGGTTGATGATCATGGTGATGGTTGATCGTGACGGTTGATAATCATGGTGATGGTTGATCGTGACGGTTGATGATCTTGGTGATAGTTGATAATCATGGTGATGGTTGATAATCATGGTGATCGTTGATAGTCATGGTGATGGTTGATTGATAATGGCGATGGTTGATAATCATGGTGATGGTTGATTGATGATGGCGATGGTTGATAATCATGGTGATGGTTGATGATCTTGGTGATCGTTGATAATCATGGTGATGGTTGATAATCATGGTGATCGTTGATAGTCATGGTGATGGTTGATTGATAATGGTAATGGTTGATAATCATGGTGATGGTTGATTGATGATGGCGATGGTTGATGATCATGGTGATGGTTGATTGATGATGGCGATGGTTGATGATCATGGTGATGGTTGATAATCATGATGATGGTTGATTGATGATCGTGATGGTTGATAATCATGGTGATGGTTGATTGATGATGGCGATGGTTGATAATCATGGTGATGGTTGATTGATGATGGCGATGGTTGATAATCATGTTGATGGTTGATTGATGATGGCGATGGTTGATAATCATGGTGATGGTTGATTGATGATGGCGATGGTTGATAATCATGGTGATGGTTGATTGATGATGGCGATGGTTGATTGATGATGGCGATGGTTGATAATCATGGTGATGGTTTATTGATGATGGCGATGGTTGATAGTCATGGTGATGGTTGATTGATGATGGCGATGGTTGATAATCATGGTGATGGTTGATTGATCATGGTGATGGTTGATAATCATGGTGATGGTTGATTGATGATCATGACGGTTGATGATCATGGTGATGGTTGATAGTCATGGTGATGGTTGATTGTTGATCATGACGGTTGATGATCATGGTGATGGTTGATAATCATGGTGATGGTTGATAGTCATGGTGATGGTTGATAATCATGGTGATGGTTGATAATCATGGTGATGGTTGATTGTTGATCATGACGGTTGATGATCATGGTGATGGTTGATAATCATGGTGGTTGATTGTTGATCATGACGGTTGATGATCATGGTGATGGTTGATAGTCATGGTGATGGTTGATAATCATGGTGATGGTTGATAATCATGGTGATGGTTGATCATGATGGTTGATGATCATGGTGATGGTTGATAATCATGGTGATGGTTGATCATGACGGTTGATGATCATGGTGATGGTTGATCATCATGGTGATGGTTGATAGTCATGGTGACGGTTGATGATCATGGTGATGGTTGATAATCATGGTGGTGGTTGATGATCATGGTGATGGTTGATAATCATGGTGATGGTTGATAATCATGGTGATGGTTGATTGTTGATCATGACGGTTGATGATCATGGTGATGGTTGATAGTCATGGTGATGGTTGATTGTTGATCATGACGGTTGATGATCATGGTGATGGTTGATAGTCATGGTGATCATGATGGTTGATGATCATGGTGATGGTTGATAATCATGGTGATGGTTGATTGTTGATCATGACGGGTGATGATCATGGTGATGGTTGATAGTCATGGTGATGGATGATAGTCATGGTGACGGTTGATGATCATGGTGACGGTTGATGATCATGGTGATGGTTGATAATCATGGTGATGGTTGATAGTCATGGTGATGGTTGATCGTCATGGTGATGGTTGATGATCATGGTGATGGTTGATAATCATGGTGATGGTTGATTGATGATGGCGATGGTTGATAATCATGGTGATGGTTGATTGATCATGGTGATGGTTGATAGTCATGGTGATGGTTGCTTGATGATCGTGAGGGTTGATTGATCATGGTGATGGTTGATTGATGATGGTGATGGTTGATTAATGATCATGATGGTTGATCGTCATGGTGATGGTTGATAATCATGGTGATGGTTGATCATGACGGTTGATGATCATGGTGATGGTTGATAGTCATGGTGATGGTTGATAATCATGGTGATGGTTGATTGATCATGGTGTTGGTTGATAATCATGGTGATGGTTGATTGTTGATCATGACGGTTGATGATCATGGTGATGGTTGATAGTCATGGTGATGGTTGATCATGACGGTTGATGATCATGGTGATGGTTGATAGTCATGGTGATGGTTGATAGTCATGGTGATGGTTGATGATCATGGTGATGGTTGATAATCATGGTGATAGTTGATTGATGATGGTGATGGTTGATAATCATGGTGATGGTTGATTGATCATGGTGATGGTTGATAATCATGGTGATGGTTGATCATGACGGTTGATGATCA
The DNA here is from genome assembly GCF_964187855.1 of Myxine glutinosa. NCBI lineage: Eukaryota > Metazoa > Chordata > Myxini > Myxiniformes > Myxinidae > Myxine > Myxine glutinosa. Next base: position 103,872,975 of record NC_136270.1, read on the forward strand.
TGGTGATGGTTGATAGTCATGGTGATGGTTGATAGTCATGGTGATGGTTGATTGATGATGGTGATGGTTGATGATCATGGTGATGGTTGATAGTCATGGTGATGGTTGATTGATGATGGTAATGGTTGATAATCATGGTGATGGTTGATAATCATGGTGATGGTTGATTGATGATCGTGATGGTTGATACTAATGGTGAAGGTTGATTGATGATGGTGATGGTTGATAATAATGGTGATGGCTCATTGATGATCGTGATGGTTGATAATCATGGTGATGGTTGATTGATGATGGTGATGGCTGATTGATGATGGTGATGGTTGATAATCATGGTGATGGTTGATTAATGATGGTGATGGTTGATAATCATTATGATCATTGATTGATCATCGTGATGGTTGCATGTCCAGAGTAGAGTGACCTGGTCTGAATTCAAATTGATGATCAGAGATCAAGCCGTTGGGAAAGAGGAAGAATTTAATGTCAGAAGCAATGATGGGTTCCATGACTTTGCCGATAATTGGGAGAAGGCTGATTGGTCTGTAGTTGCAAGGATCTGTTTTTGCACCTTTTTTATGTAAAGCGGTAATGTTTGCTGATTTCCAAGATGATGGCAGATGACCTTGAGCAAAAGAGAGGGTGATATAGAGCGGCAGAGCAGGATTTTAGGACCCGTGGGCTGATGCCGTCTGGTCCAGTTGCAGAATCAGAGTCGAGGTTTGACAAAAACTTCTCCACCTTGTCAGGAGAGGACACAGAGTCCAGGAGCAGTTGGGTTAGACTGGTTAAGGTAGGTACAGAGAGGGATGGGTTTGGGACACAATATTTAGAGGCAAACACAGAGTTGAGGCATTCGGCTTTGTCACGTGCGGTGTCAACTGTGTAGCCGTTTGAGGTAAGCGGAGATGAGAGAAGGTGATGAAAGGTGAACAACACCAGAAACGGATTTGACCAGGTGCCACCAGGATTTGCAGGAGGGAGACAGGTTTGAGAGTTCAGTCTTGAGAGTGGAGAGATATTGTTTCCTGTCTCCTGAGGGTGGACACACACTTGTTTCGGGTTTTGTGAAAGGAAATGAGATTTCCTTCCATTGGATTTGCCTTCCAGGAGGCGAAGGTAAGTTGTTTCAGGGCAACTGCCTCACCACAAGCTTCAGTGTACCATGGGTGGGAGGAAGGGTATGACAACTGAAGAGGAGATTGGATAAATCTGTGCATGAGAGAGATGATGTCGAGTCTCCTCGGGCAATTATGGCATTGCCTTTCTATGGCTGGTACACAAGGGTAAGTGTGTGGTATAGATGGGGGTCGCCACTCCTCTCCGTCACTCTGCTGGCCGTTGGGGAATTCACTCTCTTCCGCCCGTGCAGTTGGAGTCGACTGGACTCTCATCCTCCAGATGTGCAGAGCCATCTGTTATTTAAACCGCATGGCTGCGGACGTTATATTACCCTGGTAAGGGGGGCTGAGAGCTACTGCACCTTGCCCACAGGTGACCTGGAATTATGCAAGGCAGGGGCATCCATCTCCCTGAAGTATCAGAAGACATCAGCATACCCAAAATTTACTTTGGAAGAGAGAGAGCAATTTACTTTGGAAGAATTCACGGGATGAGTTGATGTCAGAGATGGAAGACCAGTCCAGATGATTCATGGCTGCTTGATGGTATGCCAGTCGGCCTGAGTGAAATGACAGACTCGTCGATGCTGAGGAGGGCCAGAGAGATGTCCACTTTAACAAGCACATGATGAGATGAACCGATTGGAGCAGAAGAAGAGCAGCAGACATTTGCAGGGAAGTTAGTCATAACCAAGTCTAGAAGAGAAGATGCTCCGTTGACTGAAATCCGGGTCAGGAAATTGACCAATTGTGCCAGTCCCAATGAGTCGCAGAAGTCCTTTGCTGAGGTGCCGTGGCTGGTGAGAGAGGTACCCACACCTGGCCAACTGGCATGATGACAATTGAAATCACCACATATGAGGAAGAGAGACTTGGATGAGTGGATAGAAGTTGTCCATGTTATTACAGAGTGAGATGTACATGAAGTCATCATTTTGGTGGAATAGTCAGGTTCACTATGTTAACAAATATAATTTCGTTCAAAATTTTGGTAGATTAGCAAAACTATACATTTTTGGAATATTGAGAGCATGAGGAATCCAAAAATTAATGTTTACATTTGCGTAGACACCTTTGCGAAAATGACACTCAGGACAGTGATGAAGATAGTCAGGTTCACGATGTTAACAAATATAATTCTTTCAAAATTTTGGGATTAGCAAACCTGTACATTTTTGGAATCTTCAGAGCATGGAGCATCTGAAAATCAATGTTGGCATTTGCACAGACACCTGCATGGCCGCCATTTTGGATTTTGAAAATGGCCGCCATAAAATACATCTTTTGCGCGATCTCGGCTTCTAGTCAACCTAGAGACTTAATTAAATATGCTAATCTTATGTTTTCTGGGTCAAGGAATCCAATAAAGGCCTCAAAATAGTGCTCAGGATTATAGAAAAGCAACAAACAAAGGTAATTGAAAACCATTGTCTTTATATTTGTGATATAACTGTATTACATAATACATGATATTGCAAGTCCTTTGAAGTTATAGGTTGTTATAGGAAGTTATAGGTAGTATCAGATTGAACTATAAGTCCTATACACAGGATCTACGAGGTCTATACCGTTCAGGAATATGCTTTTACAGATCTTCATCACTGTCCTGAGTGTCATTTTCGCAAAGGTGTCTACGCAAATGTAAACATGAATTTTTGGATTCCTCATGCTCTGAATATTCCAAAAATGTATAGTTTTGCTAATCTACCAAAATTTTGAACGAAAGAACATAGTGAACCTGACTATAAGGTACAACACACAAATAAACAAAAGGTGGGAGCATAGCCAGGAAGCCATAGGCAAATGTATTCATGGGGTTTGGGAGGTGTAAGATTAATATTACGAGCAACGGTACCCGCCCTATGGGTGGGGCTTCAATTGGGATGCCCAAATGAAAAGGCAAAATATCAGAAATTGAAGGCTTTTTTATTTTAAACGATTCATATAAACATCCGTTGAATCATATCACACGCAAATCATCAAAATCTAAACAGTACATGGCGCCCATGTTGAAAAAAGATTGAATTCTGCAAAACGGAAGCAGCCGCTGCACATCATTCTCAGTCGCACGTTTATGTGTGAAGAGTGCGCGCCGAATCTGTAACACGGAAGCGGCCGCTACACGTCTTTATCAGTCGCACGTTGATGTGTGAAGAGTGCGCGACTGCGCGCCGAATCTGTAACACGGAAGCGGCCGCTGTACCTGTTTCTCAGTCGCTTTGCACACACTGCCGTGTTACTTCGGAGCCGCACGTTTATATAGGAAGAGTTCGTCAGGAGTCGATCTACTCTCTCCTGGTACGTAGAATAAACAGTATTTGTAGAATTTCAACACAAGCCACATCACTGTTCATATCAGTAAATATTATTCCATCGTGTTTGGAAAAACTGGAAAATTGGAAAACTACTATAGCCTATTTTACTCCAAGGGGTCCCAGGAATACCCACCCAAAATATCGTTGCGATCGGTTCAGCCGTTTTTGCTGTACCTTCGAACGGCCGGACGGACAAACGGACGGACGGACATTTGGTGAATTATAGTAAGATTGACATATTTATTAATATTATTGTCTTTTTAATCTCATGTCGTCATTTTCCCCTCTCCCCTGCCCACCCTTCCCTTATCTTGAAACTCTTCAACAGTCTGATTACTCGAGCGATACCTCCCGAAGTGGTGAGTTTTATCCCTCTTGTATGAGGAAAGAGAAAATGTGTTTCACCTTCAAACTGGTGAACTATGAATGAATGTGTAATGTTACTCGATTGAATCGACAAACAACGATCAATTGTCGTAGATTTGTTAACTCACGGCATACAGGGCCGTTTCAAGTCCGCACCATCTGCACTCTAGCGTAACTCAACGGAAACGGAAAGAAACCCGTTTGAACACGTGGCACATTTTGCACATTCATACATGACAGAATTAATTAATTAATGAACGAACGAATGAATGAATAACCTGGGATGAATGAATTATACTGAATACAAAAGGGTTACACAAACAACAAACTCTTAGCAATGAAATGATGGTACTAGTACCCGACTACAAAGCCGCAATGAGCCGGCGAAGCCAAAGCCTCTTGCCACTGTTTTACCCATCACTATGGCATCAGTAGGTTAGGTGGTTGGTCGTTGGTAGTAGGTCGGTGTAGTAGGTACCGTACCTAGTTCAAAATGACACCATTTGCATTCTGGATGAGATTAAAATTTATAAAATTTCCTTCTTGATTAATTCGGTGAATGCTGTCTCAACTTTGGATATTTCTGGACGTGAAAAACTATCCCCTACGGCCGCGAGATTTCTAAAAAATAATTCTTCGTCAATTTTAGAATATTTGACGCCGTTTTCAGCCTCTGAAACGCGGTAATAAGCTTTTTTGAAATATTTTTTCAAATGCTCGAATCTCATTGGTTCCGGTGTTTGGTGACGATTTTCGTTGACGATCACCAGGGCCAATGCGGGCCCGGGGAATGAGGTTGGTCTTAAAGTATTTTAATTACAAATTAGAGGTGCATAAGATTGTGAATCAAAAAAAGACGGGTGAAACAAACTCCTATTGAACTTTTTCGCAATTTTTTATGCATACTTCCGCATCCGCAAGATGGTGGCCTCCATTGAGTGATTTGGTGCGTCCATGCTTGGAATTCCAAAGGATCCAGCAAAATCTGGCTTTTCAACATAATATGTACGCGTTCATTGACAACACCGGCTTCGCAGGCTATTAATTGGTTTATTGCTAAGTACTTAAAAAAGTCAGAGTGGAATGAGTTATTAGCCTTCGTTGGACTAAGAACAAAATGGGGGCTTATGGATTAGGACTCATCCGTCCGTACATCCACAACCATATATCGGAGATATATGGACCAATTTTGTTCATACTTGTCACAAAGACAATAAATGATGGTATACATATGGGCATCGTTTTGTTACGAGATCCAACCAAAGATGGCAGACTGGTGGCCATTTTGGTTGTAAAAAACCCCCAATGTTGAACACCTCCTCAACCATTTCTCAGACATGCATTTGTCGATGTTTTTAAAACTTGGCAAACAGATAATAAATAACGGCTTACATATGCACGTCATTTTTTTCGAGATCAGATACAAGATGGCGACTAGCGGCCATTTTGTTACTTAAACATGTCTCCAACCATTTGTAGAACATGCATGGACGGATTTTGTTCAAACCGGGCGCAAGCACAGTAAATGACACATGCACCTCATTTTATTTTGCAATCCAATCAAAGATGGCTGACTGGTAGACTGGTGGCCATTTTAGGTGTAAGAAAACCTGATATTGAAAAGGTCCTCAACCATTTATCGGACATGGATGTACCGATCTTGTTAAAACTTGGCACATAGATAATTAATTGATGGCTTACAGATGCATGCCATTTTGTTTCGAGATCAGATCCAAGATGGCTGAATGGTGACCATTTTGTTATTTAAAAGTGACCGCATCCATTTCTCGGACATGCATGGAACGATTTTGTTCAAACTTGGCTCAAAGACACTACATAAGGACATACATAAGCAGAAGAATATATTTTGTAATCCGACCAAAGATGGCCGACTTGCGGGCTTTTACTCCATACAAAAAATTACTAAAAGCAATTTTATGTAATTACTAAAAGTAATTACTAAAAGCAATTACTAAAAGCAAAAAAGCAAAAGCAATAAAAGCATTTTATGTCTTTTTCTCCTTGTTTATTTTATAATTTCACCTTTGATCATTCTCTTTGCAGGGTCTTCAGGCGAGAAAATGCACCATGAGCTCGTGTGGATCATTGCACCGAATTGGTCCGTTTGTTGGTTTCATGTTTGTTTTTTAACTTGGATAATGATCAGCTTTTAAAGGGATTCACAACACTTTCCCAAGCATTGGATGTGTTGGTGGTTGGGAGTGTGGGGGACCTTGGGGTCTCTGTACAACCTTTTCCCTAGCAGTGCGTGTGCAGCTCATATTTAAATAGTCAAACATGGGTTTGATTCCCGACTCCACAATAAACTGTCATCTTGCTACATCACGTGTAGCCATCCGTTGGATGAGATGTTAAGCCGGCTGTCCTTCATACTAGCATTAGTTGTTAGACGCTCAAGATCCTTCGATATCTTCCACGAAGAGTCAGTGAGTTATCGCCGGCACCCTAAACAAATTACAAATCCGTGCCCCCAGTGACTGCCGGAAAGGCAAAGGCAAACCGCCAAGTGTACTGCTTTCCTTGAGACTGCTTCGGTAGCACGGAAGACCTGGAAAGAATGTGGACTTACATAATCATATGTAATGCATCGACTCTTAACTTGCCTGGTCAACCAATCAGTGCCAGTGCAGTGGAAATAACTCCCAAAGTGATGTTCGACTCTATTGTGTAAATTCATTGTGAATTGTACCATTAACTTGAAGTTGTTGGTTGCTCCCACAGGGAGATGAAGAATGAGGTGGAACAAATGATCTTCCAATACCGTCGTTGGACCAACAGGACGTGCAAAACTGGAGACCCCAAGGTGCATTGCCAAAGCAAGATCGGGTCCTCAGATAGAGGTGAAGCACCTCGCAGATTCAGTGACAAGCGAAAATTTTTGAACAGTCTTGATTCACCAGCGAACATGGACCTTCTGGCTGATGCCATCAAGAAGAAGACTCTTGCGATAACCTTTGGCCTACCGTCAGAGGTAAAGAAGTCGTACAATATAATCACTGTGACACAGAACTTGAAGCCATTGCCAAAGCTTATCCCCCAAGGAAAGGGTTATACAAAATGTCGACTGTCCAGCATCGGCTTTACGGATGAGAAGACCGTGCAGGAGGTTCAACTCAACATAAAACGTAAAAGAATCCAACATCAGTGGGGTCTACCAAAGATGGTTTTGGATTCTCTCCAGAACTTGATACCCAAAATGACGAAGATTTCTCCCTGTGTCAAACCCAGTGGTAACAACATTGTGAGCAAAGCATTGAGGATCGACTTCATCAGCAAAGAACTGCAGGATATCCTGGAAATGCAAATCAAGAAAAAGTTTTTCCAGCATCAATGGGGTCTACCAGGTCTCATCCAACATTCGCTCAATGCGCTCCAGGCACCCGCACCGACATTGGTTCGCCATTTTTCACACAGAAAACCAACACGATTCGTCATTTCCAAGGAAGGTCCACTTCCCTTCATTCCCAAAGAAACGAGACAAATGCTGGAGTGGCACCTCGTCAAAAAGGCCACCCACAAGCATTGGAAACTCCCGGGAAAGATTTTAGATTCGGTTGAACGCTTCAAACCGCCGGCTCCCAAGGTTGTGGACAACACTGATGCCACAGAGAAGAGTAATGGACCCTCGGGTTAAGAAGATCCGTTCGTTGACAGCACAACTGGTTCAAATTTTGAGAAAGACCAAAGACAACAAAGTGGGGTGAACTTTACGATTAATGGAGGAAGGAAACGGTTGTTTGAGGAACAACGGTTACTCATTCCTTGCTCCTTCACTTCTTCTCAAATACCTGCTCGAATATACATATACATAGATATATGAGGCCTTTCCATACCTTCAACAGTCACACGTCATTTGTTTTCTTTTTTTATTGAAAATAAACAGCAGTGACAAATCATTTCCTCTACATTTATTATTGACTCCGCCACCAAAGGTGGATGGAGGTTATGCTTTCACCACTGTCTATTTCTATTGACACCACTGTCTATTGTTTCAAACAGGTTTTGGACGAAACTTGGTGCATGAGTTTGGTAAGTAACAAGAACAAGCCGATTCGATTTGGGTTCAGGTTCGCAAGCAGATCTGACCTATCAGTGGGTTACAAAACGTAAACTTTTCAGCCTGCCGGAGTATGCGCTCTACCAAGTATCGTTCAGGTCCGTCTCGCCCCCCGTGCAGCTGAAGACAGGGTTTTGCAATCGTGTGTGCAGTGTGTCTGTGTGTTGTGTTTGTATATTCGTCTATCGAGTCCACGACTTGTTTTTTTTAACCATTTGAGCAGTTGTCGTGAAATTTTCAGCAGACCGTTATTACGAGAGCTAGCGCGGATCGGCACGCTTTGCGCACCTCGCCGCATGTTGCTGCAGAGGCATTGGCATCTTTGACCATGCCTGCTTTCTCTGGGATTGAGGGAAGGGGTGATGGTGGATCAAGGATTGTGGGGGGATGGGATGTGTGGGTTAATGGGGGAATGGTGGGTAAGGTCGCCCAAACATATTTTGTGCTCTGGCTGAATATATACTGTAAATCAGAAGTCAGAATCCAACACGTATAAATAAAAAGGAACTGAGCACAAGTTTATATTTATTTTCAATTATCAGTTAGGGTCGGACGGTAAAGACTACACAATATCAAAAGCTGGATGGGAAAGTTGAACTTTCAGCCTCACAGAGCAGACATGCCCTCAATACACCACTTACCTTAGACTTCCGGCCGAGTTTTTAACGTCGTATATTTTATTTTGCTCATATCTCGATCTCAATGTCGATTAATAAAGTCAAAGTAACATAAAATTAGCACTGATGAATACAGGTAAGTCCGACGACATCCAAATGGAATTTGGCCTTGATAATTGTGCCAAGCACACATTCATGCAAGGTACACCAAAAACAACATAAAAACGACATAAATACAGCAATACAGGAGCTATACAAGGAAGCATCTTACAAATACCTGAGTAGAAGAGGGCCACCAAATTTGTCATAAAAATGCGCAAAACAATTACCAAAGAATACCTGTGTAGAACAAGAGTGGTCCTGAAAACATATCTCACCCCAAGGAACAAAATCAAGGCCATAAACCAACTAGCAGTACCAGCGTTCCAGTACAGCTGTGGAATCGTAAACTGGCCACAAGCGGATATAAAAAAACTAGACATCAAAACAAGAATCTAGATATCAAACCTTGATCTTTTCTACCCCCGTTAAAACACCCCAAATCTACCTCTTTCAATCTCCGACTTCATTCCTGAAATTCCTTTCCCTTTCCCTGAAACCAGCCCTTTCTCTTCCACTGATCTACCGATGTCCCTGTTCTCTACTGTTGTTATACTTGTATGCTTTCCTCTCTCTCCCCATATTGTTTCCCGCACCCTTTATTATATGTTTCATGTGTCCGTGCATGTTTTTTGCATTTAATGTGTTAGCTCTTACATGAGCCTTGACTTTGTATACAAAAAAAAAAGGAAACTCTTCACTATCGAAAAAATGTTCCACAAAAATCAGTGCATCCCAAGAATGTACCTGCAGAGGAAAGGAGGTGGTGGCCTGATGGAACTCAATCAAGTGCACAGGGTGATGACTGTAGGATTAGCAGATAACATGAAAAGCTCAACAGACTACCGAATACAATTTGTGTACAAGCATGAACACAGCAAGCCAGAAAAGGTATCTCTTACTTACCTTGCAAAAAACTTCGAAAAACAGGTGTGATTATAAGATGTCTCGCACCAAACCGAAACAGCAATGAATACAGACCCATCGATTGCAAAAAAGGCAAAAGAAAAATACAAGATAAAATATTAGCAGATATATAGTGAAAACTGGGAGAACGACAAAGGAGCAGTGAAAAAAAAAAAAAAGAAGAGTTGGACAGATTGGGGATTGGACAACGAAGGATCACTGGAGTGGCAAAGAAGATGTCAGCTCAACTGGGATGGAGACAACAACAACAACATGCATTTTAAAGGCCATTTTCCCTGCTAGAGCGGGGGTTAGCCTTGCGGTCCCCATGACAATCTTCTCCATTTTGCCCTATTTTCTGCATCTCTCCTTGTTAACCCCCTTGCCCACATTTCTTCTTCCACCATCTTTAGCCAAGTCTTTTTCGGTCTTCCCCGTCCTCTGCTTCCTTCTACATTCATTTCCATCACTCTTCTCAACCAGTCACTTTCATCCTTCCTCAACACATGACCAAACCATCTCAACCTGTTCCTCTTCACAGCATCAATCACAGGCTCTATTCCCATCATCTTTCGCAATTCATCATTTGTCTTCCTCTCTCTCAACGATACTCCACACATCCACCGAACCATTCGCATTTCCACCCTTTCCAACCTTCGTTGCTGCTCTACGTTTATTACCCATGTCTCGCTCCCATAAATCATAACACTTCTCACACATGCAGCATACACCTTTCCCTTCAGCTTCAACGACACTCCCCTCATCATCAGCACGCCACCCAGTTCCCGAAACTTCTTCCATGCACATCTCACTCGAGCAACCGTTGCCGAGTCTGATCCACCTTCTCCATTCAGCATGTCTCCGAGGTAGCAAAATGTTTTCACACCTTCCAGCTTCACGCCATCTCCAAGATCCAACTCAACATTTCCTCCATCTGCAGCTCCCTCTGTGCACACCTTACATTTGAATGTAGCTGCCACACTGGTTAATGACCCTCTCAGACCACTACATTTTTGATGAACCCACTCAGCGCACATTGTACATTGAATGGAGTTCACTCCGACACCCTTCCTACACACAGCACAGGGCCACTTCCCAGTTCTTTCCACCTCACCACATGCTTTACCACTTGCCATCACCTTCGTCTTTCCGATATTCACCTTCAGACCTTTTGTCTCCATACATTCCTTCCACGTGGTCATCTTTTCCTTCAGTCCATCCATACTTTCCGCAATCAACACCAGATCATCTGCATACAACAACTCCCACGGTAAACCCTCCTTTACGTTCTGAGCCAGCACCTCCATCACAGCTACAAATAGTAATGGACTTAGTACCGACCCCTGATGCACTCCCACCTTCACCTCAAACTCACCACTGTTCCCGTCCTTCGTCCTTACAGCTGTGCGTGCTCTTTTGTACATTGCCATCACTACTCTGATCAACCATTCCTCCACTCCTAACTTCCTCAATGCCCATGTCAATACTTTGCGTGGTACCCTATCGAATGCTTTCTCCAGATCAACAAACCCAAGAAACAACTTCTTCCTCACTGGGATGGAGAACAAATCATTAATACCCAAGACCAAGGACACTACACCAATATATTTAAAAAGATGGCAGGACTGAGTCAATCGGACAAGTGTAAGTTCTGCAAGGTCAGAAAGTATGAGTCACCTCCTATCGGGATATTAAAAAACCTCATGTCAGAACAACTGTACACACAAAGGCACAACAATGTATGTACAGTAATCCACTGGCGCATCTACAGACATTTCAATATCCCAGTTTCACAAAATTCATGGAAACATGAACGAAAAGCAATCACTGTAAACAAGGCCATAATGCTCACATATGACCTGATGATCCCCTCCAGAGTGAACATAGAAAACAAAGCACTGCGACCAGACATATAACTCAGGAACAAAAAGCAAAAGGCTGCATTGTTAATTGAGATAACAGTACCCAGCTATTTTGACCTAAACAATACAGAAATCAAGAAAATGCCCAAATATCAAGCACTCAAAAATGAAGTGAAAAGATCCTGGAAGCTGAAGAGCGCCGAAATTGTACCAGTGACAATTGGGGCAACGGGAATGATAAGGAAGAACCTCACAGAGATCTTAAAAAAGCATCCCTGGGAACATTATCACAAACTAAGTACAGTTGGAGGGTGCCGATCCTGAAACGTCACCTGGGCTTGGTGAGGATCCTGAAAAGAGCCCTTGAAACAAAACTCTAAGAGCAAAACTTCACAACTTAGCCCATGAATCACAATCCTTCACCAAAGCAGGGGTGGATATTAGAGTCCTGGGAGGACTCCGTTCCTCCTTCTTAAACCCAAATTATGAAGATACCAATTAAAGTTGATCTACATGTGCGCGCGCGCACGCACACACACACACACACACACACACACACACACACACACACACGCGCACACACACACACACACACACACACACACACACACACACACACACACACACACACACACACACACACGTGGAAATTCATAAATTCGCAGAAGTTGGCTATATCTGATCATTCAATTTAAGGTCATAACTTTTACTTTATTCGTGTGCTGCGTTCACGTGAATATCAAATGTTGCAAGGAGTGATTTGAAAAACGTTTGTCCGACACAGATTTTAGATGATGTGCGAGTGAAGAAAATTATTTGCCCTCCTTATTGCTTTCTGGCTCTGTGATGACTGCTCGAGTTCCTTTTCTACAATGGTTCATCAGCCTTTGTACCGATCTAAATGCTGCAAAATCTCACCATTAAAAAAGAACCATAAACTGTTATTTTTTCCATTTCACAAATTTGTCAGAACCATCCCACCAGGAATAATGAGCAGGACATGTGCAGCCAATTAGTGTGGCTTCCTATGTGTTATTTTTTGTTTGTTTACAATGTTGAGTCTCGTTGAGCAGCTGGGAGAAAGAGCGGATGAGGACGTAATGGAGCAAAGAGAAGAGAAAAAGAGAAAGGGGGAAACACACCAACAACAGGGACGAAGGACAAAATAGAGGAACACCTGGACAAATAAGGGATGTATTGTACAATGGGGGGGTGGGGGGGGGGTGTAAAAAATGACCCAGGTGGGTGGTGAACAAGATCGATACAGAAGCACAAACTCAGGAAGGAAAAACTGGATATTGGGAAAAACTGAAAATTCAAACGTAATGTCAAGTTCTGTGGATTTGTGAAAGAACATTATGGAATGTACATCAATATTTCAGAAAATTATTTCATATCAATTGGATAAAATATATTGCCACGTGCTGGGGCAATGGGAGCACGATCCCTGCAGAGGTCCAATTCACTTTTTTGGGGATACCCTGATGCTCGACAGATATCTCAACACACCTAAAGTGACACACCAAACACCCCAAAAGACCCGACTAGCGTGACTCGCCTTGCTCCGGCCGCCTCACCACACGTCGTTTCAGAGGGATAGGCATATTTGACCATTTTGGTGTCTTTTGGGTCTTCATGGTGTTTTGGGTCTTCAGGGCCATTTGGGTCTTCAGGTGCTTTTGGGTCTTAAGGGTCTTTTGGTTCCTCTGGGTCTTTGGGGGCATTTAGGTTCTTCAGGGTATTTAAGGGTCGTTAAGGGTATTTGGGGTCTTCAGGGTGTTTTGGGTCTTCAGGGTGTTGTGGGTCTTCGGGGTATTTTGAGTCTTTGGGGTCTTCAGGGTGTTTTGGCTCTACAGGGTGTTTTGGGTCTTTAAGGTGTTTTGGTCTTCTGTGTGTTTTGGTGCTTAGAGGTCTTTGTGGTCTTCGGGGTGTTTTGGATCTTATGGGTGTTTTGGGTCTTCGAGTGTTTTGGGTCTTTCGGGTATTTTGGGTCTTCCGGATGTTTTGGGTCTTCGGGGTCTTTTGGGTCTTCGGGGCCATTTGTGTCTTTGGGGTCTTCAGGGTCTTTTGGTTCCTCTGAGTCTTTAATAATCTTTTGGGTCTTCGGGGTGTTTTTGGGTCTTTGGGGTATTTTGGGTCTTTGGGGTCTTTTGGGTTTTCAGGGTGTTTTGGGTCTTCAGGGTCTTTTGGACCCTCTGGGCCTTTAAGGGTATTTTGGGTCTTTGGGTTGTTTTGGGTCTTTTTTTTATTTATTATTATTATTATTATTATTATTATTTTTTTTTTGTATACAAGATCGAGGCTCGTGAAAGAGCGAACATTAATCACACAGAAAGACAAACAGACACATAAAACAAATAACATCGGGAGCGGTAGACAAGATGGGGAGAGAGGGGGAAGGACACAAACACAACATTTGAGAGCAGGGACCGAGAGACATGGAGACATCGAGAGATCTGTGGGAGGGAGAGGGCTTTGGGGGGGAGGCATGTGAAGGGGGGGAGGCATGTGAAGGGGAGGGGGGGAGGCATGTGAAGGGGGGGGGGGGGTGGGAGAGGTATAAACATATGGACACTGCCAGGATTTCCAGGAAAGAAGTTGGAATTTCAAACAAGGTGGATCTGGGGTGAATTAGTGGGGGTAGAAAAGATCAAGGTTATGGATGGGGGAAGATAAGAGATGGTGGTGAGCAGCTGTTTTAAAGACCTGGAGGGAGGAGAGGGATTGAAGGGAGTGTGGGAGTTTGTTCCACAGGCGGGATAAAAGAGGAATGAAAGAGTGAAGGTGAGCAGAGAGCCGAGATTTCGGCAGTTTAACCATCAGAGGGTTGCTGGCAGATCTTGTGCGACCTGTAGGAATATTTGGGGGACAGAGCACAGAGAGAGCTGGGGGAGCAAGGCCGGAGAGGAGTCGGTAGAAGACAGAAAGGCCACCTACCTGCCTGCGGTGAGTGAGTGAAAGGCTCTCAGAGATAGCTTCATCGCGGGAGATTCCAATGATTTTGAAAGCTTTGGATTCAACAGCGTGAAGCCGAGCCAGGTGTGAGGCAGGAGCACCAGCCCATAGGGGAGAACAGTATTCCATTGAGCTGCGGATGAAAGTCTTGTATGTGGTGAGGAGCTCAGGTGTGCCGAGGAAGGACTTCGCACGACGGAGGATGCCCAGTCGGCGACTGGCTTTGGAGGCCAGCTTGGAAATGTGGTTTTCCCAAGAAAGATCATGGCAGATAGTGAGACCCAAAAGCTTGAGTGACAGAACTTCTTGGAGAGGATTGTTGAGAAAGTAGATGGGAGGGTTGTCCAGTCGATCTTTTCGGAGAGACATAGTAAGAGAGTGAGATTTGTCAGGATTGAAAGACATGTTCCACTTGTTTGACCAGTCTGTGATTTTGTCCAGGTCTTCAGAGAGTGAGGAGGCTGCAGACTGCCGATCTGAGGGAAGAGGAATGGAGCGGCAGAGAGTGGAGTCATCAGTAAAGAGATAGAGAGGATTTTCCAGAGAGTCGGAGAGATCATTGATAAAGACCAGAAAAAGCACAGGGTCCAGCACACTTCCTTGGGGAACTCCAGCCTGAACAGGAAGGGGAGATGAGAGAAATCCATTCAGGGCCACACGTTGACTACGACCAGAGAGGAAGTCTGCAAGCCATGCATGGAGATTTCCATGGATACCATAGGAGGAGAGTTTGGTGAGCAGAGCTGGGTGCCAGACCGTATCAAAGGCCCGTGATATGTCAAGGGAGACAGCTCTGATTTCCTGTTTGGCATTGAGGACCTCCATCCATTGTTGAGAGAGCAGAAGCAGCATGTCCAGAGTAGAGTGACCTGGTCTGAAACCAAATTGATGATCAGAGATCAAGCCATTGGAGAAGAGGAAAGATTTCATATCCGAAGCAATGATGGATTCCATGACTTTGCTGATAATTGGGAGCAGGCTGATTGGTCTGTAGTTGCAAGGATCTGTTTTTGCACCTTTTTTGTGTAAAGCGGTAATGTTAGCTGATTTCCAGGATGCTGGCAGATGACCTTGAGCAAAAGATAGGGTGAAAAGAACAGAGAGAGGGTGAGATAGAGCGGCAGAGCAGGATTTTAGGACCCGTGGGCTGATGCCGTCTGGTCCAGTTGCAGAGTCTTTTGCAGAGACTTCAGGGTCTTTTGGGTCTTTGTGGTCTTCAGGGTGTTTTGTGTCTTTGGGGTCTTTTGGGTCTTTAGGGTGTTTTGGGTATTCGGGGTGTTTTGGGTATTCGGGGTCTTCAGGGTGTTTTAGGTCTTTGGGGTCTTCAGGGGATTTGGGTCTTCGGGGTCTTTTGGGTTTTCAGGGTATTTTGGTTCTTCAGGGTATTTTGGTTCTTCAGGGCCATTTGGGTCTTTAGGTGCTTTTGGGTCTTAAGGGTCTTTTGGTTCCTCTGGGTCTTTGGGGGCATTTAGGTTCTTCAGGGTATTTAAGGGTCGTTAAGGGTATTTGGGGTCTTTTGGGCGATTTGGGTTTTCAGGGTATTTTGGTTCTTCAGGGTATTTTGGTTCTTCAGGGCCATTTGGGTCTTTAGGTGCTTTTGGGTCTTAAGGGTCTTTTGGTTCCTCTGGGTCTTTGGGGGCATTTAGGTTCTTCAGGGTATTTAAGTGTCGTTAAGGGTATTTGGGGTCTTCAGGGTGTTTTGGGTCTTCAGGGTGTTGTGGGTCTTCGGGGTATTTTGAGTCTTTGGGGTCTTCAGGGTCTTAATGGTCTTGGGGGACGTCAAAGGTCTGAGGGGTCTCAGCAGTGTAAACGTAATTAAGAGTTCACAGACTGCGTTTTGGGTATTCTTTTTATTTGAAGAAGAAGAAGACGTTTTGGTCGCATATGAACATACATTACCATATACGTTTGCTCTTTTACAATAAGAGATTCATTCAAACTTGAAATACCCATATTTTAACAACTGAAAACTGACATGAGTCATGTCGTAATACGTCCAAGCATTCACAGGATATGATTCCTCAATTTCACAATGAAGTAATCAAAATGAGAACTCGGCTTTTACTTTGTGTCTGGAACAGAGAGGTACAAACACAAACAAAATAGAGAGTTCATAGAATGCCTTACATCGAGCCGTCTTGCGATAAATATAATAATATAACAAAAGGAAAAATACAATGCAACAACAACGTGGGCGGGGTCTACAATCGGCAAAATTGATTGGTTGAGGTGACGTAAAATGACGTCATATTTTGTCCAAGTACTGCTAAACGCAACGGGTTTAAAAGTGTAAAAAAGGCGATTTGTGGTGTACAGTGGTCAAGTGTATAATTAAATTGAAGTAAAATAAAGATTTTTAGGGTTGTCGGAAAAATTCCGGAATTTACCGCCGTTGAGGCAGTGTCTATTACACGACCTTATTGACACGTCACACGAGTTATTCGTACCTGAATTTTGTTTAACTGCCAGACAGGCAGACATTAAAAATTAATATCTCTCTCCTCTCTGCGCATGCGCGATCGGGATGAATTCAGAGCCAAAGTTCTGATAAACTACAGGTTCATTTTCTGATTGAGGTTCCGATTCGTGTTCAAAATAAAAACATTCAATTGAAATGAAGTTGTTTCTCAATCATGAACGTAGTTTGTAGACCGATGGACAGAAGTGAACCAATTGCTTAACCCTACCTTTCGCTTCATGTGTGTGGGGTAAAAACAAACAAACAGAGAAGGTAAGAATGTGGGCAATGCCCCTTGGCTCATCTGGTAGAACCAGAGAACCATTGGTAGGCATGGATGACCCACAAAATATATGATGGAGAAGAAAGTAAATACCTATTTTGGGGGTCAAACCTGGACCCACATTGACCCCCGGTGCACCGTCTTAGACCCAGAATCTTGTAATGCCCTGAACAAATATTGGTACATCATGGGTGATGAATGTTGTGGTCAAGTTTCATCGAAATTGTGTGTGTAGTTTCAGAGAAGAAGTTCCGAGTGTTTACATACAACCTGACTGACGGACACCTCGCAATGCTAATACCTCACCTGAACAATGTTCGTTCCAGGTGAGTTAAAAGATGAATACATTTGGGGAGTGAATTCACCACAACAGGTATGTTGCGGGTCTCTGAATGAATGCGGGAGCTGGGAGACTGAATGAGATTTGATTGATGTTGATGTTTTAGCCCAATTTACAGAACGTCGATTCTGCTGAAGCACTTTCTTATCAAGGGTCCCATTGGATGCTTTACCATTTCCTTCCTCGCGATTTTTGTCCATGCTCTGTCCTTTTAAATGCCAAATTTGAGAACATTTTTTGTCATTATGACTTTAGTATGATGACCGACGTCCCAGACTCGGAGCGGACGGCTTTATCGTGATGCCACGGAGCCTGGTCATCCCGCTTCCCTTCTTCCTCTTTTCATTGTCATAGATCCCTCTCAATTCTTCCCTTCTATCAACCCATGCCATTCCATGAACCAACTAGATGGTATTCAACGAATACCTACCCTGCGCAGTCACCTTGGTGCGAGCCAACTCTACTGTTTTTTTTCTTTGATCCAATATGGCCGCCAGACCACGTGAGCAATTACCTCATAAATCTATATTCTCTAATATAATTGTTCCATAGATTACACTCGATAAATTTCAAACTGATCAGGCTACGCGTTGTCCCTGTTGAATTATGACGTCATAATTACTGCACCAATGACATCATCAGTAAGCTATCTTATTCCCCAAGGGGAGTACTTGACAATGAGCCATGTTTCAATTTTTTCCATGGAGCTGTTTCGGAGATGTAAAGGTGCAACCTTTTTCGATTTTTCCAAGATGGCGCCTGTACCACGTGACCTATGGCGTCATTATTATTATTAGAACAATTCTACAGGTGGAGCCACTCATATTCTGAAAATTTCGTGTTCATCAGACTAACAGTTGCAGAGGAATTTTATTTTTTTCATACTGATCAGATCAAGCGTTGTACTTGTCGAATTATGACGTCATAATGGAGGCGCCTATGACATCATCATTAACATATCTTATTTCTCATGGGGTGTACTTGAAAATGAGCCATGTTTAAATTTTTTCCCATAAGTGGTTTGGGAGATACAGAGGTGTAAGATTTTTCCAAGATGGCGTCCATACCACGTGACCTATGACGTCGTAATTATCAGGAAAAAAATCTACAGGCAGAGGTGCTCCTACAGTAAAATTCATGTCAATAGGACCAACGTTTGCCGAGAAAATGAATTTTTTAAATGCAAACACGACACATATACGCAAAAATTATTGCTTAACCCCGCTTTTCGCTTCGCCAACGCAGGGTAACAACCCTCAGATGGGGAATCGACGTGGGTATAAGTGTGAAGCATGCTCGAAACCATTGAGTCTGGTTATGGAAGACATGTGAAATCTTTTTTTTCCCAGGTAACACCTCTCCAGCTTGATACATCAAAATGCTCAATGCCAGTGATGCACAATCGACCCCAGATGGAAGCACAGATTCATTTTATTCACAGAGCAATAACACAGTGGAAAGGTTGCTCATGAGGCTCAGTCTCACCCACATTGTCATCCTAGTAGCAATCACTCACACTCCCATCTCCAGTCGGCTAATGCAAATATCCTTGGTGGGGAATCTCTCCTGCTCCACCTTCGTCCCTCTTGATCTCAATTTCAAATCACCCAGCATTTCCTCTTGCAGAGCCGAATTTCCAATAAACTCAAAATAACTAGTCCATGTCTCTGCATGAAGTTGCATCACAATTCGCTCTCTCAAGCCAGCACTCCCAACACCAGCCAGCCAATCTAAACTGCAACTCAGGGTTTTCAAACATCTGCGCATTCCTTTCCCGATAACCTCACCAGAAAACAACTTTGCCAAAGGAAATTCTATAATACGAGCATTTTGCAAGCAAAACCAGTTATTCACATTATTCTTTGTAATACCGAACCCCCGAGCTCGTAGCAATGCAATATTTAAGACTCGGATTGTAGGTCGATGCCTGGAAGCTCATGTAATGGTTACAAAGAAAGCATGATTTACAAAAATCTCCCACCAAGTGGGAAAATTAATAAAAAGCCAGAGAACGTGTCAAAAAACATGCTGGAGCACTTTATCAAAACCATCCAAAGAGAGAGATTGATTGTGGAAGCAAGAGAGTGTGGTTTTTGCATTAAGGTCACCATTTCTGGAATGGAGGTCCTTTTACCACTTGTGACAATCTCAGTAGTATTTTTATTTCATATTTTACTTAATATGCAAACAATAACTAGAGCAGCACTCGGGAGAATGAATACCTCCGCCAGGCTGAACAGTTTAATAATAATAATAATAATAATAATAATAATAATTCATTTATTTTGTATAGCGCTTTTCCAGAAGCCCAAAGGCGCTTTGACAGTTTACGTTTCATATCCCACGGATCGGCTGGATATGGATTCGGATCTGAACCAGAATCAAATCGGCTTGGTCTTGTCACCTACCCAAATTACCCACCACGTTTTGCCATAACTCGTGCACAATCCTTTGATATATCGTGCGATATATTGTTTTTGCTAAAATTTTCAATGGTGAAGAATCACTTAAAAATGATACAATCCGGCTCCGGAAGCGAATTTTCACCAACATCTAATAAAATCGTCCTTCTCACAAACCCAATCTTTTCACTAAGTTTTGTTTAAATTTGTCCACAACTCTTTTTAAGACATCCTGCTTAAAGACAAACAAACACAAAATATATTTTTTTATTCTCGTATCAGGGTATGGATCTTCAACAAAATCTATTCAATTTGTCAGTGGAAGTCAACCAACCTGTCCACTAATTGTCGTCCAAATCCGTCCATAACGTTTTGAGATATGTGTTATGTATCATTTTTATCCCGATCACTCAACGGTAAAAATAACTTAAGAAATTTTCTCATCTGGATTCAGATCCCGATCTTCACCAAAATCGAATCAATTCGTCCTTGTAACAAACCCAACCTGTCCACCAAATTTCATCCAAATCCGCTTGTACCTTTTTAAGATACCCTGCTCACAGACAGTAGACAAAGAGCCCAAACAAACAGAAATGGGGTAAACCATAACCTTCATCCACCTTCGGTGGCGGAGGTAATAAAAGATGTCGTACATGAAACTGAAACAACAACAAATACAGCCCCAAACAATTGCAAAAAAGACAAAACAAAAATATAATGTGAAATATCAATAGATGTATACTGACAACTGGGAGAACAATAAAAGAGCAGGGAGATACAGTATGTGTGTGTGTGTGTATATACTACTCACAATAAGTTAGGGATATTGGCAGGTTCTTCGGTGTGGTTGATTTTGTGTATTAATTATGTTGAAAAAAGTTGTTGGTCCTCATTCTATGGTTATTAATGAGTGTGAAAAAACACAGCATTCTTGATTTCAATACCATAACCCTAACCCCTATAAAAAAAAAAAAATCACTCCCACAATATCCCTAACTTATTGTGAGTAGTGTGTGTGTGTGTGTGTGTATATACATATATATATATATATATATATATATATATATATATATATATATATATATATATATATATATATATATACACACACAACTGTGAGAAATAGTAGAAACTCCACAGTACAAGCAGGGCGTCTCATTTGCATTAAATAAATAATCGGGAGGTTAAATCAAATGCGGACGTAGCTTCAGGACGTCGATCTTTAATTAGACAAGCTTTCGACCAACAAAGGTCTTCTTCTTAGTCGTCACTTCCGTTGAACTTGGGGACGACTACGAAGAAGACCTTTGTTGGTCAAAAGGTATATAAGCAGTATATAAGCCTGGTGTATTAGCTGGTGTATATACTGGTGTATACAACACCAGTATATAAGCCTGGTGTTGGCTTAGCAGTTAGGGTGCCGGCCTGGGACCCTAGGTTCCTGGGTCCGAATCCCGATCGATCGCTGAATTAACGCCAGGGGGGTTGACTCAGCCTGTCATCCTTCCGAGGTCGGCAAATTGAGTACCAGTTCACTGGTAATTCCCCCTGTGTGACAAGAGGTGATTAACAAGGTTGGCGGCAGAAAAGGCATCCGGCCATAAAACATTGCTTCAAAAAGGGGACCAAGGTGCCCCAAAAAGGCCAACCGCCACAGTGTGGGGAAAAATGGCCTCGAAAGGTGGTTCTATATATATATATTGTTACGGTTTTTAGAACCTTCACTTTGTAAATTTAGTATTAAAATTTCCTCTGTAGGTTTCCCCTTTAATTGGCTGTTAATTGAAATGAGTGCACCGTAGCTAGTCCATGTACAAGCACGTAGGCCACCATATACCCTTCTAAATAGTTATTTCCTTATTATGTGTATCAGTTAAGGCTCTGTCTCCCATTAATTGACACTGCATTGCACCGAATTGAAATAAGATAAGATCCCTCCGACACCCCCATGGCCTCTTCAAACTGCCAGTAACTTTGGGTGGGGTTATTGGCATCACCTTCACCCCAAGACTCCATTGAACACGAGGTCATCTCGGAGCAGAAGGTGGGAGGAGTCAGCAAAGCACCAGGAACAAGGCGTGGCTTTGCCAACGCCTCCTCAAGGGGCGGGATCAGTGAGCCCTCGCGACCAATCAAGGCCGAGGCGAGCTCACCGATGGGCGTTTCCAACAGGCTGGCGGCTTGATCGCGACACGCCTCATAAAAGGGGGTGGGGAAGGACTGCGGAGTGAGATGCGTCAGATGCGAGAGATGAGAGAGATGCGTGAGATGCGGGAGCTGCGGCAGATGAACCACACATGAGCGAGGGACCTCCGATGAGCTTTGAATCCACCGCAGCTTTGAATCCACCGCAGCTTTGACCACCGCAGCTTTAGGCTTTGACAGCGGTTTCGGCCGCGGCTACGAAGGAACGCCGCCATGCGAAACCGATTGAGGAGGGTCGGCGGCTGCTCACCTCAAGCCGCGCCATCACCCCAACCGGGCCCGCATCCTTCCCGCCCTGTGATCCCACCTTCTCGCCCGTCCAGCCATCAACCTCCTGCCATTCATTTCTGCTTCATTCCCCATGTAAGTTTGATTGTCGTCTGTCCTTTGTGTTGTCCCTGGGAATAAGTAAGACTGTATAGGTAAGCTAGAAATTGCTCTGTGTCCTTCTGATCCTTCCATTTCCCTGTAAATTGCATTTCATTTCTTTTCTGCTTTGGTAGTGTGTAAATAATTAATAAATCCTGTTCTTCCTTGCTCTGCCTTCTTTCCTTCACATCCGTTCATCCTCGTCTTTTCCATCATTGAATACCTGTGGCACGATTTGGCCAACGAATAAGAATCAGGTCTAGTTTTTGTTAATGGTTCGAGCCACGGCTGCTAATCCGCTCGGCAAATAACATCTTGTCCGCGGTCTCGAACGAGGTTGCTCACCTGCCTCTCTGGAGGGAGCTGGGCAACTTCAGGACTCACGTCGGTCAGTCGCAGACAAGGGGATTAATCCCCCTTTGGTAAGGGGAAAAAGGGCCGACGTTGAGATCCGTAACAATATATATATATATATATATATTGTTACAGAATCGGGCGACGGCACTCCCCCTACCGAGGGGGGTTTAATCCCCTCGTCTTGTTAAGCTGGCCGTCTCCGTTCCTGGACCCACCCCGCTCCTTTGTGGGATAGGATTGGCCAAGGTGATTGGTCAAGGGATTACCGGACACCTCCGCCAATCCCTCCACAAAGCAAGTGGATGGCCCCGCTCGAATCCCGGACAAGATGGTATTTGCTGAGCGGTTTAGCAATCCGGAATCCGAGCCGTTAGCAATGGACTAAACCCGATTATAAGCGGTTCTGCCGAAATCGCGCCATCGGTACTCATTTGGGAAAAGACAAAGACGATCAGACGAGAATGAAAACCAAGAATAAGGAGGAACAGGTATTTATTAACTAACTATTGTTACGGCCCGAAGCACACCCAAACCAAGCCTTCAATCACACTGTCTTTATTTATAGATTGTCACACGAAAAATCTCTTCCTACACATAAAACAAAGAAGGGAGAAGAGAGGGAAAAACCCGATTAGGCCAGTCAAGAGTAGGCAGGTCCAAGAGTAGGCAGGTCCAAGAGTAGGCAGGTCCAAGAGTAGGCAGGTCCAAGAGTAGGCAGGTCCAAGAGTAGGCAGGTCCAAGAGTAGGCAGGTCCAAGAGTAGGCAGGTCCAAGAGTAGGCAGGTCCAAGAGTAGGCAGGTCCAAGAGTAGGCAGGTCCAAGAGTAGGCAGGTCCAAGAGTAGGGAGGTCCAAGAGTAGGCAGGTCCAAGAGTAGGCAGGTCCAGGAGTAGGCAGGTCCAAGAGTAGGCAGGTCCAAGAGTAGGCAGGTCCAAGAGTAGGCAGGTCCAAGAGTAGGCAGGTCCAAGAGTAGGCAGGTCCAAGAGTAGGCAGGTCCAAGAGTAGGCAGGTCCAAGAGTAGGCAGGTCCAAGAGTAGGCAGGTCCAAGAGTAGGCAGGTCCAAGAGTAGGCAGGTCCAAGAGTAGGCAGGTCCAAGAGTAGGCCGGTCCAAGAGTAGGCCGGTCCAAGAGTAGGCCGGTCCAAGAGTAGGCACAACAGTAGGCCCCGTAGTAGGCCCAACAGTAAGCCCCAGGGCAGGCCCAGTAGTAGGCCCCACAGCAGGCCCAGTAGTAGGCCCCACAGCAGGCCCAACAGTAGTAGGCAGCAAGAGTTCGATAAACGTCACCCTTCAGGTAGAGAGGTTGCAGCTGGACACACCACAACCCCCCGAAAAGCACTCTGCCACAAGCCCTCCTCCAAAATGGCCACTCACTCCTCTGAGTCACATTCCTGGCCACTCCCCCTGCCCCACAGCCAATCACAGGCTTTATACCCATGGACCAAACCACTTGGTCTAACTCACAGGGGGGTGTGGGGGAAGGAAGAAGAAAAAGGTCACAAACCGTAACACTATACACAACCAAAGAAACCAAAAGAGAAAAGAAAGCAAGATACAGAAGAAGAATAAGACACAGCGCAAATCCTTAGAACAAGCTTATATTATACCCAGGGACAAGACGAACAGAACAAACTCATGTACACTAATGGGGAATTGTAGGCAGGAATGAATGGCTGGGAGGAGAAGGTTCAGGTCCGTGCAGAACGGCAGGGCTGGAAGCCAGCAGCCGCCGACTCCCCGCACTCGGGTTCACACGGCAGGGCTGCGCGAAACAGCGTGTCAGCGCTTCACGCGGCAGAGGCGACTCTCTTGAACCTTCTTTGTCCAACTCCAAAAACCTTGCGCGTCTCTCAGTGCTCCTTTCTCATCCGCTTCTGAAGCTCATCTCCTTGTCATGCCTCCTCCTTGCTCGTCTCCGTAAGCAGTCCCTTCTCTTGCTTTTATTGGCCTTGGACGTATCAAGCCGCTGGACCCGATGACACGCCTGCCTGTTTGCTCACCTCGGTGCTGGTTGGCTGGCAAGGGCTCTTTTGCTCCACCTTTGCTGACGAGGTGGGGGCCACGCCCATACTCTGACGGCTCCTCCCCCCCTCCTTGGCCTAGTGCGTAATGGAGTTTGGGGCGATGTGAGCCAGTAAACACCCAATGAAACGGCGGCAAACGCCGCCTTACTGGCACTTTTAGGAGGGATATTTCAAGGGATCCAATCTTATTTGATTTGTGCAACGCAGAGTCAACTATTGGGAACAGGTCCTTAACTGAAACACATACTAATGACATAACTATTGAGAGGTCCTATGGTGTCCTACGTGTTGCAATTATTTCAATTAACAGCCAATTAAGGGGAAATGTACACACGGGTTATTTATAAGGGAATTTACTACTAAATTTACATGTGAAGGTTCTAAAAACCGCAATATATATATATATATATATATATATATATATATATATATATATATATATATATATATATATATATATATATATATATATATATATATTGTTGCGGATCTCTCCGTCGGCCCTTTTTCCCCTTACCAAGGGGGGATTAGTCCCCTTGTCTGCAACTGACCGACGTGAGTCCTGAAGCTGCCCAGCTCCCTCCAGAGAGGCAGGTGAGCAACCTCGTTCGAGACCGTGGACA
The DNA here is from genome assembly GCF_964187855.1 of Myxine glutinosa. NCBI lineage: Eukaryota > Metazoa > Chordata > Myxini > Myxiniformes > Myxinidae > Myxine > Myxine glutinosa. The sequence goes on from NC_136270.1 coordinate 103,898,347, forward strand.
AGATGTTATTTTGCCGAGCGGATGGCAAGCCGAGCGGAAGCTGCCCAGCTCGAACCGTTAGCAGAACTAGACCCGATTCTTAGTCGTCGGCCAAATCGTGCCACAGGTATTCAATGTGGAAAAGACAAGGACGAACGGACGAGGAAGAAGAAGAAGGCAAAAGTAGGAAATAACAGGATTTATTACTACTAATTATGTACAAGTCAAAAGAAACCAAGGAGGAGGAAAGATACGAAAATAAAGACAGAAGGAGTAAGAAGACACAGTGCAATATTACTTATCGATACAAGCTTACTTAAACCCCAGGGCAACATAAAGGACAGACGACAATCAGACTTACACGCGGAATGAAGCAGGAATGAATGGCAGGAGGTTGATGGCTGGACGGATGCGAAGGTGGGACCACTGGTGTGAAGGATGCGGGTCCGGTTGGTGCGATCGCGCGGCTCGAGGTGAGCAGCCGCCGACCCTCCTCAATCGTATCCGCACAGCAGTGTTGCTTCGTAGCCATGGCCGAAACCGCTGTCAAAACTCAAAGCTGCGGTGGTCTCAAAGCTGCGGTGGTCTCGAAGCTGTGTGCTTCAGCTGCCGCATCTCCGCATCTCCCTGAAAAGGCTTGCGCGGGCGCTTTTATAACGCGCTTCCAGATCAATGCGCGCCACGCCCATGATGGTCTCTCATCAGCCCTGGTTGGCTGGTGGGGGCTCGCTGGCTCCACCTTTTGATGACGATGGGCGGGCAACGCCCTTGCTATAGCTCCTCCCCCTTCTTCTCCGAGGCTTGACCACGCCGTAATGGCGGCAAATGCAGTTGGAAATGGAGGCTTTGAGGGAGTTGTAAGGGGATCTATCTTATTTCAATTCGGTGCAATGCAGTGTCAATTAATGGGAGACAGAGCCTTATACTTACATAGAATAAAGAAATAACTATTTAGAAGGGTAAATGGTGCCCTACGTGCTTGCGATGGATTAACTAAGAGGACGACCTTTGACCTTTACACTTAACGGAGGTATTTACAAGGAATCGTTACACTACTTAGAGGGTGATATTTACAAAAAAAACACAGGATTCTCAAATCCGCAACAATATATATATATATATATAAATATTAATATATGAGTTGGACCGATTTGGCATAGACAAAGAAGGCTCTTTGGAATGGCTAAGAAAAGAGGTCAGCTCAACTGTGACAGAGAATGAATCCTAATAAATGCCAAGACCAATGACACGTCATGCTCATGTACGACCAGATGATCCCATCGAGTGTGAACATAGAACACAAAGCATTGCATCCGGACATAGTAATCAGGAACAAAACGGAAAAGACAGCATTGCTGATTGAGTTATTAGTACCCAGCGATTTTGGCCTAAATAACGCAGAAATCAAGAAAATGACCAAATACCACGACCTCAAAAATGATGTGAAAAGATCTTGGAAGCTGAAGAACGTCGAAATTGTACCAATGATAAATTAATTGGAGCAACAGGAATGATAAAGAAGAATCTCACTGAGATAAAAAAAAAACATCCCCAGGAATATTACCGCAAATGAACTGCGACTGGTGGCAATCCAGTGTTTGGTGACGATCCTGAAAAGAGCCCTTGGAACAAAACTCTGAAAAAGTTGAACAGCTTGGTCCATGAACTCTTACCGAAGAGGTGGTGGATACTTTGGGTCCTGGGAGGACTCCGTTCCACCTCGTGAAACCCTCAAATTGAGATAAGAGCCAACGACACACACACACACCATCCTGTATCGTTCATCGTTTTTTTGCATTTAAGCAGCATTACCTTAAGCTTTGTCCCTTTGAGTAAGAAACCTGTGATCCTACATATATAATTACCATTTCAAAGCATAAACAAGATAAGAGAGCATACAATCTAGAATAATGGGCAACTGCAAGTTGTGGAAGAAATTCTGGATATTACTTTGAACCGATCAATAATTTATGCTATTGCTCGAAACGCTCCCAATACCAATTGATTATTTTGCACGTTTACTGGGGTGTTCCGCCATGATAATTACTGCAAGTCGAGAAGGCCGAGTAACGTGCATTGAAATTTATTGTTTATTCTCTTTGGTCTCTGCTCATCTATTCACAAATACAATTTGATGATGTAGTAATTGTATATGAATCTATGCGAGCTGACATGTACCGAAGTCACAAGGCAGGAGTGAATTGAGCGCATGGGCTTGGTGAACGCCAATTGTTCCGTCATTGAGATCAAGAACAATATTTCACCTTGTCCTTGTCGGTCACCATGGAGTCACCTTATTGAGTCCCATATCGACTGAAATGAGCTCTCAACGGTAGATAAAGCCGATAGCTCGCCGTAAATGCGCAGCAATAAATTATGACTGAGAAAGTGCCCGTTCTTTGTGTCGTTGAGTGATTGCGCGTCACTTTATCTCGATGTTTATGGTGCATCAATGGACGACGATTCTTAGGTCGACTGCATGCCGCCTGGCTATGAGTGACAATCACCAGTGCTTCGAGCTTAAGACGGAATTTTATTATCATTGGATGATTTCTCAAGCTGCTGATGATTAATGATAACAGTTGGACTATCCTGACAGTTGCAGGTGAGCGGAATGACTTGGAGGAGGTGATGAGATTTTTTTTACGAGTGTTCTTTATTATTTTTGCTCGTCCGGGTAGCAGGATCCATGCTGGTTGTCCTCGTCGAAAATTCCATACTGGTTGTTCAGGTGGTAGGGAGTCAGCTAGCGGAAGAAGCGTGAAGCATAAAGTAGGCCTAATCGATGTACGCAGTGGCTGAAAGCAGAAACTTTTCATCTTTAATTTTCATATATCAAATAAAATTATTTTATCAAATTTTTAATATCAAATTTAATATTTAATAATTTCATAATTATTAAATATTTAATAAAATATCAAATTTTATAAACAAACATATCTTAAATTTTTCATCTTCCATTACAGTCATGTTAATAATGAAAGTGCAAGTATGAAGAAGGTTCCACGTGTGAGCATAAACAAGATGAAGCTATTATGATGATTCAAATTTGTTACTTTTCGGTCATTCCGACATCTGGTGACTTTCATTGAAGGATCGAATGTCAATTTGTTTTTTGTTCAGCTGACAGAATCCAATTGTTCACAAAGAATGGGTTTTAACAATGGCATTCAATGACCATGTATGTCAGGCCACAGCCTTGTATTGTTAAAGCTGTATGCTGTCAATGAGATGATAGACTGTAAATCAGATTTCCCCCTCCCCCCCCCCCCCACTCCCCCGCCTTCCCATGCCTTCTCCCCCCCAAGCCCTCTCCCTCCCACAGATCTTCCGATGTCCCTGTTCTCTGCTGTTGTACTTGTGGGCTTCCCTCTCTCTCCCCCATTTTGTCTCCCGCTCCCTTTATTGTATGTTTTGTGTGTCCGTTTTTTTAAAAATTGATGTTAGCTCTTACACGAGCCTCGATCTTGTATACAAAAAAAAAAAAAAAAAAAAGACTACTGAGCCAAGAGCAGGTTACTGGGCAGAATGGGCTCACAAGGGGTGTTCTGAAACATTGGGCTGATTAGGCGATCAACGAAGGGCAGTCTTAATGGTTCACAGATGCAATTCAATTCAGGTACATAAAGATGTGCAAAACACCTTGGCGAGCAAGATAGAGCTCATGTCTCGGATATTATAGTCCTCTGTCAGAGGATGGAGACGCCAACGAACATCTCTCTTCCCCTGATGAAGGGTTAATGCCCGAAATGTCAGCTTTAAATTGCTTCTAATGGCGGTTAGCATATCTTTATCAACCTTCATATGTTAAATTATTTGTTCCAATTGTTCACTGATGCAGACCGACGCGCGAGCCTTGACAAAGTCCATTATTAATATATCCTTCGGGTATATTAAGTCATTTGCTTCGATGCACGATGATGAAACATGTCAATGGAGGCAAGGATTGGAAAGCTCGACCAAAAAAAACAAAAAACAAGACACATCCGTCGATGCAATTTTTAAAACGAGTGAGTTTTGTATGAATAGTACAATAAAATAAGAGATTTGTAATGTTTTCTTTATTGTTTGTGTGAAGGTTGCTGTTGATGAAAAAAATACATTGATGTATTCAATTTGGTATGTGTCATGTATTTAAATGCATGATTTGCATAAAAAAGTGACATACACCTACCAGTACAGAATAATACCTGTTTACTTTCCAAAGTGCAATTATGGTTGTTTTGCAAATATTGTGAGCAACTGTGTAATGAAGATGGAATATTCATTCTTCCATGTGGAGTGATAAAAGTTTAATTTTATTGCCGCAAGATGATTGAGATGTTGTGCATATATCTGCCTACATTTTATCTGTGCCAAAAACCGCCTCTCATATAATAGGGCATGATTTTAACTCTCGCAGGATGACGCAACTTTCCTTGGCGGATTATCGGTGTTTTTTTAACCACCCGGATATATATATATATATATATATATATATATATATATACATATATATATATATATATATATATATATATATATATATATATATATATATATATATCTGCCTACATATATATATATATCTGCCTACATATATATATATATATATATATATATATATAACATACATACATACATACATACATACATACATACAGGGTAAATCAAAAGTAGCACCCGCACCCGATTTCTGTTTTTTCGGCTGTCAGATTCTTTCTGGGATGTCATGTTATTAATTGTCTTGTTAATAATTGTCTTGCAGATTAGTAATTTTCTTAATTTATTTCTTTTTGTTTTGCAGGTTATTGCTGAGAGTTTGGAAAGTTACTGAATTTGCACCAAATTGAACCATGAATTACCTTTCAATGAATCAATGCATTGCGGCCGTGAAACATTACTACAAATGTAATGAACAACCAACGATGGCGGCACGCCGTTTGGCACAGGAATTCGATATTAACCCACCCCAGGGAAGAAACTTACGATTGATTGTCGAGAAATTTGAAGCAACAGGGTCGGTAGCCACTGCAAAGAAGTCCGGTGGTCCGAAAACGGCAACGAATGTAGCTAAGGCTGAAGAAGCCATCAGGAGACTGGAACAAAGTCCGCAAAAGTCAACTCACCGTTTATCTGCAGAGTTGAAAGTGAGCCAATCAAGTGTTATCCGTATCCTTCACCAGAAAAACTGGAAACCTTATATTCCACGCTTACTGCATGCCCTTCATGATGGAGATGACGACCGCCGTCTTCAATTTTGCGAAGAGTTCTTAGCGAAACTTGACGAAGAGGACACAATGCTAGACAACATCTGGTGGTCAGATGAGGCATGTTTTAAGCTTAACGGCACAATTAACAGACACAATTGTGTCTACTGGGCTGCGGAGAACCCAAGAGTGACAGTTGAGAAGGAGGTAAATTTACCTGGCGTGACAGTTTGGGCAGCCATATCTCCATGAGGGATAATTGGACCCTTTTTCTTTGAGGGATCTGTCACTGCAGAAATTTACCTGGATATGCTGCAAACCTCCTTTTGGCCCAGGGTACAAGATCAGGACTGTTATTTCCAGCAAGATGGAGCTCCACCTCATTATGGACGTCATGTTCGTCAGTGGCTTGATGAAAACTTTCCCAGAAAGTGGATCGGCCGCCGCGGTCCGATTGAGTGGCCGGCACACTCCCCAGACCTTACACCTCCAGATTTCTTTCTTTGGGGGCTCATGAAAGACCTTGTTTATTGTGAAAAGCCTCGTACCATTCAAGAATTGAAGGCTCAAATCACTGCAAAGTTTGAGGAAATTGATATCGAATTCTGCAAGCATGTGTGCCACTCTGTGCCTGCTCGGCTGCAATTGTGCATCGATCACGAGGGAGGACACTTTGAAAATTGCAAGTAAAACAGCTTGGTACACTTCCGTAATAATTTTCCCCCGAATAAATGGTTAGATAAACATGGCATTCATTTATTTCCACCTTCTTGTACACTGTAATACAAATGTCAAACAAACAATCAACTGTTATGGATTCGTCACTTCCGTTGTTGTGGTTTTCATCCACTTGAACCATTTCTGGTCAAAAGGTAAAAAAAGTTAGTGTTTTAAAAAGAAACCGGATCGGGAACCGGAGGAAGAGGAAGAAGAGGAGGAAGAAGAGGCGGAGCGAGTGAGGTCGGAGTAGGAGCCGAGCTGTGTTGAGGTTTTGAGGAAACGCTGGCGAACGAGGGTCACGAGTGAACTTTGGGGTTTCCTGGGAAAGGGATTCCTGCGATAGAGTTGTTATCGCTGTGACAGATAAACCTGCGTGACAGGTTTTGCGGTTGATTCCGAAGAGAATCATTGGAGTGCCGTTACGTCTCGAGAATAGACCGTTGGCCATTTTGCCTCATGCTGGATTTTCGCATCGCTCCAGGTTTTTCACCTCGCTTCAACCATTCCACCGCATCCAGACGTTAACCTGGTGTGTGTGTGTAAGATGGATTTTGAGTGGGAATTTGCGGTTCGCCAATTGGGAGCCGTTGAACATCCATACCCGAAGGTGTGATTTCCCAGCCGCCTCTTGAGGACACTTTTGCCTATCTTTGGCAGTGTGACTGTCAACCGAACGGGATTCTGGTCTTGATACAACATCGTTCTGACGATCGCTGGAGCATGGATCGACTTTGGCTTGAAGCCGGGACAGAGACATTGGGAATGTTATTTTCGCTCACTTGGAGCACAGTGAGTTATATTGTACGAAACTGATGGTACCATCATAGGAATGATATATTGGTTGTACAATTGATTACTATTGTTTTTGTTCTGTTATTCTTGTGTGACCTTAATACAATACTTGTTTGTTGGTAACAATTGGTGTGGTTTCACCATTGATCTTTGACACACAGAATAACACATCTTTCTGCCATGACTGCTTTCCAGGCTCGGAGGTACACCATGACCGGGGTTCGGGGAGGAGCATGTAACAGAAATTGGGGGCTCGTCTGGGATAGAATTCCCTAACATTCCCCAAATTCCCAAATTTGGAACTTCCTAACATTCCCAAATTTTTCAAAAAATTTAATTTTTTTGGTGTGAAGGTTAACAGGTGCTAACTTAACTGATAGTCACCATGGTGTTTGATGCAGAAAAGTTTGCGGTGTCCCCTAATGAGGCACAGTTCCAGGCGTTAAAAAGATCGGAACTCATGATATTGGCCAAATATTTTAACTTGGAGGTCCGAGTTAGTATGAAGAAAGCTGAGATTCAGACATTGGTGGTGGAGTCTCTAGTGGGACAAGGAACATGGGAAGAAGTAGCCTTGGATTGGTTACCCGAGGAAAAAGGAAATGTGGAGCTCTGGAAAATGGAGATGCAACTGCAGAGCCAGGAAAGGTTAAAAGAGTTGGAATGGAAAGCCGAGGAAAGAAGAGCAAAGGAAAGAGCAGAACAGCAACGAGAACTCGAGGAAAGAAGAGCAGAGGAAAGAGCAGAGAAAAGGAGAGCTGAGAAGTAACTCGAGGAGAGAAGAGCAGAGGAAAGGAGAGCTGAAGAAGAAAGAAGAGCAGAGGAAAGAGCAGAGGAAAGGAGAGCCGAAAGGGAGTTAAAGGAACGGGACATGGAGTATCAGAAGGAACTTAAACTCAAGGAGCTGAAATTACTGGGAGAATGGAGAGAAGTAGTATCCATGCCTGCTAGTTCGACAACGAGTCAGAACTCTTGGGATGTTGGTAGGCATGTGAGGCTGGTTCCACCCTTCAATGAAAAGGATGTAGCCAAGTTTTTTTTTTACATTTTGAGAAAGTGGCTCAAATGCTAAAATGGCATGTGGGGTCCTGGACTACGTTAGTGCAAAGTGTTCTGGTGGGTAAAGCTCAAGATATATTTTCGGCTTTACCGATTGACCAATGTGCAGATTATGAGATAGTGAAGAAAGCCATTCTCAAAGCCTATGAATTGGTCCCTGAAGCTTACCGACAAAAATTCAGGAATGCCAAGAAGAGGGAGAGTGAGACCCATGTGGAGTTTGCCAGAATGAAGGAAACCATGTTTGATAGGTGGTGTGACTCGAAGGAGATTGGGAAAGACTTCAACCTGTTACGACAATTGATCTTGGTGGAGGAATTCAAACAGTGTGTCCACATGGACATTAAAGTACATCTGGATGGAAAGAAAGTACCAGAGTTGTATGAGGCAGCAACCGTAGCAGATGACTATGCCTTGACACACAGGATGGGGTTCCACAAACCTAACTTCCCACCTAGAGTTAGCCAGGGGAGTTATAGTAAATCAGGTTCGGAGAACAAATTTTCATGGAGGCGGCCGAGAGAGGACTATGGGGACAAATCTGATACCGCGACTTTTAGGGATCAGAAGACTGCAGATCCAAGACATACCTATCTTCCGGGGGGCCCGAGGCAGACCACGAGTTTTTCCTCCGGGCCTACTTGCGCTTTTTGCAAGAAACCTGGGCATTTGATGTCCCAATGTTACGCCCTGAAAAGGAAAAATCAGGAGCGGAGTCAGGCTAGTGCAACTCCGAATGCATTGGCGAATGCGAGAAATCGTCCTTGGAGGACAGTGCCTTGTGAAGGTTCCCATGCCAAAGTTACGGCATCCCAGAATGACCTTGTTCAAGAGGGTTACAAACCTTTTATTTCAGAGGGGTTTGTGTCACTGGATGGAGACTTAACGAACCAGAGACCTGTTAGGGTATTGAGGGACACAGGAGCACATCAATCTTTGATGCTTGAGGGCATTTTGCCATTGTCAGAGAAGACGGCAACTGGTGTTCGTGTTCTTTTACAGGGTGTTGGTGGCTATGCTAAAGCTCCTCTTCATGTCATCCATTTAGAGTCTGAGTTGGTGTCAGGACCGGTCACCATAGGTTTACAAGCCACCCTTCCTGTAGAAGGAATATATTTTATTACCGGGAATGATTTGGCCGGTGGTCGAGTTTCTGGTAATCCAATGTTGGTTGAAAAGCCCAGTATGGAAAATAACACCGCACAGTTAGAGCAGGAGATTCCTGGTATCTTTCCATCCTGTGCAGTGACTCGTGCTATGGGTAGGAAGCGCTCTGAAGAGAAGGAGAAGGAAGGCGATGTGGATTTGGGTTCCTTAGAGGTATTGGAGGAAAATTCTGAAAGAGGTAATAGGAAAGGGAGTGACATCAAGGAACTTAAGGAAAAGGTGGCACCTGGAACCAAAGAGGAAATGTCGGATCTTACTTGCTCCACTCCCAACAGGTGTACCACTTGCTGAAAAAGTGTTGACATGAAATTGGAACCCTGATCAGACTGGATGACCTTAGGCCAACTTAGGCCAACCAAAGTGAAAAATTTAAGCAAGGCCTTCGCAATAACTGCCGCAGTCCGTCGGAGACATCTGGGAACGAGGTTGAACAAACGGTGCTGGTCCGAAAGAGACTTGTTGAAGAACAACACGGAGATTCGGAGATCCGAAGTTTGATTGATAAAGCCGTTACAGAGGAAGAGGCTATGAAGATAACTGTTGGTTACTTCATGAAAGGGGAAATACTCATGAGAAAATGGAGACCACCGGAGGTGCCAGCAAATGACGAGTGGAAAGTTCATTACCAAATTGTGGTGCCACCACCGTACCGGAAGGAGATATTGAGTTTGGTGCATGAGACACCTTTGGCCGGGCACCTTGGAGTGAACAAGACATGTGACAGAATATTGGTACATTTTTTCTGGCCAGGATTGCGACGTGATTTGGCGGAGTTCTGTAAATATTGCCACTCTTGCCAGCTGGTGGGAAAACCTAATCAGAAAGTCCCATCCGCACCTTTAAAACCGATTCCAGCTTTTGAAGAGCCATTCAGCCGTGTCATTATTGACTGTGTAGGCCCTTTACCTAAAACTAAGGCTGGACATCAGTATTTGCTGACCATCATGTGTGCCTCCACAAGGTTCCCAGAAGCAGTGCCTCTTAGAAAAATTACTGCGGCAGTTATTGCGAAGGCCTTGCTTAAATTTTTCACTTTGGTTGGCCTAAGTTGGCCTAAGGTCATCCAGTCTGATCAGGGTTCCAATTTCATGTCAACACTTTTTCAGCAAGTGGTACACCTGTTGGGAGTGGAGCAAGTAAGATCAAGTACTTACCATCCCGAGAGCCAAGGGGCCTTGGAAAGGTTTCACCAGACATTGAAGAATATGATCAGAACGTATTGTTTTGAATGTGACAAGGATTGGGATGAAGGAATACCCTTATTGTTGTTTGCTACGAGGGAATCTGTTCAGGAGTCATTGGGATTCAGTCCTTTTGAACTTGTGTTTGGACACGCAGTGCGAGGACCATTGAAATTAGTGAAAGAACAGTGGCTACAGGAGGAGTCACAGTCAACAGTGGTAGAGTATGTGTCAACGGTTAGGCACAGATTGGCAAAGGCTTGTGAAGTTGCAAGAAGAAACTTGAAAGTGACACAGGATAAAATGAAAGTGAGACATGACAAGAAATCTCAGATACGAAATTTCAGTCCTGAGGACCGAGTGTTAGTGTTGCTTCCTGTTCCAGGTCAGCCACTACAGGCTAGATATTTTGGTCCCTATGCAATCGAAAGAAGGGTTAATGAAACAGATTACGTGGTGACAACTCCCGACCGACGGAACCAGCGGCAGCTGTGTCATGTCAACCGACTGAAGGAATATTATGAGAGGAAGCCTGTGGGAAAAATGGTTCCTGTCTCACCTGTCGTGCCTGTAGGCGGGGTGCAAGAGAATCCAGAGGTTGAGGCCGGTGTGAAGTTTGATAACTTTGATGACCAGGCTTGTCACAGATTGACGAACACGGAAGTGTTGAGTCATTTAGATGAGAAATTAGGTCATTTGACGAGGGAACAACAAGGCCAACTATCCAGCCTAATTTTTGAGTTTGCACATTTGTTCACAGATGTACCTGGTCGTACTAACTTGGTATATCATGATATTGAGGTGGGGGAAGCCACTCATGTGAAGCAACACCCCTATCGGATGAACCCTGTGAAGATGGAGTATCTTCGGAAGGAGGTTCAGTATTAGTCCAGTCAATCTACGCCATTTTGGGGTCGAACCCACCACAAATTGCAATAGTAATGAAACATGCATTTTTCAATGTCAAATTTAGTGGAGAATGACATACTAAAAGTCAAGGAGAATCGGAGCATTGGAACATTTCCAATTTTTGCAATCTTTAAGAGAAGGTTTTAAGCGAAAATCTGCATAAATTTTTCAGACCAAAAACTGTTTCCGTGCTAAATCCTTATGAGATCCTGCAATTTTATGTCCCTGAGGCCTGCAATGTAATGGCTTTATGTGAACAAGTTCATATCGTACTATATATACAAAAAAAATCGTTAAATAATATTGAAAATAATATTGAAAAAAATATATATATATTGAAAAAAAAAAAAAGTGTTATTTAATAATTGAATGAACTGCGATTCAAGCACCAACCTAAGAGCTTATTCTTCTTCTGGATCACTTTCTGGTTCTGACAAGGTCACATTAGAACAGTGAAGTCCTTTGCATTCACTGCATGCGTAAGAGCATTCCAGGCTGTACTTGTGACAGCTGCATCGTAGGGTGCTGCAGTCTGTTTTGCAGCCACAGTGGATGGCATCTAGAAGGTAATCTGGAGCAGGCTTCATCTCGGTCATCACGGGAACCATTCTCTCGTCACGGATAGCCCATCCCCAACCATTGGCATCCATGGCAACTCCTTGCCACTGCTGAACCTGAACATACACCCGTAGGCAATGTTGCTTTGCAGATGCTGATGTAGGGGGCAGGGTACGAGGCTCAACTCTGACAGTGCTTGTTGAAACCTTCTGGTGGAAGCGTTGAAGCCTCAGCATGTCCAGTGTTTCCCCGGGCTGGGCATTATACAAGCAAACCAGGGCATTCTCTCCAGCTGTCATGACATCCTCTTTTGACGCTCCAGGAGTGTTGAAGTTTGCCAAAAGCTCGGAGAAATACGCACTGGAGTTCAGCTTCTTCAAGGCTGTTGATTTGCCAATCGAGTAAATTCTTGACGTGGTATCACAACCCAGGAGTCCATGTGCAACAAGAAGCTTGTCACAAACATTGCGTCCAAGTGTCTTTTGCACTTGCTCGATATTCCAACATCTTGCTTGCCTCCTTGACGTCAGCTTAGGCTCAGGTCGGAAGAACAGGTTGTGAGATGTGGGCCCTGCACGACTGCAAAGGAGAACAAGAAGATCGGTGTCGTCGCCAACTATCACGGTGTCCTTGGTGTTTGCACATGCAATGGCTGTCTCCACTATGAGAACATCTGCATCTGCCCTGGCATGATGAACAGCGTTGTGCCGCCGTTGAAGGTCATCACTCAGTAGATTGATGAAACGTTGTTTATTTGTTTGGTTGGCAAGGAAGTCATCTTTCTTCATAGTACATACCATGTCCGTTGTGAAGTTGACAAGGGGACTGCTGTGAGATCGAACGCGCCTGCTGTGCGCTACATCTTTGGTGGAGGGTGCGCTCACATATCCATCGAACACTATGACAGCGTTACCATACCTGTCTCCAACATATCGCACGTAGTGACTGGCGATTCCTCCATATGTCTCGCCAGAATTCCAAGGAATTCTGTGTAGCAATGCCCCACCATCCAGAACATATTGCACATTCTGTGGCAGCACTGTGTTGCGAACGTCAAGGGGGAGTTGTTTCCAAATGGCTTCGGCTAGCGCTGGCTTGTCGGCCTCAAGCAGGATATCAGTGGTCTTAAACAGTGCTGGTGGGAAACTGCTTAGTTCGTACTTGAAGACATCTTTGAGGTCATCACAGCGTGATCCTGCCGTACTCAGACGTTGGAACAACAGTTGTGGATCTATCAGAACGGATTGTCTGCCAGTTTTCAATGATGAACGTGTGTCAAGAGTCACAACCTGATCTTTCTTCTTGAACGTGTGATCAAGAACCTTTTTGTCAAGCATTCCATCTAAGATCTTCCTGCCGACTGACGCTGCTTGGTCAGCATTGACCGAATCTCCAGCTGTGATGCCAGTGTCAATGCTTTGCAGAGTTGGATCGTTTCCAAAGGGATCCTTTGATGACAGGTAGCGAATAAGTTTGTGCGTGTCATCTGTGTCCCGTCCTTGTCGAGCTGCGCTTTGTTCTTTGTGCTGGTCACTGGTCCCATACTGCACTGATGTGTACTCTTGCAAAGCCATGTTGACCTCTGCACATATGGGGGTGGACAGCAGCCACGTGATCCTTTGCGGCTCGCTCATTCCACGACCCCTTGTTAGTCCCCCTGTGGTTTTCACACTTCTCATGAGCACTTGCTCGATCACAAGATCTGTGGACAAGCCGGCCCAGTACCGATCTGAACGCCGCACTACGTGAAATCCATTCTGGAACTGATGGTGGACCTCCGGATGCTGAATAGACAGTTGTGCCAGTCGCTGCAGGTAGATGTACACAGATTTTGTGTACAGATTGTGGCCTGCAGCTGCTAGGTAGGGCAACATGTCGTGCAAAGCGTGCACGTGCAGACGCCAGTCACCAGTGCGTTCCGACCTCAGGAATGTCCTCAGAATGTCTATCATGTCCATGTATTGCAGCCCTAGCTGTGCTGTACGCAGATCCTTCTTCGATTGTCGAGCAACATTCATGATGTCACGAACAGAGTCCAGAACCGGGGCTGAAAGGATATCTTCAGTGCAACCCTCACCCTTCAACAATGAATCATACAGGTTTCGTAGCTCACACAGGTCAACTGGGCCAGCTCCCACACTTTGCGACCCTGACTCGGTATCACGCGGATCCATGGCTGCCTGTCCTGCCTCGGTATCATGCGGATCCATGGCTGCCTGTGCCTCATCTATGCTTTGCATTATCGCGTCTTCACTTGGTTCGTTGATATAAGAATAATTTGATTTGATAAAATAATTTGATAAAATCTAATTTGATATAAGAATATGATAGACCATTATATTAGCTTTCAAAATTCATTGATATGTATATTTTCGAAAAAATTCAATTTTATTGGGATAAAGCTACCTTAAATGTCAATTATCTCAATATATATACCTTTACATGTCAAATGTATTGTAAAACCAGGGCATAAGGCCTGTCTTACACTCTTAAACACTTACATTTCTGACATCTTTTGAGAATGTGAACGAAATAACAAATTAAGTGCATTATTTTGTGCCATTTTTATTAGCTTATTTTCGTGCATAACTGTCAAAAAGTGGTTGCTCGAAATGAATGTGTTCCAATGCCTCGTTATTCCTTGACTTTTACTATGTTATTACATGGGTCAAAAGAAGCAAAAATGCCAAGTTTCATTACTATTGCAATTTGTGGTGGGTATATTCGTAAAATGACCGGCCTATATATGTTGGAGAATGACATCATCGAACCAAGCAGCAGTGAATGGAGCTCACCATGTGTGTTGGTTCCAAAACCCGATGGCAGTTTTCGCTGTTGTACAGATTTAAAACGGGTTAATGCAGTGACCAAGACCGACTCATATCCCATCTCGAGGATTGATGTCTGTATTGATAGAATAGGCCCAGCTAAATTTGTAACTAAATTTGACTTGCTGAAAGGGTATTGTCAGATTCCTCTTACTGATAGAGCCAAGGAAATCTCGGCTTTAGTCACACCAAATGGGTTGTATCAGTACAAGGTTCTTCCCTTTGGATTGAAAACCGGCCTGCTACATTTCAACGGCTGATTAATAAGCTCATTGCAGACCTTGAGGGGGTGGAGGCTTATCTGGATGATGTCATCATCCACACCATGACCATGGAAGATCATATTAAACAAATTCAGGCATTTTTCAAGAAATTGACCGAGGCAGGGTTGACCATCAACTTATCTAAGAGTGAGTTTGTAAAAGCACAGGTGGTGTTCCTAGGCCATGTAGGTCAGGGTCAGGTGCAACCGGTGACAGCCAAGATATAAGCCATTGATCGCTTCCAAGATCCAAAAGGGAAGAAGGAGCTTATGAGATTCTTGGGTATGGCTGGTTGGTACCGGCGGTTCTGCAGGAATTTTTCTGATGTGGTAGCCCCTTTAACGAATTTGCTGAGGAAAGAGACCAAGTTTATTTGGGATGACCAATGTCAAGCTGCCTTTGCCCACGTCAAAGCGATATTAATGAGCTCTCCTGCTAGCAGCCCCGGATTTTCAAGAACCATTCAAGTTGGCCATTGATGCAAGTGATGTGGGGGCTGGGGCAGTTCTATTACAGGAAGATGAGGATGGAGTGGATCACCCGGTGTGCTACTATTCCAAAAAGTTTAATAAACACCAGGCAAATTGTGCCACCGTGGAAAAAGAGACCCTTGCTCTCCTGCTAGCGCTTCAGCATAATGAGGTGTATCTTGGAACTACTACCTTTCCTATAAAAGTCTTCACTGATCACAACCCCTTAACCTTCATTCAAAAACTGAAAAATAAAAATCAGAGGTTGATGAGATGGAGTTTGGCTTTGCGAGTTCAACTTGGAAATTGAGCACGTAAAGGGCAGGGTCAATGTCGTTGCTGATGCTTTATCCAGAGTGAACTAACTTTGGAAATTCCTGGAGGTTGTTTGGAAGTTTTGTTGCTTTAATTTGGGGAATATTAATTATTGTTTTTTTTTTTTTTTTTTTTTTTTTTTTTTTGTATACAAGATCGAGGCTCGTGAAAGAGCGAACATTAATCACACAGAAAGACAAACCGACACATAAAACATAACATAGGGAGCGGTAGACAAGATGGGGAGAGAGGGGGAAGGACACAAACACAACATTTGAGAGCAGGGACCGAGAGACATGGAGACATCGAGAGATCTGAGAGAGGGCGAGGGCTTTGGGGGGGGGGGGGGGGGCGTGGGAAGGGGGCAGTGGGAGAGGTATAAAACATATGGACACTGCCAGGACTTCCAGGAAAGAAGTTGGAATTTCAAACAAGGTGGATCTGGGGTGAATTAGCGGGGGTAGAAAAGATCAAGGTTTTGGATGGGGGAAGATAAGAGATGGTGGTGAACAGCTGTTTTAAAGACCTGGAGGGAGGAGTGGGATTGAAGGGAGTGAGGGAGTTTGTTCCAGAGGCGGGAGAAAAGAGGAATGAAAGAGTGAAGGTGAGCGGAGAGCCGAGATTTCGGCAGTTTAACCATCAGAGGGTTGCTGGCAGATCTTGTGCGACCTGTAGGAATATTTGGGGGACAGAGCACAGAGAGAGCTGGGGGTGCAAGGCCGGAGAGGAGTCGGTAGAAGACAGAAAGACCACCTACCTGCCTGCGGTGAGTGAGTGAAAGGCCCTCAGAGATAGCTTCATCGCGGGAGATTCCAATAATTCTGAAAGCTTTGGTTTCAACAGCGTGAAGCCGAGCTAGGTGTGAGGCAGGAGCACCGGCCCATAGGGGAGAACAGTATTCCATTGAGCTGCGGATGAAAGCCTTGTATGTGGTGAGGAGCTCAGGTGTGCCGAGGAAGGACTTCGCACGACGGAGGATGCCCAGTCGGCGACTGGCTTTGGAGGCCAGCTTGGAAATGTGGTTTTCCCAAGAAAGATCATGGCAGATAGTGAGACCCAAAATCTTGAGCGACAGAACTTCTTGGAGAGGATTGTTGAGAAAGTAGATGGGAGGGTTGTCCAGTCGATCTTTTCGGAGAGACATAGTAAGAGTGTGAGATTTGTCAGGATTGAAAGACATGTTCCACTTGTTTGACCAGTCTGTGATTTTGTCCAGGTCTTCAGAGAGTGAGGAGGCAGCAGACTGCCGATCTGAGGGAAGAGGAATGGAGCGGCAGAGAGTGGAGTCATCAGCAAAGAGATAGAGAGGATTTTCGAGAGAGTCAGAGGGATCATTGATGAAGACCAGAAAAAGCACGGGGCCCAGAACACTGCCTTGGGGAACTCCAGCCTGAACAGGAAGAGGAGATGAGAGAAACCCATTCAGGGCCACACGTTGACGACGACTAGAGAGGAAGTCCGCCAGCCATGCGTGGAGATTTCCATGGATACCAAAGGAGGAGAGTTTGGTGAGCAGAGCGGGGTGCCAGACCGTGTCGAAGGCACGTGATATGTCGAGGGAGACAGCTCTAATTTCCTGTTTGGCATTGAGGACCTCCATCCATTGTTGAGACAGCAGAAGCAGCATGTCCAGAGTAGAGTGACCTGGTCTGAAACCAAATTGATGATCAGAGATCAAGCCATTGGAGAAGAGGAAAGATTTCATATCAGAAGCAATGATGGATTCCATGACTTTGCTGATAATTGGGAGAAGGCTGATTGGTCTGTAGTTGCTAGGATCTGTTTTTGCACCTTTTTTGTGCAAAGCGGTGATGTTGGCTGATTTCCAAGCAGATGGCAGTTGACCTTGAGCAAAAGAGAGGGTGAAGAGAACAGAGAGAGGGTGAGATAGAGAAGCAGAACAGGATTTTAGGACCCGTGGGCTGATGCCGTCGGGTCCAGTTGCAGAATCAGAGTCGAGGGTTGACAGAAACTTTTCCACCTTGTCAGGAGGAAAGGACACGGAAGCCAGAAGCAGCAGGGTACGACTGGGTATGGTGGGTACAGAGAGGGATGGGTTTGGGACACAAGATTTAGAGGCAAACACAGAGTTGAGGCATTCAGCTTTTTCACGTGCGGAGTCAGCTGTGTAGCCGTTTGAGGTAAGGGAGGGGATGGAGGGGGAACAAACACCAGAAACGGATTTGACCAGACGCCACCAGGATTTGGAAGAGGGAGACAGATAAGAGAGTTCGGTCTTGAGAACGGAGAGATATTGTTTCCTGGCTCTCCTGAGGGTGGACACACACTTGTTTCGGGCTTTGTGAAAGGAAATGAGATTTCCTTCCGTTGGATTTGCTTTCCAGGAGACGAAGGCAAGTTGTTTCTGGGCAACAGCCTCACCACAAGATTCCGTGTACCATGGACGGGAGGAAGGGTATGACAACTGAAGACGAGATGGGATAAATCTGTGCATGAGAGAGAGCAATTTACTTTGGAAGAATTCCCAGGATGAGTTGATGTCAGAGGTGGTAGAGATGGGAGACCAGTCCAGATGATTGATGGCTGCTTGAAGACCGTGCCAGTTGGCCTGAGTGAAATGCCAGACTCGTCGACGCTGAGCAGGCTCCCTGAGGATGGTCAGAGAGATGTCCACTTTAACAAGGACATGATCAGATGATCCGATCGGAGCAGAAGAAGAGCAGCAGACATTTTCAGGGAAGTTAGTCATAACCAAGTCCAGAAGAGAAGATGTTCCGTTGACTGAGATCCGGGTCGGGAAATTGACAGATTGTGTCAGTCCCAGTGAGTCGCAGAAGTCCTTTGCTGAGGAGCCATGGCTGGTGAGAGAGGTACCCACACCCAGCCAACTGGCATGATGACAGTTGAAATCACCACATATGAGGAAGAGAGAGTTGGGATGAGTAGATAGAAGTTGGTCCATATCATCAGACAGCGAGATGTAGATGGAGTCATCACTGTTTGGTGGACGGTACAACACACATATGAACAAGAGGTGGGAGCGAAGGGGAAGCCGTAACCAGAGGTATTCCTGGGGGTGAGGTGGAGAGAGTGCAGTGCAGGGCGAGTGAGGAAGAGAGTTTTTGATAAAGATAGCAACCCCGCCTCCAGGACGAGGCTCAGGTCTATCATACCGGAGGAGGGAGTAGCCCGGGAGAGATACTATGGAATCAGAGACATCATTAAGGAGGAAAGTTTCTGTTAAGCAGATCACGTCTGGTTTGACAGAAGCAACCTGTATGGAGAGATCAGTTAAGTTTGAACGAAGGCCCCGGATGTTTGAGGTCCATACCGTTAATGAAGAGGAAGGGGGAGCATCAGATACAGAACAGGGGGGAGGAGGGGTAGGGTAAGATGTGGAAGAGGTGGAAGAGGTAGGGAGAGCTGTTGAAGGTGTGTCAGAGATTTCAGAATAGCTCGGAGAAAGGGAAGGATGGGGCGGACAAAAGGTTTGATGGTGATTGGGTGACCCACAATGAGGTGTTATTTGAGGAGGGGGAAGAGCGAGGCAGAAGGTTGGGGGAGATGGAGGTGAGAGTTTGAAGGGGGAAGAAGCGGGGAGGACGCTTTGAGGAGGGGGAGTGAGAGGGGGGAAATTGAGAAGCAATGAGGGTGGGGAGATTTGAAGGGGAGGGGTGAGGGGGGAGTTTGGGAGGGAAGGGACAAGGGGAGGGATTTGAAAGGGATGGGATATGGGGGAGATTTGGAGGGGAGGGGTGAGGCAGGAGTCTAGGAGGGGAGGGGCGAGGGGGCGTCTTGGCGGGGAGGGGTGAGGGGGTAGTTTAGGAGGGAGGGGGCAAGGGGGGAGATTTGAAAGGGATGGGTGATGGGGAAGATTTGGAGGGGAGGGGTGATGGGGAAGATTTGGAGGGGAGGGGTTATGGGGAAGATTTGGAGGGGAGGGGTGAGATTGGATTTTTGAAAGTGTACGATTTATGGGAAACGAACATTTATTGCAAAATGAGTTTCTTGTGACCTTCGAGTTAAAAATACGTTTAAGGACGCTGGATGGAGGATGGAGTGCAGGAGAGTTTAGGGAATGTAGAAAAAAGGCACTATAGGAGATGGATATTTTTTTTGGGATGAATTGATTTGGTGAGCAAGTCGAAAGCAGCCTTTTAAAGAAGAAGAAGAAAAAGGTGTTATAAAATATGACGGAATACATAACTTCAGGGGAAAGTGTAAACATTGAAGGTTAATGAGTGAAAACTATCTGGGGAAATGGGGGAGAAACACGTGAATTGATCATTTGGGGTGTGAGTTTTACTTTTGTTTGTTAAAGGAGTTTTTGCAGGAAAAGAAAGTTTTCACTATGTTCAAACTTTCTTTCTTGAGGGGGGGGGGGGGGGGGGGGAGTGTTATGGATTCGTCACTTCCGTTGTTGTGGTTCTCATCCACTGTAAACATTTTTGGTTGCATGTACTATTATTGTTATCGTTTAAGTGAATTGGAGATAACTGTTCTCAAAAGGTAAAAAAAAGTTAGTGTTTTAAAAAGAAACCGGAAACCGGACGGAGAGGAAGAGGAAGAAGAAGAGGCGGAGCGAGTGAGGTCGGAGAAGGAGCCGAGCTGCGTTGAGGTTTTGAGCAAACACTGGCGAACGAGGGTCACGAGTGAACTTTGGGGTTTCCTGGGAAATGGATTCCTGCGACAGAGTTGTTATCGCTGTGACAGATAAACATGCGTGACAGGTTTTGCAGTTGATTCCGAAGAGAATCATTGGAGTGCCATTATGTCTCGAGAACGGACAGTTGGCCATTTTGCCTCGCGCTGGATTTTCGCATCGCTCCAGGTTTTTAACTTCGCTTCAACCATTCCACCGCATCCAGACGTTAACCTGGTGTGTGTGTGTAACGTGGATTTTGAGTGGGAATTTGTGGTTAGCCGATTGGGAGCCGTTGAACGTCCATACCCGAAGGTGTGATTTCCCAGCCGGCTCTTGAGGACACTTTTGCCCATCTTTGGCAGTGTGACTGTCAACCGAGCGGGATTCTGGTCTCGATACAACATCGTTCTGACGATCGCTGGAGCGTGGAACAACTTTGGCTTGAAGCCGGGACAGAGACATTGGGAATGTTATTTTCGCTCACTTGGAGCACAGTGAGTTATATTGTACGAAACTGATGGTACCATCATAGGAATGATATATTGGTTGTACAATTGATTACTATTGTTTTTGTGCTGTTATTCTTGTGTGACCTTAATGCAATACTTGTTTGTTGGTAACAATTGGTGTGGTTTCACCATTGATCTTTGACACACAGAATAACACATCTTTCTGCCTTGACTCCTCTCGGGGCTCGGAGGTACACCGTGACCGGGGAGGAGCACGTATGTATATATGTATATATATATATATATATATATGTGTGTGTGTGTGTGTGTGTGTGTGTGTGTGTGTGTGTGTGTGTGTGTATATATATATATATATATATATATATATATATATATAGTCATAAAACAATGTATATATATATATATATATATATATATATATATATATATATAGTCAGTGTGACTGTATATATATCATTTGATTTGATTGGACATTTGGACAAATTCAATTGATTGGACATGATTTGGAGATGCACACACCTGTCTGTATAAAGTCTCACAGCTGACAATGCATATCAGAGCAAAAACCAAGCCATGAGGTCGTAGGAACTGCCTCAATTGAATTTACCACAGGTGGACTCCAATCAAGGTGGAGAAACATCTCAAAGATGATCAAGAGAAATGGGAGGCACCTGAGCTAAATTTCAAGTGTCATAACAAAGGGTCTGAATACTTATGTAAATGTGATATTTCAGTTTTTTATTTTTAATAAATTTGCAGGTTTTACTGTTGGTTTTAATGTTGCAATTATCGTGCTATCGTGCACGACGTCTTCTTGGTTTTTTGTTTGTTTTCCGGGCGATATCCCAGTCATCCTTTGAACTAGAAAGCTAAAATTTGGCCAAAAAAGTGAGCACGTGCTTTGGCAAAACAGTGTTTTTAAATTTTGTTATTAATTAATTAATTGATTAATTATTATCGATTTATTAAGTACTTATTTATTTATTTCCTTTCTTATCTGCGTGATGTCTCAGGCACCTTTTGAGCTAGGAAGCTGATATTTGGACATGCTAGTGACCAAATGATTTGGCTATAAAGAGTATTTTCGACTTATTGGTAAATCAATTAATCGATTTTATTTATTAATTTCTTTTCGATTAATTGCTCAATTAATTTTCAAAAAGTTACAGATTCGGATGAAACAGTGGTGGTTTAGGTATGCTATTAGCCAATAGATTAAGAAATTAATTATTTTACGATTATCATTTATTTTTTAACTATTTAATTATTCAGTTAATCAATTATTGTCTACCGCTCTCTGCCAATTCTGTCTCCATGTACTGCGTTGCGGCTTCACTGGGCACTCAAGGTGCCCCGGAAATGTTGCGCGCTGGAGGATGTTATTTATTTATTTATTTAGCATGGGGCCGGTGTACTTTGAATGTAGCTCTACTTGTTGTTTTTATTTATTAATGATTTTTGGACTTACATTTTGCCTGGAACATATCTCTGACTTACATGTTATAAATTGTTCACCATTCGCAGAGTTTTACAGGAAAGTCACTCCCACGAACATGGAGATTTTACTGTAATATCAGCAATTCATTCCACTAAAAAGAGGAATAGGAATAGAAAGAAGCTTGTTGGGAAGGAGATGAGAATGATGATTCGAGACATACTGTAAAAAGAATTAATTTAGACAAGGTATCGAAGTTTGAGGCAGATAAGAAACTAGATCAGAAAACAAAAGCTGGTGGAAAACAGTTTGAAGTAAACATAGCAAGGAAAATTAGACTGAGAAATAAGATAATCTTTAAAGATATTCGTTGGAAGAAAAAGGTGAAGAGATGTGTCGGAAAAGGTCAAGATATAACAGGAAGAAAATAGAGCATAGAAAGTCATTCCGAGTATCTCACATCCAGATGGGAATCACACCAAAATCAACAACTGCCATTTCTGGAGGAAGAGGTGAGCAGATTTACCTGAAATGAAACGGTTGCCTCTCTATTTCAGGAACAAAAATTGATAATTGCCTAGTGGTTCGTTTAATTTTAACTCGTTGGCAGAAAACGAGGTCAGACTCATGGTGTGGTGTGACACAGATACATGCCTTAATTGATGGTTTACCATCCAGTGGCCCATGTAGCACAGCTCTGTTGCACCGAAGCTGGAGGGACAAGCATAATCTTCTTTCTTGGAAAGCTCACCTCTAACAATGTACTGCAAGATGGATGGTATTTTCTGACTGATCAGAGTACAATCCTTGCTCTTGTGAAATTAAACTTTGGAATATTGCCTTGATACAATACTTTGGTATCCAAATGAAAGTTATCTCTCAAAGCCAATCAAATCATTGGAAGTGTAACTGACATAGCAAATTCAAAGCATTTGATGTGATCTCTTAAGAATGGCATTAAAAAAACACGCAACAATAACAATTAGTGGAAAAGGAAGTTGTGAATGGAAGCCACCAGACTGTCCAAAACACAACATCAATATTGCAGCAGCTGTTTGCAAGGCTAACAATGAAGAGCATGATTTTCAAGTTACCTTGCATGCATTATTCATCTGTCGGGGGAATTGTTTTTACGACAATGTACAAGCGCACGACTCGTTAGAAGGTTGCCGGGTCCTGGTCACACTGCATTTTACCAGACTCAGTGATATCTAATGGTGAGAGCATCCGCTCGAAGTTTGGGAAGTTGGCGATTCGAACTCCAGGCCGAGTCATAAAAGAAATCATAAAAAAAGTCATTTAAAAAACTTTTAAAATGATACGTATTGCTTCCTTTTTTGATGCTCAGCTTTTAAAAAGGACTAGCAGGGTACCCGTGACTGATGGTTTTGTAGATGTCTCATCTCAAATGGGCAATTTTTGGAGTATGTAGTTGGTAGAGCATAGCGTGGTGTTGGCTTAGCGGTTAAGGTGATGGCTTGGGATCCTAGGATCCTGGGTTCGAATCCCGGTTGATCGCTGAATTAACACCAGGGGGGTTGACTCAGCCTGTCATCCTTCCGAGGTCGGCAAATTGAGTACCAGTCACTGGTAATTCCCTGTGTGTCGCAAGAGGCGACTAACAGGGTTGGTGGCAGGAAGGGCATCCGGCCGTAAAACATTGCTTCAAAAAGGGGACCACGGTGCCCATTGCATGGAAGAAGTTTTGGGAATTGAGTGGCGTGCTGATGATGAGGGGAGTGTCGTTGAAGCTGAAGGGAAAGGTGTATGCTGCATGTGTGAGAAGTGTTATGATTTATGGGAGCGAGACATGGGTAATGAACATAGAGCAGCAACGAAGGTTGGAAAGGGTGGAAATGCGAATGGTTCGACGAATGTGCGGAGTATCGTTGAGAGAGAGGAAGACAAATGATGAATTGCGAAAGATGATGGGAATAGAGCCTGTGATTGATGCTGTGAAGAGGAACAGGTTGAGATGGTTTGGTCATGTGTTGAGGAAGGATGAAAGTGACTGGTTGAGAAGAGTGATGGAAATGAATGTAGAAGGAAGTAGAGGACGGGGAAGACCGAGAAAGACTTGGCTAAAGATGGTGGAAGAAGAAATGCGGGCAAGGGGGTTAAACAAGGAGAGATGCAGAAAATAGGGCAAAATGGAGAAGATTGTCATGGGGACCGCAAGGCTAACCCCCGCTCTAGCAGGGAAAATGGCCTTTAAAATGCATGTTGTGTTGTTGTTTCAACCTCCACACCTTCATTCTCGGTTGGCACTTCACCCGCCGAGCTCTCCTCGCACCTTTTACCCTTATGTCGCAGACAACCAAGTGGTGCTGTGAAACAGCCTCCTCCCCCGGGATCACCTTTGTGTCCCGGAGGTGCCCCCTATCTCGCCTAAGTCAACGGTTGTCGTCGACCCACCTGACGTGTATGTAACAAGCTTATTATCCTCTTTCTGGAACTGAGTGTTACAAATCAACAAATCAGCTCCATCAGCAAACTCCAAAATCCTTTCACCTTCTCCATTTCTCACACCATATCCGTAACCCCCATGAACTCCCTCAAAACCGTCCATACTCCTTCCCACATGTCCATTTAGGTCTCCTCGTACCACAACTTCCTCATCTTTCACGTTTTCCATCAGCTTCTCCATCGCACACCAGAACTTGGCCTTCTCTTCATCGCTCCGACCAACCTGCGGAGCATATCCCGAGATGACGTTCACCAAGAGCTTTCCAATCATCATTTTCACCATCATCAACCTTTCACTCACTCTCGTCACACTCACCACACTGTCTACAAACTCCTCAGAAAACAGGACACCAACACCATTCACGCTTTCCGGGCACCCTTGCCACACAAACTTGTATTTCTGTCCCTGCCTACCCTTCACCATTCTCACACCACTTCCCTTCCATCTCGTCTCTTGCACACAACATATGTCCACTCTTCTTCTAACCAATACTTCCACCACTTCTCCTGATCTCCCTGTCATTATCCCTACATTCCATGTCCCAAACCTCAGAAACCGATCTCCACTTCGGGCTGTACCCTGCCCATATGTAGTTGTAATTGTCATGGTTCTCTTTTTGAGGCAATGTTTTTATGGCCGGATGCCCTTCCTGACGCCAACCCTCTTAGTCGCCTCCCACGACACGCAGGGATACGGTGTACCTATTCTAAACCAGGGTACACACCGGGAATATATATATATATATATATATATATATATATATATATATATATATATATATATATATATATATATATATATATATATATATATATTGTTGCGGATATGGGATTTGGCCTCCATCCATATCCGCTTGTAAATATTCCCCTATTTCCCCAATACTCCCCAACTATCCCCAATCCCCCATTCCCTAGTCCCATTGTCTGTAAACAACACTCTGTAGAACCGACTGTTACGTGGTCCCCTCGGTGAATACCGGGTCTCGGTGACCCCCGGACCGTGAGAGGAACTCCGCCAGCAAGCTGTACTATATATGCGCTTTCGCCACGCAATCCATATGAATTTCACCCAGGAGACAACTGATGTTCAAGGATATATTTCCAATGGTAATGATACCATACAATTTCAATGACACAACCACGGAGATTTTCCCCGAGCAATCAACAATACACAATCATCACCAATTCCCAATTCACAATCAATTCCCTAGGATTAAGATGGCCATCTTATACATGTGTGTCCCGGTGAGTACTCACGACACCCTTTTGGTCTCGGTCCCGCACAATGTCTCTGGGCCCCTCCTGACCAAGATGATGGTCGCCGTCGCCGCACTCGGGCGGTTGAACGAACCCCGGGTGGACGTGTTTCCACCGGGCAGGTATCGTACCAGGCACCGTGGCTGCAGCCCCTCGTGGCCACGCGAAGCGGATACGGTAGAGCAAGCCAAACCCCACGCCGCTTGCAAGGCGCGTTAGGCCCCAACGTGCGACCCGCACGCGTCGGTTTAGACGGTGCCGCGAACGATACCAGACGCGGGGTCGATGCACGGCCCCACGTCAACTTGACGTCTCCACCGGGCCGGTACACGTCCCGGTGATTCCTCTCGCCAGACAGGCTTCGGAACGCCGCTTTTCCACGCAGCGCAAGGTCGATCCCACCTTTTGGTCGGAGCGGGGCGAGGAAGAATAATACTCGTCCTTTTTTCCTCGTGTCTTTTCCTCTTCCGTTTCCGGTCACTTCCGTTTCCGGCCACTCCCTCAGAAGGGCTCCTGACCCTCCAACCACAACAACTACACAACAACTTAATATACTACACACGGATAAGCAAAGACCTGAATGGTAATTCACATACATTCACATAAATATGTAACACTCCCCCCCTTCAAGAAAGAAAGTTTGAACCCAGCGAAAACTTTCTTTGCCGGCCAATTTGGAGAAACAAACCAGATAACTCAACCCCCCCCCACATTATCCGTTCCCCCGGGCACAGTTATCACTTAAAAATAAAGCAACCAAAATTTCACCACAACCCCTCCAGATTACTCCCTCTGGACTAAGTACCAACAACGACATTGTCCCTGCCAAATCAAACTCCATCTCATGACCCTCTGACTTTGACCGTCAGTTTCTTGGGAATGAAGGTTAAGGGGTTGATCAAAGATCCAAAGTTAAGCAACTCGATAGCACTTTTTCCGGGAGGCCAAGCCGAGCATTCACTACATGGATGCCTTTAGGAACGCGGAGTTCACGGTTAGTCCGTGCAGGAAAGTTCTCTACATGGGCGCCTTGAGGAACGTGGAGTTCACGGTTAGTCCGTGCATGAAAGTTCACTACATGGACGCCTTTAGGAACGGCGTTCACGGTTAATTCGTGTAGGAATCTTGGCTCGGCGGCTCCGCCGCCTTCAGTGCTTCAACTTCTCAGAACTTCCCTAATAATTAGGGTGGGACCACTGGTCCCTGTAGTCCCATGAATAGCGGTCTCCTTCTCGGCCACTACCAAAACTACCGCCCAGTTGTCCTCTCCTGTAGACCTCTCGACGCCTACGAAATGCCTTCCCTACTGTTATGGTCCGACCCTCCAAATCCTTGCCATTCCAATTCTTCTCTGCCTCTCTGGCGTCTTTTGTGCTGGCAAACGTGACAAAGCCGAACCCTCTTGACTGTTGCGTTTCCCAGTCTCTTACCAACCGCACTTCCACCAGCGGCCCATATCTGTTGAAGACAGAGGTCAGAACTTCTTCCTCTGTTTTGAAGTTCAGTCCCCCTACAAATAACTTGGCACTTTGGTCGCCATCCCGAGCTGGTGTGATGTTATTTTCCCTGCTGGGCTCTTTACCAACCCTCAGGTTACCATAAACTTGACCCCCGGCCAAATCATTCCCGATAACCACAGATACATCCTCTACAGGAAGCGTGGCTTGTAAACCGACGGTGACCGGTCCTGACACCAAATCGGACTCCAACTGGATGACCTGAAGGGGAGCACTAACACCGCCCCCGATCCCCTGTAAACGAACACTATCCCCCGTTGCCGTCTCCTCGGACCATGGCAAAATGCCTTCAAGCATTAAAGATTGATGGGCCCCTGTGTCCCTCAATATCCTAACCGGTCTCCGGTTAGTCGAGGCTCCATCCAGTGACACAAACCCCTCTGAAATAAATGGTTGGTAACCCTTTTGATGGCGATTTCTTACGCTAGCCATCGCATTCGGAGTTGTAATAGTCGGACTCCGCTCTGGGTTGTCCCTTTTCATGAGGTAACAACTGGACATCAAGTGTCCAGGTTTCTTGCAAAACGCGCAAGTAGGCCCGGAGGAAAAACTCGGGGTCTGCCTCGGGCCCCCCGAACTATAAGTTTGTCTTGGGCCCGCATCCCTCTGATTTCGAACCGGTGGGGTATCATAGTTGTCCCCATAATCATCTCGAGGCCGCCGCCATGTATGGTCGTTCTCCGCACCTGCTGTTCCCCACCTCCCCTGCGGAGATCTAGGCGAGGAGTTAGGTTCGTGGACCCCTATTCGGTGGGTTAAGGCATAATCATCTGCCATGGTGGCTGCGTCCCACAACTTTGGTACCTTCTTTTCCTGCAGGTACACTTTGATGTCCTCGTGGACACACTGCTGGAATTCCTCCACCAGGATCAAGTCCCGCAATGTCTCGAAGTCTTTCCCGACTCCTTTTGACTCACACCACCGATCAAACATGTTTTCTTTCACTCTGGCAAACTCCACATGGGTCTCACTCTCCCTCTTCCTGGCATTCCTGAATTTTTGCCTGTAAGCTTCCGGAACCAACTCATAGGCCTTGAGGATGTGCTTCTTCAGTACCTCATAATCTGCACATTGGTCCATTGGTAGCGCCGAATAAATTTCCTGAGCTTTCCCCACCAGCACACTTTGCACGAGTATGGTCCAGGCCTCCTCCGGCCAGTTTAATTGTCGAGCCACTTTCTCAAAGTGTGGGAAAAATTTCGCGACTTCTTTTTCACTGAACGGTGGAACCAGCCTCACATGTCTGCCCACATCCCAGGTTTTCTGGTTAGGTGTCGACCCCGTCAGCAAGGGTGGTGCCTCTCCCCGTTCTCTCATTAACTCCAGCTCCTTGAATTTGATTTCTTGCTGAAGCTCCATGTCACGTTCCTTTAATTCCCTTTCCGCTTTTCTCTCCTCTGCTTCGAGGTCCCTTGCAGCTCTCCTCTCCTCTGCTTTTCTCCCTTCTAACCTTTCCTGGAGTTCTCGTTCCACTCTCCTTTCCTCTGCTTGTTTCTCTTCTCTCCTCGCTTCTGCTTTCCTTTCTTCTTCTGCTCTTTCCTTTTCTGCTTTCCTTTCTTCTTCTTTTAACCTTTCCTGGAGTTCTCGTTCCACTCTCCTTTCCTCTGCTTGCTTCTCTTCTCTCCTCTCTTCTGCTTTCCTTTCTTCTTCTGCTCTTTCCTTTTCTGCTTTCCTTTCTTCTTCTGCTCTTTCCTTTTCTGCTTTCCTTTCTTCTTCTGCTCTTTCCTTTTCTGCTTTCCTTTCTTCTTCTTTAATCCGTTCCTGGCTCCGTAATTGCAACTCCAGTTTCCGGAGCTCAACGTCTTCGGGTTCTTCGGGTAGCCACTCCCAGGCTAACTCGTCCCATGTTCCTAATCCCACCATAGATTGTATCACCGTGGCCTGCAACTCTGCCTTCCTCAAATTAGTTCGGACCTCCAAGTTAAAATGTTTGGCCAATTTCAAGAGGTCCGACTTTAGCAACGCTCGGAACTGTGCCTCACTCGGGGTTACCCCAAAGTTCTGTGCCACAAACGCCATGGTGCCTATCGTTAACACCTGTTAACCTTCACCCAAGACTTTACCCCAATTTCTCAAATTTTTTTTACCAATTAATAATTAATTAATAAATTTTAATTAATAAAAAATATTATTATTTTATTATTTTATACAATTTTAAATCCCGGACGTAGACCCAATTGCGAAACCGCAAATCGTAATTTGGACGAGCCCCCAATTCTGTTACGTGGTCCCCTCGGTGAATACCGGGTCTCGGTGACCCCCGGACCGTGAGAGGAACTCCGCCAGCAAGCTGTACTATATATGCGCTTTCGCCACGCAATCCATATGAATTTCACCCAGGAGACAACTGATGTTCAAGGATATATTTCCAATGGTAATGATACCATACAATTTCAATGACACAACCACGGAGATTTTCCCCGAGCAATCAACAATACACAATCATCACCAATTCCCAATTCACAATCAATTCCCTAGGATTAAGATGGCTATCTTATACATGTGTGTCCCGGTGAGTACTCACGACACCCTTTTGGTCTCGGTCCCGCACAATGTCTCTGGGCCCCTCCTGACCAAGATGATGGTCGCCGTCGCCGCACTCGGGCGGTTGAACGAACCCCGGGTGGACGTGTTTCCACCGGGCAGGTATCGTACCAGGCACCGTGGCTGCAGCCCCTCGTGGCCACGCGAAGCGGATACGGTAGAGCAAGCCAAACCCCACGCCGCTTGCAAGGCGCGTTAGGCCCCAACGTGCGACCCGCACGCGTCGGTTTAGACGGTGCCGCGAACGATACCAGACGCGGGGTCGATGCACGGCCCCACGTCAACTTGACGTCTCCACCGGGCCGGTACACGTCCCGGTGATTCCTCTCGCCAGACAGGCTTCGGAACGCCGCTTTTCCACGCAGCGCAAGGTCGATCCCACCTTTTGGTCGGAGCGGGGCGAGGAAGAATAATACTCGTCCTTTTTTCCTCGTGTCTTTTCCTCTTCCGTTTCCGGTCACTTCCGTTTCCGGCCACTCCCTCAGAAGGGCTCCTGACCCTCCAACCACAACAACTACACAACAACTTAATATACTACACACGGATAAGCAAAGACCTGAATGGTAATTCACATACATTCACATAAATATGTAACACCGACCTTCCCCTTTTTCCCCCATTAAATGTCGTGCCCAGGTTCACCGCATCTCACGTAGACAACTATAGGACATCTTGCTAGTTATTCTTAGTCTATGTCAGTTAAGGACTCGTTTCCATTAATTCTGACTCTTCGTTGCACCAGAATGTGATTGTATGGCACCAGTAGTGAGTTTAGGACCTCCCCATACCTCCTCCCATCTTCCTCATGAAACTACAACAACAACAACTACAACAACAGCGCGCGGGGAGTGTGCGTCCTCACTCCGGCTTGGTTAGCCGCCATTGCCCATGTGCTCGACGGGGTTACCAAATAGGGGCTCCCTGTCAGCTCCTCGTCAAGGGCGGAGCCCGGTAACCCCCGCACCCAATAAGAAGCGGCGGGCCGATTCCATCTGGGGCGGAGCTAACGAGCCGAGGGCGTGTCACTCCCTGCTGGATATACGCAGCCACTTACCGGAGGTGACGAGAGATGCGCCCCCAGCTTGAAGAGAACCAGACGCCACCTCCAGCGCGACGATACCTCCCTGCATCTTTTGGACCGCGCTATCCTGTCCCTGAGCCAAGGTGCACCTTGTGCTGTCCAGCGACTACCTGCCCTTCCTTGCCATCAATCCCTGTGTGAGTCAGTCTTGTCCCGTTTATCTGTGGTCTGTCGGGAATAAGATAAGTGTGTCTAAGTGCCTACCTTCCTATGCTGTACCTCTTGTCCTTGTAATCTCAACGCTCTGCATACAAATATTATAACCTCCTCCGGAGGTCTTGAGAACTGTACCCCTGTTGTCGTGTCATTTAACCCAGCCGTTGTGTCCTTTCCTTCATTGATCTAGCGTAGCGCGACTCGGCCAACGTTCGAGTATAATCGGGTAAACTGTGCAGACGCGGTCATACCAAACCGCTCGGTAAACTAACATCCAAAACCGCGTCTGTAACATTTGGTGTCGAGGAGTTGGATTCGGACCTGGGACTAAATTTGTTAGGCCCAAATTTTGGAACACCAATTGTACCATTAGGGTAACATTTGGTGTCGGGAAGTGGGATTCGATCCGGAGCGCGTTTCACGCGCTCGAAATTATAACGGCGAAATTTGATTGTGTTTTACAAAAAAAAATAAAAACCCGAATTTTGAAAGTCGCGCTATGGCAGATCAAGACGGCTGGGTTCCGGTAGAGGAGAGTGGGGTAGAATCGACCCAGGACCCCAGGGAAGAAGTGGGGAAAATGGTGGAGGAGAGTAAAGAAGGTGTGGTTGAGGAGGTATCAGGTGCACAAAATGGCGCTCTCGCGCACGTGGTTACAGCGGCACCAAATTTTGCCGCGCCCTTTGTACCAACGGTGGAAGACATGCAATTAATTATGGCTGAAATGGAGGCCCTTTTGAACAGGAACAGTGAGCGATTGTTAAACAAAATGGAAGCCAGAATGGAACAATGGGGAAACCAAATTGAAGCAACAACGAACGGAATGAGGGTCGATAGAGAGGCAAGGGAGCAGAGGGACAGAGACCGCAAGTTGGGCGAAAGGGTCCCAGGGGTGCACGACGAGGTAACGCGGGTCGAAAAGCGCTGGTTGAGCGAAGCGGAGGAAAGCACGGGTACAATGACGGGGGTAGAAATCGCGACCCGGGGTTTGGAAAAGCCGGCGACCGATGAGGTAGAGGGAAGTTTATTAAAGCCAACGGTCGTCGAGGTGAACAAAGAAATTATGGGTATAGTTGAAATTGGAGAGACCGGGGACTTAAAGTTAAAAGAGCAACAATCGGAGGAAGGAATGGAAATTGCTCAAAGTCTAAATGCACATCCTGATGCTGTACTCGCTAATCCAAATGGAAGTTTGCAGGTTTTGGTGCAGGGAGGAAGAAGAACCCCGAAGGTGAGACGTGCTGTATATTGTGCGGGGAGATTTTGTAAGAGGATGTTTAGCGACAAAATAATTTTCGCGCGCTTGGGATCGAGGAAGCATCCGGGCGTTGGTGAAGGGTCCCGTGTGAGTGGAAATGGCACGCGTGGGGGGAAAAAGTGTGTGTCGGCGAATGGGTGTGTTTTTGTGAGGGTGAAAGGGGTAGCGTATGCTTGTGAGCATGCAAGTAAAGCATCGACGGTAACCAGGTTAGCGGTTAGGGCGACGGATAGCCGATGCGAGCGCTCGGTGCGAGGGGTGCTTTGTTGGGTGCGAGGCCCGGCGCGGGTCGATGCTGCGTCGCTTCTCTTCGAAGCGTCGTTGCCGATTCGGGCTTGGCCCCGCCCCGCACGGTCGAGTCCGGGCCTTGACGGGCGAGGCGACCGGTCCGGTTCGAGGGCGAGTGGGAGGAAGCGGAACGGTGCCCCCTCGTGGGGACGGGGTTCCGACCGGGGGAGATTGAGCCATCGGGCCCGGGACCGCAAGGTGCCGCGCCGAGATGGTGCGTGGAGCCTCGGTCCAACCAAACCACCTCCCTTGAACCGAAAGCCGGACGGATTCAACCTGCAGGCAACCGAACCACCCGAATTCATTGCTCGGCTTTACGAACCGAGTTTAATGATGTCACGACGCACCGAGGCTAGGATATAGTAGACTGTAATGACGAGGATAGTGTTTTGGCCCCAAAATTAGAAAAAAAACAAAATTTGATGATTGGCAAAGGATTGGCAGTAATGATTGGCAGATGATGGGCAGTGATTGGCAAATTTTTGATTTGTTGAAATTTGATGTGCAAAATTGGTAGTGAGCGATGGGCCCGGTGGGTAAGGGTGGCATCCCTGCCACCCTTCCCATGGGGGGGCAAATGCGCTATAGTTTATGTGGGGCAAATGCGCTATAGATTATGGGGTGTATGGCAGTGAAAACTAGCCCGGGTGGGTTAGGATATTGTGTGTAGGGCCCTAGAAGATGACATTAGGTAACGTTAAGTTTAGATAGTGACTGATACCTGTAGAGGGGACGCAGGTAGATTAGAGTGGATGATAATGACGAGGGAGCGCAATAGTTTAAAGGGACGACTGGGAAGCGCAAGTTTCAGAGGGGAGTAGTTAGATGAGATGATGCCGTGTGGTTGAGAATTGAACAGGTGTGATTGCACAGGTGTGCAACTGGACAGGTGTGTGGAGCAGTGTGTGAGTAGTGAGTGTGTGGATCAGCGCGAATGCGCTTGGGGAGAGAAGGGTGCAGGCGGCACCAAGTATGAGAGCACAGGTGTGCCAGTACAGGTGTGTGGAGTACATGGAGTAAGTGGTACGGAGTGGTGTGCATGGTGCGAAGGTGTGGATGGGGGAAGAGTGGACCCCTTTCACGAGTACCCGGGGCGGGTAGTGTAAGTGTTAGGTAGAGGGTATAGGTAAATTGTGGTTGGATATTGGCATTTGTGGTGCGGTTGCAGAATGGTATTGTGGATGGGTGCATTAGTGTTGTGGAAATGGCTGGGCGTGTAGCCTGTTAGTGTGTGTAGTTGGTTGGGCACTCCACCACTGTGAGGATGTCGGCCAGGTGAGGCCGCAGGTGGGCTCTGGGAGCCGTTAGTGTCAGTGGGGCCCGAGGATCCGGAGGACGGACCCGGGTAGCCCAGTGCCAGAGAGGGCACCGAGTGGGGAGAGCGCCAGAGGGCCTTCCCCAGGTAGTTAGGTTAGGGTAAGGAGCAGGTAAGCTCAGAGGCAACTGCAGTGGTGGGGGTGTGCAGGTGGGTAGACCTGCTGGGAGAGCTACACGTCGCGGCCCAGAAATTGTGCGAGGGCACCGGGAGATGAATCGGGGGAGTGAGACCCCAAATTGAAAAGCACCACAGGTTGGTCAATGGGAATTGGTTTTTAGAACCCATAGAGTAAGTTGGCCAATGGATTGGCAGGGAAAGACCCCGGGTAGTGTAAAGTGTGTTAATGTCATTTAGAGGATAGTTAGGATTGAAGTCTCCTCGCACCATCTACATGCACTCACCTGAGATGACGTACCTCCACACCATGCCATGTTTTGTTATTTTATTGTGCAGATGTTTGGAATGTGAGACGCATCATGACGTGGGTGTGACATTGTGTTTTGTTGTTCCATCTCTTCCTCCTTATGAGGATTGATGATGAATTTGGTGATGGCAAATTTTGGATAGAGGGATTGTGGAGACGAATTTGGTATAGGGGAAATATGGGGAAGACGTGACAGTAGTGACGAATTTGTAAATGTGTAGATTTTTGTACATATGGGGTAAGGGCAAGGGTAGGGTAGGTGACAGGGGGGTGACGTACGGTAGGGACGAGCTTTCTCACTTCGCCCTCCGTACGCATTTCGCCTTGCATTGCCTTATTGATGTGTACCCTTGTGACCTTACCCCTCGCTCATTGTCTTTCCCCTTTTGTCTCCCACATGACCTGTGCGCCATTGGGTGCCGAGGGGAGCGTGCGTGAGTCGGCCATTGTGCGCCCGGCACTCTCAGAACCAGCTGTCTGCATCGATGCACCACATTATGGACCACATGCCTGTGGCCGAGCACCACTGATGGACCCCATGGGTTGGGGCATGGCCCCTCTGCTGGAACCGGCCACGAGGGCCCGAAATCTTGCTGGCGGACCTTGGCCACAGGGCACCGATGCCCCACAGGTGAACCACACGTAGTCGGCCCTGTGGGCCATAAATAAAGAAAATAAAAAAGACACATGGGGCACACTTTATTGCAAATAGGCCGCCAGTAAGAAAATGAAAGAAAGACAACAACTGGAAGACAATAATAATAACCAGCAGAGGGAGCCGAAGAGCAAGAGACACCTGCAGGGTTAGGGGTTGTTGTTTTTATTTTCATGAACAATGGTGACTGCACCGATTGGTGCTTGAGGGTGCTTTGGTGCGTTTTTGGGTGCTTTAATGGTGCATTGATGCAGAGCAGACTGTCTCCCCCCCAGAAAGAACAATCACAGGTCCTGGGTTAGTCTTGTAAATAAAGTAGCGTCAATTGTAAATAATGCTCCCTACCGGCTGTATGTTTAGTTTGAGGATTCTTTCCACGATTCGGTTATCCTGTGGGTGTGTTTCTGTGAGGAGAAGGGTGCAACGTCGCAGGGGGACATATTTACTCATTTGTGAACATCTGTAAAACTGTCGCACTCAGGGTAGAGTTAATAGTAGAGGGAACTACATCTGAGTGCCACACTAAAGTAAGTAAAAATTTATCGGGTCGGGACGCCCCGAGGGTAGAGAAGGGTGCAATGTTGCGGATATGGGATTTGGCCTCCATCCATATCCGCTTGTAAATATTCCCCTATTTCCCCAATACTCCCCAACTATCCCCAATCCCCCATTCCCTAGTCCCATTGTCTGTAAACAACACTCTGTAGAACCGACCTTCCCCTTTTTCCCCCATTAAATGTCGTGCCCAGGTTCACCGCATCTCACGTAGACAACTATAGGACATCTTGCTAGTTATTCATAGTCTATGTCAGTTAAGGACTCGTTTCCATTAATTCTGACTCTTCGTTGCACCAGAATGTGATTGTATGGCACCAGTAGTGAGTTTAGGACCTCCCCATACCTCCTCCCATCTTCCTCATGAAACTACAACAACAACAACAACTACAACAACAGCGCGCGGGGAGTGTGCGTCCTCACTCCGGCTTGGTTAGCCGCCATTGCCCATGTGCTCGACGGGGTTACCAAATAGGGGCTCCCTGTCAGCTCCTCGTCAAGGGCGGAGCCCGGTAACCCCCCGCACCCAATAAGAAGCGGCGGGCCGATTCCATCTGGGGCAGAGCTAACGAGCCGAGGGCGTGTCACTCCCCGCTGGATATACGCAGCCACTTACCGGAGGTGACGAGAGATGCGCCCCCAGCTTGAAGAGAACCAGACGCCACCTCCAGCGCGACGATACCTCCCTGCATCTTTTGGACCGCGCTATCCTGTCCCTGAGCCAAGGTGCACCTTGTGCTGTCCAGCGACTACCTGCCCTTCCTTGCCATCAATCCCTGTGTGAGTCAGTCTTGTCCCGTTTATCTGTGGTCTGTCGGGAATAAGATAAGTGTGTCTAAGTGCCTACCTTCCTATGCTGTACCTCTTGTCCTTGTAATCTCAACGCTCTGCATACAAATATTATAACCTCCTCCGGAGGTCTTGAGAACTGTACCCCTGTTGTCGTGTCATTTAACCCAGCCGTTGTGTCCTTTCCTTCATTGATCTAGCGTAGCGCGACTCGGCCAACGTTCGAGTATAATCGGGTAAACTGTGCAGACGCGGTCATACCAAACCGCTCGGTAAACTAACATCCAAAACCGCGTCTGTAACAATATATATATATATATATACATATATACATATATATACATATATACATATATATATATACATACATACATACATACATACATACATACATACATACGTATTCTCACTAGTAGCTATTGCGGTGCCATAAGGGACAAAGGATCAATCACATAGGTAACGACGAACAGGGAAGTAGTTAACATAATCCCTATGACTAGTTAACATGTCCCATTCCTCGTAATGGGGACAAAGATACACCTTAATCCAACATCCGGGCTAAACAGGTCCTCGACTTATTACATGGTGGATTGGTGGTGGTTATTCTTCTTCTTCACAACAGTTGGAGCATGTTACCTACACAAATCTACCTTGGCTAAATCTACCCGGGTTCTTTTTGAACGAATTTACTACTATAATTCATCTTTTACTCATGGCCACAGAAGATTGACTACTATAATTCAGCTCAGCTTTTAATTGCGAAATGGGCCCAGCCTGGCCGAGGCGGCCTCGACCGGCCTATAACTTTCCCACGGCCCGTCCCGACATTTTTGGTTCTTTTTGAATGAATTTACTACTATAATTCAGCTTTTACTCACGGCCGTAGAAGATTGACTACTATAATTCAGCTCAGCTTTTAATTGCAAAATGGGCCCAGCCCGGCCGAGGTGGCCTCGACCAACCTCACCACCTAGCCTATAACCTTCCCGGGGCCCGTCCCCTCATTTTTTGTTTCAGAGGTTTCCTCCTATCTTTCACCGTTCAGGAGATTAGTGCGTGCAGACAAACAAACAAACAAAAACGTTCTTTTATATATATACTAGCCGAACGCACCCGGCGTTGCCCGGGTTCTTTTTGAATGAATTTACTACTATAATTCAGCTTTTACTCGCGGCCGTAGAAGATTGACTACTATAATTCAGCTCAGCTTTTAATTGCGAAATGGGCCCAGCCCGGCCAAGGTGGGCATCGCCCGGTCTCGCTACCTAGCCTATAACCTTCCCGAGGCCTGTCCCGACATTTTGTTATTGAAGGTTTCCTCCTATCTTTCACCGTTCAGGAGATTAGCTTGTGCAGACAAACAAACAAACAAACAAAAACTTTATTTTATATATATATATATATATATATTCTAAGCGGTTTTGTGTCAAGAGTTACACTGGGTAGTTTGCTGTTGCTTTCCTGGCAGTAGTTATGGCAGGAGTTTGGAATTTGGCGATGGTGCCGATGATAGCTCGCCTACTATTCACGAAGGGCACCTTGGGATCCTTCAAGTCCACCACCTAATTCCAGCAGATAGTTCAGTTTAATGTCCATCTGAGGGACAGCACACCCATTGATGAATCACCCTGCCTATGAAACACTGTGATGACAATTTATAGCTGGGCTGAGCTTGGAACGCAGGCCAGACAGCCTCGAGGCACGTGCATATCACTCGGCCATTCTGCCTGCATGTTATATCAAACTGAATTTGGCTTCTTTGGAACATGTAATCAAAGTACACCACCTTCTTGTGTTTGCTTCCCTGAAAAACATGCATTTTCGCTGAGACTAGAGCAGCAGGTCGATTTTGACCTCAGTTTCTCAGTTTCTATACAACAAATTTTGCAATAGTAAGTGAAATTACAATTCATTGCTTGTGCAGTTTGGATGAGACAGATGGAGGATAGATTGGAGCCATTTATATTGATAGAAACAATCAGGGTAGTTATGAGCCAATAGAAACACTTTGGGTTAGTCTAAACCCCAGCTGTGCTGGTGGGGTTAAACAAAGGATGCCATAACATCTTTAGTATTGGCACCAAAGTATCAGCAAATGAAACCACCAACTAAATATCCTATGAAGCAGACATTATATGCTGTGTATTTACGACGTTGTTCCTCTTCTGAATAGTAGAACAGGAGGAGACACAGAATAAAAATGCCACATGCAGAAGAAATAAAAGTGTGAATGATAAAATGTTGAGCAACTTTAGACAAATGTCATGAAACATAATAGCAATTATAACTGTTTATGATCTACAGTGTGCTTCCAATGTCCTCAACTATTGGGATATTTGTTTTACAATTTTATTTTAATAACTGCTCAAATTGCAAGCCACTGACATGCAAACATATATCAATTATTATTAGCCCTGTTGGACTTCGTCCAAAACAGGGGCTTATGGATTGGGTCTCGTCCGTCTGTCCATCCGCGTTTGTTTTAGCGTTCCTTAACATTGGCACATCGATTTTAGCACATTCATTTTCAATTTCATTCTTTGAATCTCCAATAGCATTTGGTCTAATG
Source organism: Myxine glutinosa (assembly GCF_964187855.1). Lineage (NCBI taxonomy): Eukaryota > Metazoa > Chordata > Myxini > Myxiniformes > Myxinidae > Myxine > Myxine glutinosa. The sequence continues at coordinate 103,937,165 of NC_136270.1, forward strand.
GTATGAACCACTAATTTCAGGTGTCCCCATTAGAAAATTCAAGTGGCGTTAAATCTGGACTATGTGGGGACCATTCTATCAGTTCAAAGCATCCTATCCACCTCAATTTTTTTTAATATTACCTACAATTCCAGACTTTTGAAATACTCTGTGCATCAAGATTTGTATCCCCCCCCCCAAAAAAAAGCATTGTACATCAGACCACAGGAAGCAAATTTCAAAAAAGATTTAAATAAATCAGCCCTCATCAGACTTGGTATTTTGTTTACTCCGTTTGCAGGGAGGTAATAAATATATAAAGACAGTATTATGAAACCGATGGCGAAGAAGGGGTTGTAAAATCCATCTTCACAGTTGCTATAAGTATAAGACATTCTAAGTGAATGAATGCGAAACATTCTGATTGACCATCGCAATATCCAAATGGCCTCTGCTATTGTCATTGAACTAGCTGCAAGTCTTTGTTCACGCAGTTCTCAGCAGAATCCACATACACGTAGAAAATTGCCATGATGGAGAATATGATGAAGACCACAAACAGCAGCAGAGCGAATAGCAAAAACTCCAACCACTGTAGGAGGACCAGTTAAAGCAACATGTCACATAACATCAATTACATAACCCACAACACTAACTCATGGAGGGGGCGCGGGGAGGGGGTTTGGGGGAGGGGGGGGGTGTTACCCATTGAAACTTTGCATCCCCACTCTTCCCTTATATAATGGGCGATTACTTGGAAGCCCGATTCGGCCCTTCTATTTAATGGCTCGGTCTTAGGTGCTTCAATTTCATATCAGGGGGCATCCCAGTGGATCAGGGGAGCTCCCAGCATGGTCCCCAAAATCAGCAGAGGTCTGAACTATAACTTCAAGAGATGACCGTCAGCCCACTAGGGGCTGTTTATGACATAGTGCATGGGTCATTCAAAAACGCATACCAGAAAGAGATTCACAATAGTTCAAGACATGCCAACATTTCTAACAAGGTATAACCAACAAACAAACACACACACACACACACACACACACACACACACACACACACACACACACACACACACACACACACACACACACACACACACACACACACACACACACACACACGGCAGCCAACCAACAATTATATCTAATTGAAGCATTACTTTACTGATTTTTGAAAGAAAAGAGCAGATTGTGTTTCAGGCATTTCATTTGTGATCCCCAAACTTCATCAGATGAACTGAAAATAATTTTACTGTGAGCGGAACCAATGTCTTTTCAGAAGACACTTTAGTCCTTAATGGATATCTGGAAATGCTTTCCAAAAAGCAATCACTGAGAATCAGGCCTTTTGAACAGTGGTAAGATGTGTGGATGTGGCAACAAACTGCTTTAGCAATTGAAGAACATAGCACATGGTTTGCAAAATCAATGAAAGGAGCCAACATTGGGTTTTAGTGCAATGTCTGAAATCCTCATGAATCCCCGCTCAGCTATGCCCACCAATCCCAATCTCCCTCTGTTGTGGTTTGTGGTTGAGGATTCTCAACTACAAACCGCTATTCAATGTCAACTTAGGAATTGGAAATATCTATTGTAAACTTCTGACAACATATTGTTTTTGAGGCGTCAACTACGTCGGACCTATGTCAAAACAACTCAGCACCACACATTCTGCGGAGTTCTTACCTGAGCCAGAGGAGCGGTCGCTGCAATGAATAGCACGATAACATTACCAAAGGCAACAGTGAGCAGCCATCCTGCCTGCAGCACCGACTTCATGCTTTTTGGGGCCTTGAGACAAAAAAAGGGTGAATAAGGCATGGCCAAGGAAGGGGTATGAGACAGAGAGACAGAGAGAGAGGGAGAGAGAGAGAGGCAGAGAGACAGAGACAGAGAGAGAGAGAGAGAGAGAGAGAGAATTTGAATTTGCAACACCATTTATTTCACAAAAACACACCAGGTCAAGTCAAAATTTTACAGGAGAGAAAAAATAGGAAAAAAACAACACAGCTCTTAATGTTATTATTAAAAAGAAAAGGCCAAGTTCGATTCATTCACGACACATAAGGCTTCATTAATACACCATTTGCACTCAAAGAGTTTGACATTTTCATTCGCCACATAATAATCAAACTCTAACCTTATTCTTGCAGACACCAGCCCTTTAAACATAGGAACAACATCAAATCCATGCCCATTATCAATTTTAATTTTCCTTGATTTCTATATTGCATATTTTGCTGTAGCAGCTGAGAAGTTTAGGAGAACACCAGAGTCCTTGCAGGAGGGTCTGAAAGGTACACCAAAAACAAAAGAATGTGAAGTAAAAGGAAAGGACAACTGATCAAAAAGGTGTGTGAGAATCGAGAAAAGAGGTATTAGTCTTTTGCATTTCACATAGGCATGAAAAAAATCCTCCTTCTGTTCACAGAAGGGGCATGCTACTGGCACTGAGCTATCAAGGTGATGAACTAAGGTGTTCGTAGGGAGAGCCCAATGTGATAATCTCCACTGGATATCTGCTAGGAACCCGTAAATAGGTAGTTTGTACATATTAGGCCACAGTGGCATGGCAGGAGACCCTGGCCCTAACCTTTCTGACCACAAGGCCACTCGTGCCACTCCGGAGAAGGGTGATGCTTGGTTTTCTCGAAGGAGCTTGTGAATACCCACCTTTGTTACCAAATGAAAATGAGATACAAGTTCACCATTCGACTGGAGAGCTGGGAGCACCTTAATTTCAGGGAAGGACAGCCGAAAATCCTCGACATTGTTTATACCTTCCCAGCCAATATTTAACTCCTTAAACTTCCTCTTGACGATGCGTATAATTTGGCTGACAACACGCACAGATCTTAAACCAAGAATGGCCGCCACCCTGCCAGCAGACATCCATTTTGTCCCAGATGTATCCTTCAGGTCACAAACATTGCCAATTCCCCCTTGAGTAAATTTCCTAATCAAAGTCGGACTATGAGGAATGCATGGAAAAAAACCCGTTATAGAAAATAGGCTCTTGGATAAACATCCGGCAATTATAAGCCTCAAGGCAACGATGAACCCCAAGACCTTTCCAAACTTTCAGCAAACCCTGATAAAAAATTGGGATTGAAACTAAGCTGACACGGTCAAGGTTCACCAAGAACAAGTGCCTATCATAACAAAAGACTCCCACTTGTTGCAGCAAAAAACCCGCAAATGAGCGCCAGGGCAGCTCTTCAGCATACAACAGACGTTGCACAGACTGTAGGCAAAAAGCCATAAGCCGGGTGGACACATCCACAATTCCATGTCCACCCTCCTTCCGAGGATGGTACAGTATTTGAGGCCGAAGCCAGTGGTATCCATTCCAAAAGAAATTAACCAAGACCCGCTGGATGGCTGGCATCGACTCCTTGGGTGGCTGCAAGGCAATTAGTTTATGCCATAATCTTGCTGCTATCAAGTTATTTATAACAAGAGTGCGGCCTTTATAAGAAAGAGATCGCAGCAGTCCTTCCCATCGTTTCAACCGGTGTGTAATTTGTTCAATCATTCCTTCCCAGTTCTGCATTTCTACTTCCTGGTTGCCGAGATAGACACCAAGATATTTGACCCCATCTGTTTTCCACTCTAAATTATGTGGGAGTGATGGTGGCAGTGTTAAAGAAAGGTTAGCTGAACCGCACCATAAGGCTACACTCTTGCCCCAATTTACTTCGGCGGAAGAGGCCACAGAGTAATCTTTAAGGCAACGCTGCACTGCAGCAACACTACTTGGGCCTTTAATCAGAATGCATACATCATCAGCATAAGCTGTGACCACAAATCCTGAACCAAAAACGGCTCCCACATCCTGAGTTATTCGCTGCCTGATGGATGCTAAGAGTGGTTCAAGGGCAATTATATACAGAAGTCCAGAAATGGGACAACCTTGACGGATACCCTGTCGGAAAGGAAAAGGGGGACATAAACTGTTGTTTACTTTCATCATGCAGAAGGTGTTAGTGCCTCGGTTCTTAACCTGTGGGGCGCACCCCCCAAGGGGGGCGTGAGCAATTTTCAGAGGGGGCGCGGGACGGCAGTATAAACGTCTAAATAACCCCAAATGGAAATTATAATCCCCCTACTGAAAAAAATTAATTAACCGAAAAGATAGCGCCTTATATAATTCCTAGTTTGTTTCAGTCTCAACTAACACTTCTTTTTTTCTTCCGACAGATTATTAACTGGAATCGAAGTCAATGGCAATGAGTGCGAAAAAGAGGAAATACCAAGACGAGTACATCAGGTTCGGATTTGTGGCACTTCAAAAGGGTGACGCAGAGGTTCCTCAGTGCGTTATATGTTACAAGACTCTGAGCAATGATGCCATGCGGCCAAAACGTTTGGAACGCCACTTGAGGACAACCCATCCTGAACTAGCAGACAAATCACAGGCATTCTTGAACAATATCTGTTCAGGGGTACCAGATCCAGTGTTTGAAATAAGCCAGGGCCCGCTAGGGCCCGGCCTGGCTGCCATGCTTAAGGCCCTGGCTGTTAACAGAATCTACGTCAATAGCCAGGGCCCAGGGCCCAGCCCTGGCTGGCTTCAATATCAACGAACAAACCCCTCAGAATGCACCACAGACCACCTAGAATTCAACCCCTCTCGCGCTCTCCCCAACGAGCGGCTTCGTCAGATGTAGGTGGAGGGGGGGCGTGGAGACGAGCAACAATTGCTAAAGGGGGTGCGACACTAGAAAGGTTAAGAACCCCTGTGTTAGTGTATAACAGCTTGACATAGGAAATGAAAGTTTCGCCAAAACCCATCCGCTCCAGTACAGAAAACAAATATGTGTGATCAACTCGATCAAAAGCCTTTGTTTGGTCAAGAAACAACAACCCAAAACTGGCACGCAAGTACTTATTACAAGAAATAATATCCCTTATCAAAAATATATTGTCATAAATTGACCTTCCTGGTACACAGTAGGTCTGGTCAGGGTGCACAATAGAGGTGATCACAGTTCCCAAACGGGTTGCTAAAACCTTCGACAAAATCTTGTAATCTGCACACAGCAATGAGACAGGCCACCAGTTCTCGACTAGTTGAGTGTCCCCAGCCTTTGGCAACAGGCACATGACTGCTCTTCTGCAGGACAGGGGAAGCTCTCCAACATGAAGGCATTCATCAAATACCTCAAGCAGGTCAGGTCCCACAAGGTTCCAAAAAGTTTTATAGAACTCTCCGGGCAAACCATCAATCCCAGAGGCTTTACCATCCTCCGCATAGCAGTTTCAAGTTCAGCAGCCGAAACTGACATGTTCAATGTGCGTTGCTGGTCCTCCTCAAGTCTCGGAAGCCCAGTAGTCAGCTCCTGCAAGGTCTCATTACTTATGCTCTGGGGGGAGTACAAGTTCGTATAAAAACCCTTCAAAACAGACTTAATCTCCTGTTGGGAGGTCACTATTGACCCATTAGCAGCACGTAGCCCGTGGATCTGTTGTGATTTTTTGACAGAGTTCTCCAAACCAAACAAGGCCTTATTTGGCATATCCAACATTAAATAACTCATTCTCATGCGTACCAGGGTGCCCAATGCCCGCTGCCGTACCAAATCAGACAAGATTGCCTTTTTAGTCCATAACAGCCGGTCACCTGTAATGTCTTTCCCAGCTGTATTAATGTTTTCCTCCAGGGCTGCAATTTCAGCCTTTAATGAATCAATCGAGAGATTTTGCAATTTAGTGGCATAAAGACTATATTGTTGACAGAACGATTTGACCTGACTCTTTGTGAGGTCCCACCACAGTCGAAGGTTAGCATGCTCAAATTTGGAAGACAGAATTCTTTCCCACACGGCTCGAAAAGCATCTTTGAATTTCATATCATTCAGCAGGTGGGTATTAAGTGACCAATACGCACTACCACCTGAGGCTAGAGGCAAATTAAAACCCATTGAAACCAGGTAATGGTCTGTGAAACCAGTTGAGAGTATCTGGGTTGTGGCCACCACATTTAGCATTGGCTTATTCACGTAAAATCTGTCTAGCCTTGCCATTGATATCCTCCCATCATGGCATCTGCACCATGTATAGCACTGTGAAGTTGTATGTTGCAACCTCCAAACATCTTTCAGATGCTGATTTTTGATGATGTTCTCCAAAATCTTCGTAGAAGCCGGATGGGGTTCATGACCGGTCCTGTCTACGGAAGGGTTGATAGTGCAATTGAAATCACCAGCAATACAGATGAAAGCGGTTGTATCCAATCCTTTTACAAAGTCATGCAGAGTGGAAAAGAACACTTCTTTCCATGGGTTCACTCGGTGCATACACGTTCACAATGATGATATTTTGCGTGTTGCAATACAATTCCACTGCTATCAGATGTCCCTTATAAATTTCCTTAAAGACAATCTTCCGAGCAGGGATTCTATCACTTAAGGCGATGGCAACACCAGCTTTGGGTGTGGTAAAACCACTCATCCACCACTGCCCTCGATAAAGTTTTCCCCATTCAGCAACCAGGGTGTTCGTAGCATGAGTCTCTTGTATCAGGATGATGTCGGCTTTCACCCTCTCCATTGCCTGAATTGTCTGAATTTTTCGTAAGGGGGTACAACCCCCATTGATATTCAGGGATGCGATACATATCTCTCGCATTGCCAATTACAAAGGTAACTCACCCTCCGCCTGCAATTCCTTATTCGCCTTTGTGACCGCTTTCCGAAGACGCTGAAATTGGGCCTCCGAGATTTCCATTGGGTCATTTCTTTGCAGGAGGGGTCTTGCAGCCCTGATGAAAGTTTTCACATCGGGAAAATGGTCTTTGATTACAACGTAGCATTGCCTAAACGTCTCGTTTAGGAACCTGATGACGTTTTCCTTTGTTGCTTCCATCTGTTCTTCTTCCTGATCATTCACAGACACAAGGCTTTGAGCTTCCTCATCCAGCTCCCTAACCACATCAACGTTGGAACTCCTTTGTTGTGTGTCAGGTGCTGGCACACCTTCTGTGTTATCAACACTGCAGTCTTCTTGTTGCATCACCAGGGGCACATCTGTGCCACCACTGCTGCCTATTATAGGTCTGCTTAGACCATCATCCTTGGTCGTTTCAACCGGATGTGAGCAACAACCATTGTCACTCAGGACCTGGGACTGTTCGTTGTCACAAGGGACAATGGTCCCATCATCACAACCAATACTGGTGCTTTGATTTTCTTCAACAAGAGCAAGGGGTGAAGTCCTACTCTCCTCTGTTTCAGCACCACCTTGCCCAGCTTGCCGAGAATCATCAGGATAGTCTGAGATACTGTTTGTTTGTACGAGTATCACTTTGCTACCTTTGTCTTCCACCTCGGCGCTCAAAAAGGTACGTTTTAGGTTCCTCTTAGCCTCGGTGCCTTTCATCAAAACCTCCTCATAAACCATATTTTCTTGAGGTTGCAGCCTCTTGTCCACATCGACTGGGTGCTCCCCTGCTGCACTAACCTCAGCAACACCGCCACCACTTGCCACACACTGGTCTTCTGGTGTGGATGTCTGTACTCCACCAGGCTCATTAACGGGGGGCACTGCATCAGTCACAGGGGGGGCACTGTATCAGTCACAGGGGGGGCCGACCCAGCTGCTGTCGCGTAAGTCTTCTTGGCGTCTGGACAATACTGCTTAGTGTGTCCGTGTGCTCCACATCCATAGCAGATCAAGGTCTCGGTCGCCATGAAAATCCTATATTCATGCTCGCCTACTTTAAAGGTGTGGGAGGTGCTCAACTGCTTCGCTGCGTCTTTTAAAACAACAAAACAAAAACGTCTAAACGATTGTACGTGCTTCAACCTGCCATTTCTCGTACGTAGAGGAACCCTAATGATTCGAGAGACGACAGTGCCAAACTCACCTAGCTTGTGTAGGATTTCCTCGTTACCTAGAAAAGGCGGAACATTGCTCAAAATGACTTTAACTTCCGGCGTGTCCATCGACGACACAGGAACAAACAGATCGTCTCCCAAGGTCAAACCATTCTGCACAACAATATCGGCCAGACTTATTTGCGAAACAAATACCACAATTTTGTGATTCATACGGGACGCGGCACGAATGTTACTCACGTCGATCAAATCCCCAATCGCGAGCAAAATATCATCCATTTCAACTCCCTCCGGCGGGACAAGGCACAGCCCGTGCTTACACGATAAACCCTCATCGGTAACACGACCGGCAGGCCTTTGGCTACTCCTATTAGCCATATCGTCAAAGGAGAAACGAAGTGAAAGCAAATAGATTTGTATAATCCCAAAAAAAAAAAAGGAATAGAAAAAAAGTATATTAAATAAATAATAACGAAAGCACGGTTTAAACCACGTTAAGCACAGTTTAAACCACGTTAAGCACAGTTTAAACCACGTTAAGCACAGTTTAAACCACGTTAAGAAAAAAACGTGGTTTAAACAAACCCTCACCGTGTTGGCTCTCCCTCTCTCTGTCTCGAAAAGAGGGGAAAAGAGGGACAGGTGGTAACGAAGCAGGAAGGGAGGTAAGGTCAACAGACACGACAAAAGTACAAATGGAAAAAAAAACAAAGGAAAGGGCAAGGTAAAAAAGGGGGTGGGGAGAGGACGAATCCAACACGAGCCAGGAGCAACAACACACGAACACGAGCACACGCCATCTTGCCACGCCCAACAACAACACGGCCAGCAGGGGGCGCGAGAGGAGAGAGGAGAGAGGAGAGAGGGGAGAGGCGAGAGGAGAGAGGGGGGAGGGGGGAGGAGGGAGGAGGGAGGAGGGAGGAGGGAGGAGGGAGGAGGGAGGAGGGAGGAGGGAGAGAGAGAGATTCACATAGACATCAACATTGGTGAAATGTCATCGGAAAAGTTGCACTTATATTGATATGAAAAAAAAAGATATCAACAAAAAACAAACAATTGTGGCAGGCACAAGGGGCAATAATTCCACGCACCAGTGGGTGGCGCGAGCGTCCAGGCGGGGAGCAAAAGCACATGCCCCGCCTTTCGACCGATCGGCCACGCCCGGGGACTAGGCGTGGCCTCGGCACATATATGCGGGCTCTAAGCTTGAGCCCGCCCAGTGCTGAAGTGCGAGCTTTGAATAAAGACTCTTTGTATTACCAACGCGTTGTTGCCTACCTCTCTGGCAATCGAGTCGTGTGTGCGCAGCACCACACTGGTGACCCCGATTGGTTCAGCCGTTGCTGACCACCGAACGCGCCATGGCTACCAACGCCGTCGCAGTCAAACTCCCTGAGTTTTGGGAAGCGCAAGCCGACGTTTGGTTTTTGCAGGCCGAAGCTCAATTCCAACTCCGAGGCATAACGGCGGACGAGACCCGGTACTACCACGTGGTCGCCGCCCGAGTCATGTGCATCCTTCGGCGCCCGCCAGGTGACAACAGGTACGAGGCGCTCAAACGTCTCCTCATTGCCACGATTGGGCTCACGGAGATCGAACGGGCCGACCGCCTCCTGGACCTTCCCGCCCTCGGCGACACACGACCATCCGTCCGGATGGATTCCATGCTGTCCCTGCTTGGAGACAAGCCCCGGATTTCTTATTCCGGGTGCTTTTCCTACGCCAGCTACCCGCACAGGTACGCCTCGCGCTGGCTGGTTCCAAAATAAAGGAACCCCGCGCCCTGGCTAGAGAGGCCGAGAAGTATTTTGCGGCCTGCGACACGCGGTCGGTGTACGGTGCTGCCGTAGTGGATCCTGGCGCGGAGGCTCCAGCGCTCCTGACTTCCCTCGTGGCCGCTGCTACGCCCCGTCCACTACCGCCGCCGCCACCACCACCGCCGCCGGCATGGCCGCCGTGGCCGTTACCGCCGCAAACCTGGTGCTACTACCATGCCAGGTTTGGCCGCCAGGCTAAAACGTGTCGCCCGCCGTGCTCTTTTGTCGGGTCGAGAAACGACCGGCGCTCACTTGCGGCCATGAGCGTCGGCCATTCCGGCAGCCTCCTGTTCATCACGGACACCTTGTCCGGGCACCGTTTCCTTTGTGACACAGGAGCACAGGTAAGCGTCCTCCCAGCCTCCATGTCCGACAAGCAAACCGCGGGCCGGGGCCCCGCTTTGCTTGCCGCCAACGGTACACCCATCCGCACATTCGGGAAGCGTTGCCTCTCCCTGCGGTTCGGAGGGCAGCGCTTTCAATGGTCGTTCATGACTGCCAGCGTGCCAATGGCACTGCTCGGTGCGGACTTCCTATGTGCGAATGGGCTGTTGGTCGACGTGAAGCGTAGACGGCTCGTCCAGGCCGAAACCTTCAGCTCGCTCGCTTGTTCGCTGAGCGGCTCGTTGAGCGGCTCACTGAGCGGCTCACCGAGCGGCTTGCCAAGCGGCTTGCTGGAGGGTTCCGTCCCGGCGAGTTTAGTTTCCACGCTTCCGGCAGTGGACGACTTTACCCGCCTCCTCCCCAGTTTCCCGGCCCTCACACGGCCCACCTTCTCAGCGGTGGCCGTTAAACACGGGGTGGAGCACCATATCCCCATGGTCGGGCCGCCGGTCTATGCCCGGGCACGCCGACTCGAGCCCACGAAGCTCGCGGTGGCGAAAGTGGAGTTCGCCACGCTGGAGCGGCTGGGATCGTACGGCGCTCCAACAGCGCTTGGGCTTCTCCTCTGCACATTGTGCTGAAGCCCGGCGGAGGATGGCGGCCGTGCGGGGACTACCGCCGGCTCAATGATGCCACCACCCCTGACCGCTACCCAGTCGCGCACATCCAGGACTTTTCCGCCCGGTTGGCAAACACGACCGTGTTTTCCAAGGTGGACCTCATCCGGGGTTACCACCAGGGCCCCCTTCCAACCGGACGACGTCCCGAAGACGGCCGTCATTACCCCTTTCGGCCTCTTCGAGTTCCTGAGGATGCCTTTCGGGTTGAAGAATGCGGCCCAGGCGTTCCAACGGCTTATGGACAGCGTCTTGCGCGACTTACCTTTCCTGTTTGTCTACCTGGACGACATCCTGGTCACGAGCGCGTCCTGGGAGGAGCACCTGCTCCACCTCCGCACGCTCTTCGAACGCCTGGGCCAGCATGGCCTAATCATCAACCCCGCCAAGTGCCGTTTCGGCGTCGCCACCATCGACTTCTCGGGGTACCGCATCACCAGGCACGGGGCCGTCCCTTTACCGGCCAAGGTGGAGGCGGTCAGGGATTTCCCGCGGCCCCGCACGATCAAGGGGCTCCAGGAGTTCCTGGGCATGGTAAATTTTTACCACCGCTTCGTGCCCCACGTCGCCCAGCTCCCCCGCCCCTTGCACGAGGCCCTCCGGGGCAAGCCGGGCAAAAGTGACATCGCCTGGTCGGAGCCGATGGCCGCGGCGTTTGCAGGCGCAAAGCTGGCCCTAGCCGATGCCACCATGCTGGCGCACCCGGCGCCCGATGCACCGATCGCCCTCACCACCGACGCGTCGGACTACGCAGTGGGCGCGATGCACGAGCAGTGGGTGTGTGGTGCTTGGCAACCGCTGGCGTTTTTTAGCCGGCAGCTTCGCCCGCACGAACGCCGCTATAGCACCTTCGACCGCGAGCTGCTCGGGCTCCACCTGGCGGTCCGACACTTCCGCCATCTGCTGGAGGGCCGCCCGTTCACGGCTTTCGTCGACCACAAGCCCCTTGTGTTTGCGATGGCCAAGGTCGCCGAGCCATGGTCGGCACGGCAGCAGCGTCACCTCTCTGCCGTGTCCGAGTACACGACGGACATCCGTCACGTGGTGGGTAAAGACAACCCGGTGGCGGATTGCCTTTCCCGGTCCGTCGTGCTCGCGGTCCACCTCGGGGTCGACTATGCCCGGATGGCGGAGGACCAGACCGCCTACCCCAGCGTCCAGGCCTTGTGGACCGCCGTCACGGGCCTCCGCGTCACCGAGGTGCCGTTCGACACCGCGGGCGCAGCCCTCCTATGCGACGTCTCCCTCGGCCGGCCTCGCCCCATCGTGCCCGCTGGCTGGCGGCGCCCAGTTTTCGACGCCATCCACGGCCTGTCCCACCCGGGCACGAAGGCATCCCAGAAGCTCGTTGCGGCGAAGTTCGTCTGACATGGCCTCCGGAAGGACGTCCGCGACTGGGCCAGGACGTGCCTCGCGTGCCAGCGCGCAAAGCTCCACCGCCACATCCAGGCCCCGTTGGCCCCGTTTGCGGTGCCCGAGCGTCGGTTCGACCACGTGCACATCGACTTGGTGGGACCTCTGCCCCCCTCGCGGGGGTTCACCCACCTCCTCACCATGGTGGACCGCACCACATGGTGGCCGGAGGCCGTCCCATTGGCGGCAACGTCTGCGGCTGATGTGGCGCAGGCCTTCATCGCCACTCGGGTTGCCCGGTTCGGTGCCCCCTCGGACATCTCGTCCGACCGCGGCCCCCAGTTCACCTCGGAGCTCTGGGCCGCGGTAGCGCAAAGGCTCGGGGTGAAACTACACCGCACCACGGCCTACCACCCCCAGGCCAATGGCCTGTGCGAGCGCTTTCATCGCTCAATGAAGGCCGCGCTCCGGGCCAGCCTCTGTGACGGCGGCTGGGTCGACAGACTCCCCTGGGTCCTGCTGGGCCTCAGGACGGTGCCCAAGGATGACGTGCGCGCGTCCTCGGCGGAGCTGGTCTTCGGGCAACCACTGCGGGTACCGGGTGAATTTATCCCTGACTCCACGGCTCCTTGGTCCGCGGCGCAACAGCGCTCCGCCCTTCAGGAGACTCCCCGGAGGTTCGCCCCGGTGCCGATGGTACACCACGGTTGCCCGCCTTCCCACGTCGCCCCGGAGCTTCACACGGCAAAGTACGTCTTCATCCGGCACGACGCCCACCGGGCACCGCTACGGCCCCCGTACGACGGGCCCTTCCGCGTGCTGGAGACCGGGGACAAATTTTTCACCATCGACATCGGCGGTGCCCCGGATCGCATCTCCGTGGACCGTCTCAAGCCGGCCCACCCCTATCCAGACCACCACCCGCAAGCAGCTCTGCCTCCGCATCGAGGCCGCCCCCCGGCGGTCGGACTCCCGGCACTCCCCAGCCCCGCTACCCCCCAGCCCTGCACCCATCGCCAGGGGGCGTTTCGGCCGGGTCATCCGGCTTCCCCGCAAACTCACCCTTCAGGTGCGCGGAAATTCTGGGGGGGCGCGTGTGGCTGGCACAAGGGGCAATACTTCCGCGCACCAGTGGGTGGCGCGAGCGTCCAGGCGGGGAGCGAAAGCACATGCCCCGCCTTTCGACCGATCGGCCACGCCCGGGGACTAGGCGTGGCCTCGGCACATATATGCAGGCTCTAAGATCGAGCCCGCCCAGTGCTGAAGTGCGAGCTTTGAATAAAGACTCTTTGTATTACCAACGCGTTGTGGCCTACCTCTCTGGCAATCAAGTCGTGTGTGCGCAGCACCACACAATTAAAGTTTATCAGCTTAATTGTTTTTAATTGTCTATAATCATCTGCAACCATTTGCGAAGCCCAATCATCAAACACATCTCTTTGGCACATTTGCATATCATGACGAGTCTCCATATTGATGACAATTTCCTTCATTAGAAAATAAAAACATTTACAAGGCAAGGTCACTGAATCTTCTTGCAACTGCAGACACAACTGCTGACCTACAACTCCCATTCTGTCCTACCGGCTCTGTTATTTTTAAGTTACACGTACCACTATCACATTGATTTACGTCCAAGGCTAAACCTCCAGCATGGTTGGGGCAGATACAGTCCGAAGTGCGCCATATTGGTGTGACGTCACGTGCTTACCAGAAAAGAAAACAACTAAAATGTCCAACCTGCTTTTAACATGACTTCAACACAGGTATTTATCTTCCATCTACTCCACCCATTATTAGCATAAACGGAAATATAATTCAATAAACATCCCATTTGGTCAACAGGTAGGGAATTTGCCCAGGGTACATTTTTCAAGAGATATCCTCAGATTTTTGATGGAACTAAATGCAGAAAAATCAGCTCATCACAAATTTTCTTGCAGAAGATGGTGTGCTCCAAGAGGAAGTCCACACCAAACATAGCCAACAAAAATATAAAGCAAACACGTTCACAACTGCGAGCTATCCGGTCCTCCGTCAATGCATCACATCAAGCACACTCTTTGATGAGGTGGGGCTACAATATGGTGGTAAGCTCCATTCTCCCACAGTGTGTGTGTGTGTGTGTGTGTGTGTGTGTGTGTGAGTGTGTGTGTGTGTGTGTGTGTGTGTGTGTGTGTGTGTGTGTGTGTGTGTGTGCGCGGCGTGTATGTCTGCGTCTATATATTTTCACTTTAAAATGGTTTTCTCTGCAACCATTTGTCCGATCAATGCAAAACTTAAAAAATATGAGGGACTCCCCATGTAGTTTTTGTTATTGTTAACTCTGATGTTATAGGTCACATGCTTTGGTAGACATATTGGAATAAAGAAAATAATTTGGACATCATTTTCTCTGAAACCGCTCAACGAAAAAAAAAGAAACTTGGCATATGTCATCAACAGTAAATAATCAACAAAAACATGAGATATATAGGGTGAATTGAAACTTGACATCATCGGTGAAGTGGTAATCCAGGCATAATTGGTGGAATGGAAATCCTTATCTGAAAAATCTGAAACTTCATATATCTGATCGATGACCTGATATGAGTGAAGAATTGAGTGTATGACGTTCATAACCCATGCCAAGAAAGTATGTGACATAATAGAGTGCATGGATGATACGGGTATATGGGCCATAATAGCAGTGGGTAAAATAGTAGCGTGTTCTGGTAATGATGGTATTTTTGTTCAGAATGAACACGCGAGGCAAGACGATGCGCTTTGAGAACTGGTAGGTGGATACTTGCACTCACGGAGGTGGATACTTTGAGACCTGGTAGGTCTCCGTTCCATCTCCTGAAAGCCACCCACATGTAGAGACACACACACACACACACACACACACACACACACACACACACACACACACACACACACACACACACACACCAATAGTCTCACATCCCCTTTGGGGCGAGACTGACCTGAACGGCACTTGCTGGAGTGCATATCTCCGCCAGGCTGAACAGTTTACGTTTTGTATCCCACTGATAGGATGGATCTGCATCCTAAACCTGAACCAAAATATAATTAGATTGGTCTTTTTCTAATCAGCTGGGATCTACACTTTTAAAATTATTGTTTTGGGATCTTCACCAAAATCGCATCAATTCATACTTATCACACACCAAACCTGGCAACCAAGTTTCGTCCAAATCCGTCCATAACTTTTTGAGATATCCTGCTCACAGACAGACAGACAGATAAAGACAAAACGGGGTGAAAATATTTCGGTGGCAGAGGTATAATTAAAACCACAACAACCAATGATGTCAATAATAATATTCAGAAAAATAAAAGATGTTGAATGCAAGTAAAATCAAAGTTGCAAAGGGAAGGCAGACATAGGATTACAATTAAATGCCATCTCACCTTGTACATATCAAGGTAAATGCTGTGGCTGATTTAACTGCCAGCTAATTCACTGTCTTTCTCATGTGTCTTTCATAAGATCATTTCCTAATTTCCTCAACATAATTCAAAAATCTAACCACTAAGAATGCACCAAAACCTCAATATCCAGCCTTTGCTACATAAAGCTTGTCAGACCAAAACTTGTTCAAAACAAGAACGCAGATGTTGTAACCAAGTCAAAACCATTCTGTACCAAAGAGTTGTGGCCAAAAATATTGGCACCCTAGCGCTTTTTTCAAATAACTGTTATGTGCTCCTCCCCAAACCCCCTGGTCACGGTGTACCTCTGAACCCCGAGAAGAGTCACGGCAGAAAGATGTGTTATTCTGTGTCAAAGATCAATGGTGAAACCACACCAATTGTTACCAACAAACAAATATTGTATTAAGGTCACACAAGAATAACAACACAAAAACAATAGTAATCAATTGTACAACCAATATATATTTCCTATGATGGTACCATCAGGTTCGTACAATATAGCTCACTGTGCTCCAAGTGAGCGAAAAGAAGAACATTCCCAATGTCTCTATTCCCGCATCAAGCCAAAGTCGTATTCCGGCATCAAGCCAAAGTCGATCCACTCCAGTGATTGTCCGTACGATGTCGTATCGAGACCAGAATCCCGTTGGGTTGACAGTTACACTGCCAAAGATGGGCGAAGGTGTCCTCGAGAAGCGACGGGGAAATCACACCTTTAGGTATGGACGTTCCACGGCCCCCATAGGCGAACCGCAGATTTCCAACTCAAAAGCCACGTTGCACACACACACACCAGATTAGCGTCTGAATGCGGTGAAAATGGTTTGAAGCGAAGTGAAAAACCTTGAGCAAAGCGCAAAGCGCGTGAGTCAAAATGGCCGACGGCCCGTTCTCGAGGCATAACGGCACTACGATGATTCTCCTCGGAATCAACCGCAAAACCTGACACGCAGGTTGATCTGTCACAGCGATAACAACTCTGTCGCAGGAATCCCTTTCCTGGGAAACCCAAAGTTCACTCGTGACTCTCGTTCAGCAATCGTTCGCTCCAGACATCGAAGCAGCTGGGCTTCTTGTCCGACTCCTCGCTCCGCCTTCTTTTCCTCCTCCTCCTCCTCCTCTTCGTCGTCGTCCGGTTCCGGTTTCATTTAAAACATTAACTTTTTTACCTTTTGGAAATAGTAATCTCTATCTCCCTTAAACGACAACAATAATAGTACATGGAATCAAAAATATTTACAGTGGATGAAAACCACAACAACGGAAGTGACTAATCCGTAACATAACTTACAATTTTCTCTATAAATAAGTTGAAATTGACAAAAGTATTTGGTCTCCACAATTCTTTATTTCACTGTTAATATTCCAGAACCTTTGTTTTTGATCCAGAACTTAATGTATCCTTTTAAATCAGAAAAAAAAAAAAAATGGCATTGACAAAATTATTGACACCCTCAACTTAATATTTGGTAGCACCGACTTTGGACAAAATAACTGCAGTCAAGCGCTTCCTATAGCCATGAATGACCTTCCTACACATCTCCACTGACAGTTTGGCTCACTCTTCTTTGGCAAACTGCTCCAGTTCTCCCTGATTTGAAGGGTGCCTTCTCCGAACTGCTGTTTTCAGATCTCCTCACAGGTGTTCAATGGGATTCAGATCTGGACTCATTGCTGGCCACTTCAGAACAGTCCAGCATTTTGTCTTGAACCATTCCAGGGTGCTTTTTGAAGTGTGTTTGGGGTCATTGTCCTGTGCAAGACCCATGACCTTTGACGAAAACCCAGCTTTCTGACACTGGGTTGAACATTGTGCTCCAAAGTGCCTTGGTAATCTCCTGATTTCATGATGCCAAGCACACATTCATGGCACCCAGTGCCAGAGAAAGCACAGCAATCCCAAAACATCACTGAACCTCCTCCATGTTTGACTGTGGGGAAGGTGTTCTTTTCTTTCAAGGCTTCATTTTGTTTTCTGTAAACATAGAGATGATGTGCTTTACCAAAAACCTCAAATTCGGTCTCATTTGTCCACCAGACTGTGGGGAAGGTGTTCTTTTCTTTCAAGGCTTCATTTTGTTTTCTGTAAACATAGAGATGATGTGCTTTACCAAAAAGCTCAAATTCGGTCTCATCTGTCCACAAGACATTCTCCCAGAAGGAATTTGGCTTGTTCAGGTGTGTTTTGGAAAACTCCAGTCAGGCTTTCTTAGCAGTGGGGTCCTCCTGGGTCTCCCACCATAGAATCCCCTTTCATTGAGTTGGCGACGTATGGTGCGAGTTGAAACTATTGTACCTTGTGTCTGAAAGTCAGCATGAATCTGTTTGGCAGGTGATCGAGGTGTTTTCTCCATCATTCGAACAATCCTTTGCTGCAATATTTGATCAGGTTTTCTCTTGCGGCCACATCCAGGGAGGTTGGCTACAGTGCCATGGACCTCAAACTTCCTCATAACATTGCGTATGGTGGACACATGAACATCAAGGTCTTTGGGGATGGACTTGTAGTCTTGAGATTGTCCATGCTTGGCTACAATCTTGTGTCTGACCTCCTCAGACTCTTGTGTCTCTGGTTTTCTTTCTTTTCTCCATGGTCATTGCGGTACACACAGTGAAACAAAACAGCAGAATGACTCCTTTTCTCTTTTCAAACTGGTTGAATGAGTGATTTTTGTATTGCCAGGCACCTGCAACTCACCACAGGTGAGTCGAATTCCAAAGTAAAGGAGAATCACCTGCTTGAAATCTAATTATTTCTAAAAACTTCTAAAAGGTGCCAATAATATTGTCCGGGTCATTTTAGGATTTCTTTGTGGAATAAGCTTAGATTTAGTAATTTTTTCAGCTTTTTTTGTTTTGTTCCACTGCAAACCAAAGAAATACAAATGTGGATACCAAAATATTTTTTCATTTCAACAATTTTCGGGAAGAAATGGTGCATTATTTGAAAAAAAGTGCAAGGGTGCCAATATTTTTGGCCACCACTGAATGCTTTTTCACCATGAGCTTTCCAGGTCCCAGTCCTGAGATTCCACTCTTGACATGAACATTGCCCAGGTTTTTCACCATTCCTCAGATGACAAATATTCTTGCAATGAAGCCAATTATTCGCTTGTTTTTCTCTCTTACTCTCTTGTTATTAACTTACTAAACAGCAATCCTTAGAACCCACAAAACCTTACTTTGCCGAAAATGCAATTCCGATTGAATAATTACACTGAACAGCATGCCAACATCTGCTTGAGTGTTCCTCTCATTGCGTAAAGGGAAGCAGTTATCCTCTTCTTTCTGTCTCCATGGAGAGAAGTCACAAAAATCATCTGTGCAGCGTCGATCTTCAGAATATTTACCTGCAATAATTTTCTCCCCACCATCTGGACCCAATGCACCCAAGGACTCTGCTGCCTTTGTTGCACTGCATTTGTCATTACGCTTATTTCATCTCGTTTTCTTACTTCAGCTTTAATCAAACTTTCTTTCCTTCATCATAACTAGCAACGGTACCTGCCCTATACCCTCCCTTATATAAGGGAGGGCATAGAGTTGTTTTGCTTTATTCTTGAGAAAGGTCAGTGGATGCACGTTTATCTGTGTTGCTGATCGAAACGTCGAGCAGTTGTTTGTTTGCTCATTAAAGGTTGAAGAACTAAAAATGGATTCATTTGAGAGAGATATATATATATATATATATATATATATATATATATATATATATATATATTGTTGCGGATATGGGATTTGGCCTCCATATCCGCTTGTAAATATTCCCCTATTTCCCCAATACTCTCCAACTATCCCCAATCCCCCATTCCCTAGTCCCATTGTCTGTAAACAACACTCTGTAGAACCGACCTTCCCCTTTTTCCCCCATTAAATGTCGTGCCCAGGTTCACCGCATCTCACGTAGACAACTATAGGACATCTTGCTAGTTATTCTTAGTCTATGTCAGTTAAGGACTCGTTTCCATTAATTCTGACTCTTCGTTGCACCAGAATGTGATTGTATGGCACCAGTAGTGAGTTTAGGACCTCCCCATACCTCCTCCCATCTTCCTCATGAAACAACAACAACAACAACAACAACTACAACAACAGCGCGCGGGGAGTGTGCGTCCTCACTCCGGCTTGGTTAGCCGCCATTGCCCATGTGCGCCGACGGGGTTACCACGAAGGGGCTGACTGTCGGCCCCTCGTCAAGGGCGGAGCCCGGTAACCCCCCGCACCCAATAAGAAGCAACGGGCCGATTCCATCTGGGGCGGAGCTAACGAGCCGAGGGCGTGTCACTCCCCGCTGGATATACGCAGCCACTTACCGGACGTGACATCAGATGCGCCCCCAGCTTGGAAAGAGAAGTCGCCACCTCCGAGCGCTGAGAGACCTCCCGCATTACTGGACCGGACCGGGTCGATTCTGCCCCTGAGCCAAGGTGCACCTTGAGCCTCGACTACCTGCCCTTCCTTGCCATCAATCCCTGTGTGAGTCAGTTTTGTCCTGTTTATCTGTGGTCTGTCGGGGCTACTATAAGACCGTGATTAAGTGCCCACCTTCCTATGCTGTCCCTCTTGTCCTTGTAATCTAAACGTTCCGCATATCCCATATTATAACCTCCTCCGGAGGTCTTGAGAACTGTACCCCTGGTGTCGTGTCATCTAACCCAGCCGTTGTGTCCTTTCCTTCATTGATCTAGCGTAGCGCGACTCGGCCAACGTTCGAGTATAATCGGGTAAACTGTGCAGACGCGGTCATACCAAACCGCTCGGTAAACTAACATCCAAAACCGCGTCTGTAACATTTGGTGTCGGGAAGTGGGATTCGATCCGGAGCGCGTTTCACGCGCTCGAAATTATAACAGCGAAATTTAATTGTGTTTTACAAAAAAAATAAAAACCCGAATTTTGAAAGTCGTGCTATGGCAGACCAAGACGGCTGGGTTCCGGTAGAAGAGAGTGAGGCAGGGTCGATCCAGGACCAAATTGAGGGACAAGAGGAGAGCGAAGCAGTGAGGGTAGCAGATTCGCAAAATAGCGTCGTCACGCACGAGGGTGCGGGCGCGCAAAATGGCGCCTCGCAGATGGCCACGGCGACCACGCCCGCGACAGTAGTAGCGCCGCTGGTAGATTTGAACCTTTTTTCATACAAATGAAGGCCCTTATGGCCCAGAATAGCGAGAAAATGAGGGAGGAAATGAGGGCTGATAGTGAGCGATTGGGTGAGCGATTGGAGGGCCAAATGGGGCTCATGAGGGACGAAGCGAGGGGTACCGGTGAGGGGTTAGACAAGAAATTTGGGAAGTTAGACAATAATTTTGAGGAGTTAGACAAGAAATTTGGGAAGTTAGACGACAAATTTGAGGGGTTAGACAATGGGATAATAGAGGTAAAGAATGGGTTAATGGGGGTAGAAAACAGAATGGCCGCTCAAGAGAATCAAATGGAAG
Organism: Myxine glutinosa; assembly: GCF_964187855.1. Taxonomy (NCBI): domain Eukaryota; kingdom Metazoa; phylum Chordata; class Myxini; order Myxiniformes; family Myxinidae; genus Myxine; species Myxine glutinosa. Next base: position 103,958,037 of record NC_136270.1, read on the forward strand.
GGATGCAAAAGGGGTTAGAGGGGTTAGAAAACAGGATGGAAGGCAAATTGAGGGACATGAGGGACCAAGCGGAAAGGGAAGTTAAACAAATGGAGCAGCGGATAGAGGGGGTCAGAATGGGGGTAGAAACCAAACTGGATGCTCACAGGGAGGAAATGGAGCAGATGAGGGTGGCATCTGGGCAGGAGATGCAAGTGATGGGAGAGGAGATCAGAAGAGGTGTGAGTGAGGAGGTCGGAGGAGTGCGCGAGGAGGTGAGGCACTGTAAGGAGCACATGGAGAAGGAGGTGAGAAAGGGGACTGTAAAGTTACAAGGGGGCATAGAGGACCTGACGCAGGAGGTGGAACAGCTGACGGAGGGACAAAAAGGACTAACGGAGCAGGTTCAAAGGAACACTGCGGTATTAGGAGGGTTAAAAGCGACACAGAAAGAACTAAAAGACGACTTGATAGCGACGAAGAGGGAATGTCAGATGGTACGTGAGGGACTGACAACGAGGTTGGACGAGGTGGTAGAGGTAATGGAGACGAAGGACCGGCAGGTGAGGACGCACATGGAAACGGTCAAGGTAGCCTTAGAGGACGAACTTGAGGAGACGTACCGGGGAATAAAAGAGGTGAAGCAGAAATTAGAAGAAGTGGAAGAAGGGGTGAGCGAAATTAAGAAGTGACGGAGAGGGGATAAGAAAGAGATAAAAGAGGAGATAAAAGAATTGGTCCAAAGTCTGTGTTTGGATCGTGATGATGTGCTCATTAACCGGATGAGGGATTCGCAGGTGATGGAGGAGAAGCGAAGAGAAAGAGGACCCGGTGTAAGTGGTGACCAATATGGTCGTGCGTATGATGCGCCAGGTGATTTAATAAGCTTGGGGGTCGAGATGGACCCGGGTGTTCGTGAGAGGCCGTTGGTGAAGTGTGCAACAGGTCTGGTGTGCGAAAAAGGAGGTGTGCGAGAAAGTCCAACTCTGGGGTGTGTGAGGAAAAAGTGCGTGCCAAGGAGTGAGGGTGCTGGCGAGAGTGAGTCGGTCGTAGCGCGTGTGCGAGGGAGCACATGGAAGCGCGGTGTGGTAAGTGTTACAGAGGGTGTGACGGGAGAGTGTGCGCAAGAGTGTGCGCGAGAAAGGTGTGTGACGGACAGGTGCATGGGGAAAGAGTGCGCTGTCAAAGGCAAGGAAGAATGCACGCCGGTGGTGAGTGTTACAGAGGGTGTGACGGGAGAGTGTGCGCAAGAGTGTGCGCGAGAGAGGTGTGTAACGGACGGGTGCATGAGGAAAGAGTGCGCTGTCAAGAGTAAGGGTGAGTGCGTTGTCAAGAGTGGTGGTGAGAGTAGTGAGAGTGACAAGGAGCGTGAGTTGGTTGTGACAGGTGAGCGAGGATGTACACCTGGAATGGAAGGATGCACACCTGGAATGGTAGAGCGTGAGTGGGAATGCACGCTAAAATTGGGAGTGAGCGATGGGCCCAGTGGGTAAGGGTGGCATCCCTGCCACCCTTCCCATGTGGGGCAAATGCGCACTAGCTTATGGGGTGTATGGCAGTGAAAACTAGCCCGGGTGGGTTAGGATATTGGTAGGGATCTAGCGAAGATGACATTAGGTAACGTTAAGTTTAGTTAGTGACTGATACCTGTAGTGGGGACGCAGGTAGATTAGTGTGGATGATAATGACGAGGGAGCGCAATAGGTTAAAGGGACGACTGGGAAGCGCAAGTTTCAGAGGGGAGTAGTTAGATGAGATGATGCCGTGTGGTTGAGAATTGAACAGGTGTGATTGCACAGGTGTGCAACTGGACAGGTGTGTGGAGCAGTGTGTGAGTAGTGAGTGTTGTGGATCAGCGCGAATGCGCTTGGGGAGAGAAGGGTGCAGGCGGCACCAAGAGTGAGAGCACAGGTGTGCAAGTTCAGGTGTGTGGAGAGAGTTGGAGTAAGTGGTACGGAGTGGTGTGCATGGTGCGAAGGTGTGAATGGGGGAAGAGTGGACCCCTTTCACGAGTACCCGGGGCGGGTAGTGTAAGTGTTAGGTAGAGGGTATAGGTAAATTGTGGTTGGATATTGGCATTTGTGGTGCGGTTGCAGAATGGTATTGTGGATGGGTGCATTAGTGTTGTGGAAATGGCTGGGCGTGTAGCCTGTTAGTGTGTGTAGTTGGTTGGGCACTCCACCACTGTGAGGATGTCGGCCAGGTGAGGCCGCAGGTGGGCTCTGGGAGCCGTTAGTGTCAGTGGGGCCCGAGGATCCGGAGGACGGACCCGGGTAGCCCAGTGCCAGAGAGGGCACCGAGTGGGGAGAGCGCCAGAGGGCCTTCCCCAGGTAGTTAGGTTAGGGTGAGGAGCAGGTAAGCTCGGAGGCAACTGCAGTGGTGGAGGTGTGCAGGTGGGTAGACCGGCTAGGAGAGCTACACGTCGCGGCCCAGAAATTGTGCGAGGGCACCGGGAGATGAATCGGGGGAGTGAGACCCCAAATTGAAAAGCACCACAGTTTGGTCAATGGGAATTGGTTTTTAGAACCCATAGTGTAAGAGGGCCAATGGTTTGGCAGGAGAAAGACCCCGGGTAATGTAAAGTTGTTAAAGTCATTTAGGAAATAGTTAGGATTGATGAACCTGTCGCACCATACGCAGCCACTTACCTGTGGTGATAATGATGACTCCACACCTGTGTTTTCTTTGTTCTGTGTTGCAGGAAATGAGAATTGCTGTGAGGATTGGTGAGACGCATCACGACGTGGATGAGACATTGGGGTGATTCCATCTCTCCCTCCTTAGGAGGGACTGATGATGAATTGGTAATGGCAAATTTTGATGTTCAGTTGGAGATGGCAAATTTTGATGAGTTGAAAATGGCAAATTTGATTGGTTAGGAGGGAGAGAAGACGAATTTGGTTTATGGGAGGAACGGGGAAGACAGTAGGGACGTTTGTTGATTTGTAAAATAGATGTTTATGGGTAGTGTTGTGTTTTGTGGATACAGTAAGGGGTAAGGGAGGGGCCATGTAGGTTACCTGGTGGGGGGGGGGGCGTACGGTAGGAACGTACCTGTCTCACCTGGTTCCCATGTGCCCCTAGTGTGCATTACCTAATGTTGCGTGCACTTTTGCGCCCTTACCACCTTACTCACTTGTCTTCTTCTTTTGTCTCCCACCTCCGAGGATCTGGCTTTGGGGCAGAGAGAGAGGAGAGAGAGGTGCTGGCTCCGCAGTTGTGGGCCTGCACTTTCGCTGCTTGCTGCCGGGATCGATACACCATATGGACCGCAATGTTTGTGGCCGCCCACCATGGACCGCAGTTCTTTTGCGGGCAAGCACCACCCATTGATAGACCTATGGGTCAACGTGGCACCTATGCCATACAGGTGAACCACTTTTAGTTGGCCCCCTTGACGGCCACAATTTAGAAATGGACGCGGTTGGCGCCTTTCTTTATTTTTGAAAGAGGCAAGAAGGCCAAGTGCACCACATGAAGGCAAGACCAGCGGCAGAACATCGGCCGGCTGCGACACCACCGGTGATTGTTGAACACTTTATTGGTGCACCGGATGGTGCTGACTGTACATGATGGGGTGGTGCTTTTGGTGCTTGGAAGGGGTGCTCTGCACATTATTAAAGGCCGTAAGGCCACAGAGCACTCGTGGGTTGGTGTATCGATGCTGGCATGCGTGCTCTCTCTCTATGCATAACATCTGCATGTGTTCCTCCAAAAACAGGTCCTGGATCGTAGTGTAAATATCAGTGTAGTCTTATGTAAATAATGCTCCCTACCGGCTGTATGTTTAGTTTGAGAATTCTTTCCGCGATTCGGTTATCCTGTGGGTGTGTTTCTGTGAAGAGAAGGGTGCAACGTCGCAGGGGGACATATTTACTCATTTGTGAACATCTGTAAAACTGTCGCACTCAGGGTAGAGTTAATAGTAGAGGGAACTACATCTGAGTGCCACACTAAAGTAGGTAAAAATTTATCAGGTCGGGACGCCCCGAGGGTAGAGAAGGGTGCAATGTTGCGGATATGGGATTTGGCCTCCATATCCGCTTGGAAATATTCCCCTATTTCCCCAATACTCCCCAACTATCCCCAATCCCTAGTCCCATTGTCTGTAAACAACACTCTGTAGAACCGACCTTCCCCTTTTTCCCCCATTAAATGTCGTGCCCAGGTTCACCGCATCTCACGTAGACAACTATAGGACATTTGCTAGTTATTCTTAGTCTATGTCAGTTAAGGACTCGTTTCCATTAATTCTGACTCTTCGTTGCACCAGAATGTGATTGTATGGCACCAGTAGTGAGTTTAGGACCTCCCCATACCTCCTCCCATCTTCCTCATGAAACAACAACAACAACAACTACAACAACAGCGCGCGGGGAGTGTGCGTCCTCACTCCGGCTTGGTTAGCCGCCATTGCCCATGTGCGCCGACGGGGTTACCACGAAGGGGCTGACTGTCGGCCCCTCGTCAAGGGCGGAGCCGGGTAACCCCCCGCACCCAATAAGAAGCAACGGGCCGATTCCATCTGGGGCGGAGCTAACGAGCCGAGGGCGTGTCACTCCCCGCTGGATATACGCAGCCACTTACCGGACGTGACGTCAGATGCGCCCCCAGCTTGGAAAGAGAAGTCGCCACCTCCGAGCGCTGAGAGACCTCCCGCATCTCTGGACCGGACCAGGTCGATTCTGCCCCTGAGCCAAGGTGCACCTTGAGCCTCGACTACCTGCCCTTCCTTGCCATCAATCCCTGTGTGAGTCAGTTTTGTCCTGTTTATCTGTGGTCTGTCGGGGCTACTATAAGACCGTGATTAAGTGCCCACCTTCCTATGCTGTCCCTCTTGTCCTTGTAATCTAAACGTTCCGCATATCCCATATTATAACCTCCTCCGGAGGTCTTGAGAACTGTACCCCTGGTGTCGTGTCATCTAACCCAGCCATTGTGTCCTTTCCTTCATTGATCTAGCATAGCGCGACTCGGCCAACGTTCGAGTATAATCGGGTAAACTGTGCAGACGCGGTCATACCAAACCGCTCGGTAAACTAACATCCAAAACCGCGTCTGTAACAATATATATATATATATATATATCCACTGTTGAGCTATCGCCTGGACCCGGGCCAAATACCAAATTTCTGCCCGAACCTACAGGGGGCAGTCAGTGCGTCAGCGGCACAACCACCCTCTCGACCAATGATGCCACTCACGGCCTTGTGCTGCATGTGAAAGAAGAAGCTCCTCCTTGAATATTTCTAGCTTTCAAGGGGGGGGGGGGGGAGATAAATACACAGGAGTCAAAGATGGGATGGGATGATATGAAGAGGTTGCTCTTCTTATCCACTTCCCTTTATAAGGGACTAGCTGAGGTACCCGGCTTCGCCCGGGTTGAATAAGAATAATACAAATATACGATGAAAAGAACATGTATATTTTAGAGCAATATCACAGTACATTTCCTACATGACGTTTTTTCAATTTTCAATTTCTCAAAACCTCTGGGTATACAACATTTCTGGTTTTCTTACGTGGTGCCAAGACATAAAGATTGCTTGGTTTTCCAACCCTTGAGCAGCCCACGTACAGCTGGCCATGGGCAAACACTTGTTCTGTGAAGTTCAGGCCGACAACCTTCATTGATTGCCCCTGCGCCCTGTTGATGGACATAGCAAAACATAGCCTGATGGGGAACTGAATCCTCTTGAAGGAGAATGGAAGGTCAGGTGGAATAAGTGGTATCCTTGGAATGAATACTTTCTCTGCTCTGTATTGTCCTGAGAGGATGGTTGCCTCTAGGACATGCGGCATCATTTGCTGGATTGTCAATCGTGTTCCATTACACAGCTTTGGTGGATCAAGATTCCTTAGAAGCATGATTGGTGCTCCCACCTTGAGAATCAACCTGTGTGTTGGGAGTCCTTGAGGCTGAAGACTGTTGAGAAACTCAGTTGGGAGGTTTACTGCCTGATCTTCATCTGTCACTTTGTCAAGAGAATCATAATTTCTTTCATGACCGGGAAGTTGGTGGAGGAGCAAATTGTTGATCTCTTGAACAGCATTGTTCTTGGGGGCCAAAATGGCTCTTTCGGCAAGCCATGATGAGTCCTGGAACTGGGTCTCCATATTGCGAAAGACCTTTTTGATCAAGTCATCTTTTGTTTCAACAAACTGTCCAAATGGTAGAATTATTTGTTCTGATACATCTTGAGGGAATAGGCCATTGCCAACTTTCAAAAGCTGGCTTGAGAATGCCCCTGCAGTGTTGTCACCAAGAAGGTGGACTCTCATGTTGGTATTCAGGGTATGTCTTTGCACATGTGGCCAGAGGAGATAAGAAGACTTGATACAGGCCTTGACTTGATCTGCTATTGTGCCCCGTTGGATGACTGGGAGAGTCCGACGAAAGTCTCCAGCCAGAACAGTTGTCACACCACCCATGATTTTCTTGTTGTTGCGAATATCTTGAAGTGTTCTGTTCACTGTTTCAAATGCCTGCTTGTGGTTCATAGTAGCCTCATCCCAGATGATGATTTTGCACTGTTGAAGGATCTTGGCGTTTGCTGAATTCTTGCTAATGTTGCAGGTTGGGGTGTCTTGCTTGGTCAAATCCAAAGGCAGTTTGAAAGTTGAGTGTGCTGTCCTTCCTCCTTCAAGAAGTGTAGCTGCAATTCCACTTGAGGCCACAGCCAGAGCTGTCCTTCCTCCTTCAAGAAGTGTAGCTGCAATTCCACTTGAGGCCACAGCCAGAGCTGTCCTTCCTCCTCAATAAGTGTAGCTGCAATTCCACTTGAGGCCACAGCCCGACTGTTGAGAAACTCAGTTGGGAGGTTTACTGCCTGATCTTCATGTCACTTTGGCAAGAGAATCGTAATTTCTTTCATGACCGGGCAGCGAACGTCATTATGTGCGACATTACGTCACTCCTACGGACGTGAAAACATTTGTTTTCCTTAAAAATATATTTAAAATAAATAAAATAGTACATAAATTAACAATAAAAGAAGCTAAAAAACAATTTAAAATACAATAAAAAGCACATTAAAAATATATAAATATGTATGTACAGTATACTGTACGTATGCGCAACCGCTGATTCTCATTCAAAACAGAGGCGACATACAGTATTCCTTTACTGTGTCTGTGTTAGCCATGGGCCCGAAGAAGGATAATGCTAGTGTTTCCAAGCGTAATGTGGTTACGATGGACGATAAGGTAAATCTGATTAAAAGGTATGGAAAAGGTGGAAAAGTGTCGGTGATAGCGCATAGATCTTATCGCGAATCGGAACCGCAATGCGTCATGGGATCGGAAAGGGGCAAAAGCGCCGCCACAAACTACACCATGGAATTGCAGCTGGCCCGGTTTTTTAAACCATTGATATTAAAATAAAAAGTAGCCTATAACCACCGGAATTTTGTGCTGATTCCGAATCTGTGTCTAAAACTTTCCTCCGATGTGTAGTTCTTGAGTTATAAGCAGACATCCAGACAGACAGACACTCCTCCTTTATATATAGAGATGAGGAGGAGAATGGGATGATGAAAGAGGATGGGATGAATTTGCGACTTTACCAACATTACTGGAACAGATTTCATGACGGAATTCTAAGAAGCAATATAATAAATAACCTGTTGCACACTACTAATTGCAAAATAAACCAAACAACACTTTCTTAAATGCACAAAGCAAATGAAATAACGTCTGCGAAATACAAGGATAATAGCTTGTAGACAGCTCATATTTTATTATTGAGTTAACTCAGGCATTACATCAAGGGAAAGTAGGCTACCACTGAGAGATATTACCGATGAGACTAATGGGGATTACCTGGCATGGAATATTGTAAAAGGTTGTCCTATGACACACCATTCTTTGGGTTCAAAGACTGACATTAGGGAGGACGACTTTGAAAATAATTTTCTCCAAAATGACAGGAGCACCCAACATTAACCTCCCTTTGATTTGGTAAATTTCCAAGAGATGAAGAGAATCATCTTATGGTGGTTATTATAACTTAAAGATTTTAAACATATACATGAACACACTTCTACATTCATAGTTGGGGATAAGTCTTCAATCAAGTCCTTTGCAGATAGGAGACGAGCTATGGCCGACACCATGAACACATTACAACTTCCTGCTATAACCTACAGAGGACAGTGACCTCACCCCTGACAAAGTTGGTGGAGCACAGCTAGGAGTACAGCTAGCCAGCATAAGCGAACTCAATGGAGACAAGACGGGATATAATGTGACGTCCAATATAAAACTTCTCATCGCCTAGGCCTCTGTACCCTGAGTAAAGCAGTTATCTCATATAATCTTGCTCAGAAAGGACCGACGACTCATTATCATCAGACTCATCACCACTAGGGTGGTCCACAGATATATGTAATATTTAATACTATTAAAAATCCATGCTCCACAAGGCTGCCCTAGTTTCTATGTTTATAAAGATCATATGAACCAAATATGAGGTAAATTGGAACTTATTTAGAGTTTGCTAAAAAAATAACATTTTTAATTTATCCTATTTTTTTCAGATGGCAGAAACTCGCAGCTCTTACACAGTTTGGTTGCTGGGCAAGTCTGAAAAGGAAATAATATGTGGGGCACTACCAACCAAAGGACACACATTGCAGAAAATGGTGTACCATCACATACAAGAACACCATACAGTTCGTGAAAGTGCCAAACTTAGTGTACAAGCTGTGTGTGCATACTGGGAGAAAGCACGAATTCCAGTGCAGAGAGTAGATTCCTGTGAGCGCCAACTTTTGAAGTTGAATGATGCCTACAAACTGGTAAAGAAAAATAGAACCAAGACATTCGAAAACTATAGAGTGAAGGAGCAGATGTTCAAAGATGATCTTCAATCCCTCTTCGATATCTCACCAAATGATGCGCTTGAGAAAATGACGAATGAAGAAGACAAAGCATTCCTTATCATGCAGCGTGAGGATCCCTCAAGTTCATGTATGGGATCTGTGGACAACACTCTGGCAGTGAAGGAGAACAGAAAGCGTATCGGGCTTGAGAATGAAGATAAAAGAAAGAAGAAACATGCTGCTGAGACTCTAACAGCAATGCAATCTGTTCCATCAACATCGGCTGTGGTTGATGATGATGATGAGTCTGAGATTGAAAGCTCCGATTCAGGCGACAATGAATTCAAACTCTAAAGTCCATCTTCTGCCAAACAGGCGAAAAAGGCTCCCATCAAGGTGATCGATCACTCCAGCAATAGTGGCAACTCTGGACAGAGTAAAAATCTCAGATCGGCGTGCTATGTTCGTGGCCAGTGCTTTTGCACAATCACTTGGTCATACCATTGAAGACAAGTGCAAGCCAACAATAATAAATAATTTAAGTAATTGAAAATAGATTATTATATATGAATTGATGTATGATGCTAAAAATTCTGTATCTTATTATTCATTAAAATTTGTCAACATTTTGAGCAACCTCTAAATATTGTCCAAATCAAGCTCAAATTTTCACCACAAACGACTTTCTTCAATAGGAATAGGGGCAGACGTGTGGAGAAATGAAAATCCAATCTTCAAATTTTTGGACCACCCTAAGCACACCTCGTATCTTTCCACGAAGCAATGTACTTTGCCCAACTGCATTTTCTTACAGTTCCTGTGCATCGGCATCCAATGTAGAATGGAATTGGATTTTCACAAGCAATAGTATTTGCAGTTGCATCCTCAAATACATCTACCTTATAATCGGACGGTTAAATATATTTTATCCAAATGCGCACACAATTTTTTTTTGGAAATGTGCCGAGTAGTATAGAAATGTCAACAAAAAGTTCCGTTTCTCAGTGATGCTGCAAAATGCCATACACCGGCGGAAGTGCTTGTGCAAACTACAGACTTGGCATTTAATATGGAATATATATTTTTTCTTGACTTGGGTTTACTTTCTGAACTCAGTATATCAATCTGGTGAGTTTCTTTTACCCTTCGGGGATGTCTTTGTTGAAAGAACCATGTCACTGATTGTCTTTCGCAGCAAGAAGTCAATAACAGGATTATATCACAGGTGGCGTGACAAAATGTAAGGACAGGTACATTTGACGATTGGCTTTACAATCGGGTATGTAAGGGTTGTTGCGTTCTGTATTAGTGGAAAACAACTGCTGCACATCTACAAAAGTTATTGCCGCTTCCTCTGGAGATGGTCCGTCAACTTGACAATGCTGTTTGTCATGGAGTGGTGGCTTTACGAAATTCTGGCATGAAACAGCGTGCTATTGCTCGGCAGTATGGCATCACTCAAGGTCAGGTGTCAAAGATCCTGAAACGAAATGCTCAGAGGGGTGTCCCTACTCCAATACCGAGGCCAGGACGTCCACACAGAACCACAAGGAGAGATGATCGCCAGCTGCACCGGTTTGTCTGCAATGGCCGTACCAAGTCAGCTAATCGGCTTAGGGCTGATTGGCAGCAACTGACAAATGTGCCTGTATCCAGAAGGCTAGTCAACCAACGACTGGTTCAAGCAGGCTATCATGCCAGGCGTCCCCTGAGAAAGCCACGCTTGACCAGACAACACAGCCAGCGCCTATTGCAGTGGGCCAGAGAGCACCGTCAATGGCAGCCAGGACACTGGAATCACGTGACCTTCAGTGACGAGTCTAGATTGATGGTCTATCGTCAAGATGGCCGCGTCCGAGTGCGCAGACAAGTGCATGAAGCCTACAACGAAGATTGTATAGTGCCAAGAGTCCAAGCTGGAGGTGGTGGAGTGACCGTTTGGGCTGCTTTTCATGCAGGGGACAAAACTGACCTGGTTGTTCTGAATGGAAACCTGAACCATTTGAAGTACAGGGTCATTCTGGAAGAAACATTGCTTCCATTTGCTCGTGCAGCCTTTCGTGGAAACTTTGTCTTCCAAGATGACAATGCACGGCCTCATCGTGCTCGCATGATCCAACACTTTCTTGCTGACCGTGGTGTAGAGCATATGGAGTGGCCTGCCATGTCCCCGGATATGAATCCGATAGAGAACTTGTGGGCAGAATTAACGCGTCAAATCGACAACTTGGACCAGCAGCCGACCTCTGTGCGTGAATTGCAGCAGGCTATTGTCACTGCATGGCAAGCGATTCCTGTCCAAACCTTGGCAAATCTCGTGAACATCATGCCTCGACGTGTACGTGCTCTCCTGAATGCTCGTGGGGGTTACACGAAGTACTGAACTGTAATTTTACTGTCCGTAATCCCAGTCATCATTTAGCTTTTGTTGTAATTTTTTTTGGCTAATGTGAAAAATAAAGAGATACTTCTGGAAAACGTACAGAAGTTTAACACAGTACTGTCCGTGAATTGAGTTCGATATCAGTTTACATCACTTTCAAGGATCAATTTGTTTGCTTCGAAATGTCAAATGTAGTATTTGTTTCTTTTAAAGGTCACATTAACAAAATCTAGAATAATTTCAACATAATTCCAATGAACTTTTGGTTCTAAGTCATCTTGAAAAGTAAGTTCACCCCCACAAAAAAAAGATTCCATATTAAATGCCAAGTCTGTAGATGGTATTCAAAGAATACTTACCCTGCGCATTCAACTTATTGTGAGCCAACTCTTCTGTTTTTGAACATTTTTTTTCTTTGATCCAATATGGCTGCCAGACCACGTGAGTGATGACATCATTAATTTATATTCTCTAATATAATTGTTGCATAGATCACGCACAACACATTTCAAACTGATCAGACTAAGCGTTGTCCCTGTCGAATTATGATGTCATAATTATGGCACCAATGACATCATCATTAACATATATTATTCCCCATGGGGAGTACTTGTCAATGAGCCAGGTCTAAATTTTTTCCCATGGAGTGGTTTCAGATATATAGAGGTGCGAAGTTTTTCCAAGATGGCGCCTGTCCACGTCACCTATGACGTTATAATAATAATTAAAATATTCTACAGGAGGAGGTGCTCCTATGGTGAAAATTTCATGTCAATCGGACCAACGGTTGCCGAGAAAATGAATTTTTAAAATGCAGACACGGCACACGTGCGCAACTGAATGCTTAACCCCGCTTTTTGCTTCACGATCGCAGGGTAATGAGTCACCGCGCCAGGAGACTGTGACTGAGCCACCACATTGGAACAAGCCTCGCAGTAGCAATGGAGTTTTCTTTGCTGAAATAGAACCAAATTATTTCGAACCGGTGAATACAGTGAAGCAGAGCAAAATAATGTTCAAAATGCACCAACTCTGTAAGAACAGTCACAGCGGGATTTATGAAATAATAAATTGAATGAAACCGACTGTTCTTGTGTAACTCCCGTTCCTGGGGTCAAGAATATGGTGAACCTAGACGTTTTAGTTGCTCTTTTCATTAATTTATTTATATGGAAGTGGTTGAGCGAGTTGATCCCTGATACTTTCAAGAACATTTATTTTATTCTCATTCAGCCACTTCAGTGTGGCCACAGATTTGTGCTTCGGATCACTGCCCTGCTGAAATGTGAATCTCCTACCCAGTTTCAGATTCATGGCTGACTCAAGCAGGTTTTCATCAGGGATTCTCCTGAAGTTTTCACCGTTCATTGTCCCTTCTATCCTGACAAGCTTGTCAGTCCTTGCTGATGAAAAGCAGCCCCATAACATGATGCTGCTACCACCACCATGCACCACAGTAGGGATGTGTTGACTGGGTGATGTGCAGTGTTTAATTAATATGGAGGCAGTGTCAGATGTGCAGTGCAGTGTTATTAGATATAATATATGTATATACACATACAAACATGTTTTAAAATGTAAAAGGGAATTTTTTAAAAATTCACAATATTTCATCTTTCTACTTTTATGTGAATGCAACAAGGGTGAGGCTGAGGGGAGTGGGTTGTGGAGTATTGGACGGAGAGAAGGGTTCACACAACCACCACTCCCCTCCCCCACCTCCCCTATGCTTATGCGACACAGGTGCAAATCTTTACAGGATATATGTACAGGAAATTGAAATCACCAAATTAAATTTCATGCATATGAATTGTTGGGAAATTAGAGAAATGCTTAAAATTTTCCAAAACCTTTAAATTGGAATTAAAACATGCATAAGTAGAACGCCACTCAGTAGAGCACATACTCCCGCCGTGGGTGGCCGCTGCTGAGCCCTATCTTCCAATGGTAAAAAATCCTTCCAAAAATTCCTGGATCCGGAATAATATCCTGAGCTTCACCAAAAAACTAATCAATTCTTACTTATCCCAAGGGCAATCATCCCACCAACTTTCATCCAAATCCGTTCAGAACTTTTCCAGATATCTTGTTCACAAACACACGAACACACACACGGATGGACACGATCGAATGCATTACTCCCTCGCGGGAGTAAAAATGTGCTTTTATGCAATAAAATATCAACTACCATTGGCATGCATACTGTATGTTTTAGATCGCATACTTGAGATTGTCAATGCCTACAGTAATGTCAATGAGTGTCAATATCTCCCCCCACTCCATCAACCCAACCTAACCATCAATAAATCCTGCCTGTGCCACCAAGCCTGGGAATTGAGTGAATTATTGATACAGCTTCATAACTGAAATTACTAAAAACATGTTGGTGTAAGAATGTCCCGTATATTTATACGAGTGTGTGTGTGTGTGTATGTATATATATATATATATGTACATTCATAGTTGGGGATAAGTGGTGCTTGGCCGTAGCCAAGGAGGAGTGTCTATATATAAAGGAGTGTCTGTCTGTCTGGATGTCCGCTTATAACTCAAGAACTACACATCGGAGAAAAGTTTTAGACACAGATTCGGAATCAGCATAAAATACCGGTGGTTATAGGCTACTTTTTATTTTAATATCAATGGTTTAAAAAACTGGGCCAGCTGCAATTCCATGGTGTAGTTTGTGGCGGCGCTATTGCCCCTTTCCGATCCCATGACGCATTGCGGTTCCGATTCGCGATAAGGTCTATGCGCTATCACCGACACTTTTCCACCTTTTCCATACTTTTTAATCAGATTTACCTTATCGTCCATCGTAACCACATTACGCTTGGAAACACTAGCATTATCCTTCTTCGGACCCATGGCTAACACAGACACAGTAAAGGAATACTGTACGTCGCCTATGTTTTGAATGAGAATCAGCAGTTGCGCGTACATACAGTATACTGTACGTACATATTTATATATTTTTAATGTGCTTTTTATTGTATTTTAAATTGTTTTTTAGCTTCTTTTATTGTTAATTTATGTACTATTTTATTTATTTTAAATATATTTTTAAGGAAAACAAATGTTTTCACGTCCGTAGGAGTGCTGCCCGGTCATGAAAGAAATTATGATTCTCTTGCCAAAGTGACATGAAGATCAGGCAGTAAACCTCCCAACTGAGTTTCTCAACAGTCGGGCTGTGGCCTCAAGTGGAATTGCAGCTACACTTCTTGAAGGAGGAAGGACAGCTCTGGCTGTGGCCTCAGTGGAATTGCAGCTACACTTCTTGAAGGAGGAAGGACAGCTCTGGCTGTGGCCTCAAGTGGAATTGCAGCTACACTTCTTGAAGGAGGAAGGACAGCACACTCAACTTTCAAACTGCCTTTGGATTTGAGCAAGACACCCCAACCTGCAACATTAGCAAGAATTCAGCAAACGCCAAGATCCTTCAACAGTGCAAAATCATCATCTGGGATGAGGCTACTATGACCCACATGCAGGCATTCGAAGCAGTGAACAGAACACTTCAAGATATTCGCAACAACAAGAAAATCATGGGTGGTGTGACAACTGTTCTGGCTGGAGACTTTCGTCAGACTCTCCCAGTCATCCAACGGGGCACAAGAGCAGATCAAGTCAAGGCCTGTATCAAGTCTTCTTATCTCCTCTGGCCACATGTGCAAAGACTTACCCTGAACACTGCAGGGGCGTTTTCAAGCCAGCTTTTGAAAGTTGGCAATGGCCTATACCGTCAAGATGTATCAGAACAAATAATTCTAACATTTGGACAGTTTGTTGAAACAAAAGATGACTTTTTTTTTTTTTTTTTTTTGTATACAAGATCGAGGCTCGTGAAAGAGCGAACATTAATCACACAGAAAGACAAACAGACACATAAAACAAATAACATCGGGAGCGGTAGACAAGATGGGGAGAGAGGGGGAAGGACACAAACACAACATTTGAGAGCAGGGACCGAGAGACATGGAGACATCGAGAGATCTGTGGGAGGGAGAGGGCTTTGGGGGGGAGGCATGTGAAGGGGGCGGGAGGCATGTGAAGGGGGGGGGGGGTGGGAGAGGTATAAACATATGGACACTGCCAGGATTTCCAGGAAAGAAGTTGGAATTTCAAACAAGGTGGATCTGGGGTGAATTAGTGGGGGTAGAAAAGATCAAGGTTATGGATGGGGGAAGATAAGAGATGGTGGTGAACAGCTGTTTTAAAGACCTGGAGGGAGGAGAGGGATTGAAGGGAGTGTGGGAGTTTGTTCCACAGGCGGGAGAAAAGAGGAATGAAAGAGTGAAGGTGAGCAGAGAGCCGAGATTTCGGCAGTTTAACCATCAGAGGGTTGCTGGCAGATCTTGTGCGACCTGTAGGAATATTTGGGGGACAGAGCACAGAGAGAGCTGGGGGAGCAAGGCCGGAGAGGAGTCGGTAGAAGACAGAAAGGCCACCTACCTGCCTGCGGTGAGTGAGTGAAAGGCCCTCAGAGATAGCTTCATCGCGGGAGATTGCAATGATTTTGAAAGCTTTGGATTCAACAGCGTGAAGCCGAGCCAGGTGTGAGGCAGGAGCACCAGCCCATAGGGGAGAACAGTTGAGATTTACATAAGGAAGTAGGCTTTGGGGTGGAAAGACTGCGAAAACAGAGAACGAAAGTTATTGGATCACAAACGACAGGCGCTGAGAGAAAAACAAAGCCTCAAGGTTGTACAGTGTACACTGTACAAGACCTCAAGACGACACGAATTAACACGATTTTCAATACAGGTATGAAGGATTTGCACCGAAAATCTTTGACGGGACAATATACGTACATACACCATAAAAGAAATACAGTTATAACGAAAATACAAATTGGAACAATTACTTAACTTCGATTTCGATGGAGAGCGTGGAGAGCTGCGAAAAAACGAACCATCGCCCAAAATCATCGTCGACTTGATCATCAACTTGATCAAAAAGGTCTTTCCCAATATGGAGACCCAGTTCCAGGACTCATCATGGCTTGCCGAAAGAGCCATTTTGGCCCCCAAGAACAATGCTGTTCAAGAGATCAACAATTTGCTCCTCCACCAACTTCCCGGTCATGAAAGAAATTATGATTCTCTTGACAAAGTGACAGATGAAGATCAGGCAGTAAACTTCCCAAATGAGTTTCTCAACAGTCTTCAGCCTCAAGGACTCCCAACACACAGGTTGATTCTCAAGGTGGGAGCACCAATCATGCTTCTAAGGAATCTTGATCCACCAAAGCTGTGTAATGGACCACGATTGACAATCCAGCAAATGATGCCGCATGTCCTAGAGGCAACCATCCTCTCAGGACAATACGGAGGAGAGAAAGTATTCATTCCAAGGATACCACTTATTCCACCTGACCTTCCATTCTCCTTCAAGAGGATTCAGTTCCCTGTAACGGATTTGAGAATCCTGTATAATTGTTGTAAATATCACCCTCTGTAAATGTAATGAATCTGTGTAAATACCCCCATAATTGTAAAGGTCAAAGGTCGTCCCCATTAGTTAATTCATCGCATACACCTAGCCAATCTTAGAGCCTCTAAATAGTTATTCCCTTATTATGTGTTCCAGTTTAAGGCTGTGTCTTCCATTAGTTGACACTCCATTGCACCGAATCAAATAAGGATAGCTCCCCTTCAATAATGACATTTCCCAGCCGAACTCTCCCTCTCTGGGTAACGAAGCTTAACAAGCGTGGGGTGCGCACCCCCTCAACTGGCCTGGCTTTGGAAGCGGCGTTCGCTGTTATGATGAATATGTGCTCCGTGCTCTGTTGGACAGGAATGGCAGGGTCGCCGGGAAGAGGCAAGCCCAGGGCGCGCCACGAGGGGCGGGGCTGTTCAGCCCCATGCCCAAATAAGGATACAAGCCCGTGGCTCGCCACGAGGGGCGGGCTGTTCAGCCCCATGCCCAAATAAGGTAGCAAGACCGTGGCATTGCCATATAAGGCAACGAAACAGAGCACGGGGGAGGGCGGTACCCAAAGAGAGGAGGGCGTGTCACACCCGCGTTTGAGGTATGAGACAAGCGTGCGACGATCGCGCATGAGAGAACGAGAGGACCAGAGCAGATGACAAGAGAGCCCGAGGCATGTAAACGAAAGAACGAGCCCTGCCAAGTGGAACGACCAAGATACGTGTGCCGCCGCCGCCCTGCTCGCTCACAGCCCGGAAAGGACCTGCTTGCTGTGCGCCCTGCTCAACCTTCCAGGCTTGTGGTTCTACCTTCCTCTCCCTCCAGCCAATCCACTCTGCAATTCCCCATTCGTGTACGTGAGTTTGTTTTGTGCGTCTTGTCCCTGGGTTTAAGTAAGACTGTATAGTATAAGCAAGTATTTGCACTGTGTCCTTCTGATTCTTCCATTTCCTTGTATATTACTTTGATTGCTTTTCTTCCTTGAGTTGTGTGTAAATAATAATAAATCCCTGTTCTTCCTACTTTGTCTTCTTCTTCACATTCGGTCGCTTTAGAGGTTTCCAAATTGAGTGTACGTGGCGCGATTCGGCCAACGCATATGAATCGGGTTTAGCCCCTTCGATAAACGGCTCACGCCGCAGTTCGCTTCGCTCGGCGCAACCAATCCATTCCGCTGCGGCCGTGAGCGGGGGTGTTTCCTTGCGTACCGGGAGGCGCTGGTATTTAGGTCATAGGACGGTTGGGCCTAATACCCTACCCAGCGCTGACCGGGCGTGACGTCATACCCTCGGGGACCACGTCGGTCAGTCATAGACGAGGGGATTAGTCCCCCCTCGATAAGGGGGAAAGAGGCCGACGTTGGGTTCCGTAACAATTGGTGTCAGGAGTGTGGGATTGGACCCGAACCAAATTTTTAACATCTGAAAAAATTTGGTCGAAATTACGAGCGGCCGAAATTTTGTTTAACATCCCAAATTTAAAATCGCGCCATGGATGATCAAGGCGGCCGGATGCCGGTGGGGGAATTAGAAGAGGGGTTAGAAGCGACCCAGGACCCCAGGGAAATGTATATGGAGGAGAGGGAAGAGGAGAACAATGATGTGGTTGCGGGGGTATCAGGTGCACAAGATGGCGCCCTCGCGCACGTGGTTGTAGAGGCACAAAATGGCGGCTCGCACGTGGCTGCGGCAGCTGAGCCCACGCCACCAATGAATTTGGACCTGTTTATGAAACAGATGATAGCCTTTTTGGTAAAGACAGACGATAATTTCAAAGGGATGGAAAACAGAATGGGGCAGCAAATGGGAAACCAAATCGGAGGTTTGGAAAAAAGGATGGGCGAGCGATTAGAAAATCGAATCGGGGGGCTAGGAAGAAAAATGGAGCAAATCGGTAAAGTTGGGGATAGAATGGGTGACCGCATACAAAAATGTGGGGAGAGCATACAAAAATGTGGGGAGAGCGCACGAAAATGTGGGGAGACCATGGATCGCATGTCGGGCGAGAGGGTCCCGAGGGTGCACGACGAGGTAAAGCGGGTCGAGAAGCGCTGGTTGGGCGAAGTGGAGAAAAGCGCGGGTAAAATGACGGGTAGAGAGATCGTGACCCGGGGTATGGGGCAGCCGGCGACCGCGGAGGTAGAGGGAATTTTATTAAAGCCAACGGTCGTTAAAGAAAAATAAATAGTTAAAATCGGGCTTGTAGAGACGGCAGAATTTAAAAAGCACTAGTTGGAGGGAGAAATGGATTGTGCACAAAGTCTAAGTTCACATCCTGATGCCGTACTTGCTAATCCTTATAAAGATTTGCAGGTGCGCGTGGAGCAGAGGATCCCAAAGGTGAGACGGGCTGTATATGGTGCTAAGAGGTTTTTCAGCAGGAGGATGTTTGGCGCAGAAAGAATTTTCGCCCGCTTGGGATCGAGAAAGCATCCGGGCGTTGGTGAAGGGTCCCCTTTGAGTGGAAATGGCGCGCTTGTGGAAAAGAAGTGTGCATCGGCGAATGAGCGTGTTACAAAGCGCAAGTGTGAAACCGAGTGCGAGCGGGAATGCACGTCGGGGTGTATGGGGTGTGACACAGGGAGTGAGAGCGATACGGAGTGTACGTGCGAGGGTGAGAGTGACCCGGAGAGTGAGTTGGTGGAGGAGCGGGTGCGAGAATGCACACCTGGGATGAACGGCGAGAGTGTGCGAGAAAGCACACCTGAGTTGGTTGTGGCGCGTGAGTGGGTGGATGCGAGAGTGCACGCCCATGGTGAGTGGTACGGAGTATGTACCGAGGGAGAGTGCGCAAGACGGTGCACGAGGTGTGTTAAGGAAGTGTGCGAACGGCGAGTGTGCGCGAGAGGTGTGGTGTGTAACAGGGAGTGGGGTGGTGGAATGGACGGAGTGTGTGGGATGCACTGGAGGTGCCGAGACGCCGGGTTTGGTGAGTGTGAAAAGGGTCGCGTGGTGTGAGCATGCAAGTGAAGCATCAACGTTAACCGGGTTAGCAGTTAGGGCGACGGATAGCCGAGGCGAGCACTCCGTGCGCGGTGCGTTTTGTTTGCAGCGAGGACCGGCCGGGACCGTAAGCGCGTCGCTCTTCGGAGCGTCGCACACAAATCGGGCCGGGTTCCGCACTGAATGGTCGGTGCCGCGTCAGAGCGGCGAGATTCCGGGGGAGGGGGGCCAGGTCGAAGGGATCGGAACGGTGCCCCCTGGTGGCGGGGGCGGGGTTCCGACCGGGCGAGATTGAGCCATCGGGCCGGCGACCGCAAGGTGCCGCGCCGAGATGGTGCGTGGAATCTCGGCCCAACGAAGCCTCCTCCCCAGAATCGTGAATGCCAGACGGACTCAACCTGCAGGCGACCAAACCACCCGTATTCATTGCTCGGCTTTGCGAAGCCGAGTTTTAATGAGGTAACGACGCACCAAGGCTCCAGCTAAAGGACATTTGGTAGGGATAGGAAATTTGTTGATGAGCAAAATTGATAGTGGGAGATACCCGATGTGGTGGGATGGCAAATCCACCATCCCTCACGCGGGGCACATGAGCAATAGCTATGGGGTTTGGAAGTGAAAGCTCGCCGAGGGAGGGTTTGGATAATGTATAGGGACCTAGAGATTGACCATAGGTAACTGGAGATTTAAGTAGCGACATTGGACAGGTAGTCGGGGACATAGAGAGGGTAGTTGGACGATAATGACGAGGGAGCGCAATAATATAAGGGGCGACGGGGAAGCGCGAGTTTTAGCAGGGCACCAGGTAGATCAGATGATGCCGTGTGTTTGAGGATCGAAAGTGTATTGAGCAGTATATGAGTGAATAATTGTGATTGTGAATTGTATTGAGCGTGGAAGTGTATGGAGCAGTGCGAATGAGGATCAATTGTGGTTGTGTATTGTATTGAATGAAGAAGCCTGGGAGGAAGGAGGGTGCAAGTGCCACCAGATGTGTGATTGCACAGGTGTGCAAGTGAACAGGTGTATGAGTGAGTAATGGTGATTGAGTGTTGTGTTGAGCAAATGGTCCTGGAGGAAGGAGGGTGCAGGAGGCACCAGGTGTGATGGCACAGGTGTGCAAATACAGGTGTATGGAGAATGGTTGTATGGAATACATGGAGTATGGAATATATGGAGTATGGAATGGATGGTATGGAGTGAGTATGGTGGAAAATGTGGAGTGGAGTGGATGGTGCGAAGGTGTGAATGGGGGAAAAGTGGACCCCTATCACGAATACCCGGGGAGGGTAGTTTAAGAGTTAGGTGGAGGGAGTAGGTAAATTGTGGTTGGATATTGGCATCTGTGGTGCGTGGTGGAAGAATGGTGTTTGAATGGGTGCATTAGTGACGTGGAAATGGCTGGGCATGTGGCCTGTTAGTGTGTGTAGTTGAATGGGCACTCCACCACTGTGAGGATGTCGGCCAGGTGAGGCCGCAGGTGGGCTCTGGGAGCCGGTAGAGTTGTGGATGGGGCCCGAGGATCCAGAGGACGGACCCGGGTAGCCCAGTGCCAGAGAGGGCACCGAGTGGGGAGAGCGCCAGAGGCCTTCCCCAGGTAGATAGGTTAGGGTAAGGAGCAGGTAAGCTCAGAGGCAACTGCAGTGGTGGAGGTGTGCAGGTGGGTAGACCTGCTGGGAGAGCCACACGACTCAGTCCTGAAATTGTGCAAAGGCACAGGGAGATGAATCGGGGGAGTGAGACCCAAATTGATGAAGCACCACAGTTTGGTCAATGGGAATTTGGTTCTTAAAACCGCATAGAGTAAGATTGCCAATGGATTGGCAGGGAAAGACCCCGGGTAGTGTAAAGTGTGTTAATTTCATTTAGAAGGTAGATAGGATTGGAATCTCCTCGCACCATCTACATCCACTCACCTGAGGTGACAGAACTCCACGCCATGCCATGTTGTTTTTATTATTTTTTGTGCAAATGTTTGGAATGTGAGATGCATCATGACGTGGGTGTGACATTGTGCTTTGTTGTTCCATCTCTCCCTCCTTATGAGGATTGATGATGAATTGGTGATGACAAATTTGGTTAGAGGGATTGTGATGACGAATTTGGTATATGGGAGATATGGGGAAGATGAGACGGTAGTGACGAATTTGTAAATGTGTAGGTTTTTGTAAATATGGGGAGGGGCAAGGGGGGTAGTGTAGGTCACATGTGGGGGGCATACGGTATGGACGAGCTTTCTCACTTCGCTCTCCGTGCCACCTCGTCCGGCATTACCTTGTTTGATGTGTACCCTTGTGCCCTGACCCATTGCTCACCTGTCTTCTGTCCCCCTGTCTCCCACCCGAGGACTGTGCTCTCTGGGCACTGAGAGGAGCGTGCGGGGGGTCGCGTCTGTGAGCCCGAAACTCCCGCAACCAGCATGCTTGCATTGATGCACCACTTATGGACCGCCGTTCTACGGCCAAGCACCACTTTATGGACCCCACGTTTTGGGGGCCTGGCACCTCTGCTGGGGACCGGCCATGGTGGCCAGGTAATCTCACTTGCGACCCAGGGTAAAGGTGGCACCTATGCCCGACAGGTGGATCACCCTTAGTTGGCCCCTGTGGCCCTAAATAAAAAGTGGACGCGTTGGTGCCCTTTTATTTCCAAAGAGGCCGCAAGTAGAGAAAACGTCAGGAAGAACATCGGCCCAGCAGAGAAGAGGAAGACCACCACCAGTTGTTATTTTGTGTGTGTCATTATTATGAACTGGTGACTGTTGCACCAGATGGTGCTTTTGGTGCGGTTTTGGTGATTGGTGCTTTGGTATTTATTGGTGCTGGTGCGTCGATGCAATGCATGCTGTCTCCTCCCTCCCAACAGGAATTTATTTTTGTTTCCCTGAAAGAAAAATCACAGGTCCTGGGTTGCGTTTTGTAAATAGTCAAAATAATGTCACTGTAAATAATGCTCCCCCACCGTTCATGTTTAGTTTGAAAATAATTCCGCAATTCGGTTAGCTGTGGGCGTAAATCTGTTAGATAGGGTGCAATGCAGCAGGGGGACATACTTATCTGTGTTTTAAAACTGTTGCACTCAGGGACAGGTTAAATGTAGAGGGAATTACACCTACGTGCCACACTAAGCTAAATTTTTATCGGCCTGGGACGTGCCTGAAGGAAGGAGGGTGCAGTGTAACTGATTTGAGAATCCTGTATAATTGTTGTAAATATCACCCTCCGTAAATGTAATGAATCTGTGTAAATACCCCCATAATTGTAAAGGTCAAAGGTCGTCCCCATTAGTTAATTCATCGCATACACCTAGCCAATCTTAGAGCCTCTAAATAGTTATTCCCTTATTATGTGTTCCAGTTTAAGGCTGTGTCTTCCATTAGTTGACACTCCATTGCACCGAATCAAATAAGGATAGCTCCCCTTCAATAATGACATTTCCAAGCCGAACTCTCCCTCTCTGGGTAACGAAGCTTAACAAGCGTGGGGTGCGCGCCCCCTCAACTGGCCTGGCTTTGGAAGCGGCGTTCACTGTTATGATGAATATGTGCTCCGTGCTCTGTTGGACAGGAAGGGCGGGGAAGAGGCAAGCCCAGGGCGTGCCTGTTCAGCCCCATGCCCAATTAAGGATACAAGCCCGTGGCTCGCCACGAGGGGCGGGCTGTTCAGCCCCATGCCCAAATAAGGTAGCAAGACTGTGGCATTGCCATATAAGGCAACGAAACAGAGCACGGGGGAGGGCGGTA
This sequence comes from Myxine glutinosa, assembly GCF_964187855.1. Taxonomy (NCBI): domain Eukaryota; kingdom Metazoa; phylum Chordata; class Myxini; order Myxiniformes; family Myxinidae; genus Myxine; species Myxine glutinosa. The sequence continues at coordinate 103,981,341 of NC_136270.1, forward strand.
CCCAAAGAGAGGAGGGCGTGCCACACCCGCGTTTGAGGTATGAGACTAGTGTGCGACGATCGCGCAAGAGAGAACGAGAGGACCGGAGCAGATGACAAGAGAGCCCGAGGCGTGTAAACGAAAGAACGAGCCCTGCCGCGTGGAACGACCAAGATACGTGTGCCGCCCTGCTCGCTCCCAGCCCGGAAAGGACCTGCTTGCTGTGCGCCCTGCTCAACCTTCCAGACTTGTGGTTCTACCTTCCTCTCCCTCCAGCCAATCCACTCTGCAATTCCCCATTCGTGTACATGAGTTTGTTTTGTGCGTCTTGTCCCTGGGGTTAAGTAAGACTGTATAGTATAAGCTAGTATTTGCACTGTGTCCTTCTGATTCTTCCATTTCCTTGTATATTACTTTGATTGCTTTTCTTCCTTGTGTTGTGTGTAAATAATAATAAATCCCTGTTCTTCCTACTTTGTCTTCTTCTTCACATTCGGTCGCTTTAGAGGTTTCCAAATTGAGTGTACGTGGCGCGATTCGGCCAACGCATATGAATCGGGTTTAGCCCCTTCGATAAACGGCTCACGCCGCAGTTCGCTTCGCTCGGCGCAACCAATCCATTACGCTGCGGCCGTGAGCGGGGGTGTTTCCTTGCATCCCGGGAGGCGCTGGTGTTTAGGTCATAGGACGGTTGGGCCTAATACCCTACCCAGCGCTGACCGGGCGTGACGTCATACCCCAGGACCACGTCGGTCAGTCATAGACGAGGGGATTAATCCCCCCTCGATAAGGGGAACAGAGGCCGACGTGAGGTTCCGTAACAATTATTCCACCTGACCTTCCATTCTCCTTCAAGAGGATTCAGTTCCCCATCAGGCTATGTTTTGCTATGTCCATCACCAGGGTGCAGGGGCAATCAATGAAGGTTGTAGGCCTGAACTTCACAGAACAAGTGTTTGCCCATGGCCAGCTGTACGTGGGCTGCTCGAGGGTTGGAAAACCAAGCAATGTTTATGTCTTGGCACCATGTAAGAAAACCAGAAATGTTGTATACCCAGAGGTTTTGAGAAATTGAAAATTGAAAAAACGTCATGTAGGAAATGTACTGTGATATTGCTCTAAAATATACATGTTCTTTTCATCATATATTTGTATTATTCTTATTCAACCCGGGCGAAGCCGGGTACCTCAGCTAGTATATATGTATACAGACTTGGCATTTAAGATGGAATATTTTTTTTGTGGGGGTGAACTTACTTTTCAAGATGACTTAGATGACTTAGAACTGGTGATGACTTAGATGATGAACTTAGTTCATTGGAATTATGTTGAAATTATTCTAGATTTTGTCAATGTGACCTTTAAAAGAAACAAAAACCACATTTGACATTTCAAAGCAGATAAATTGATCCTTGAAAGTGATGTAAACTGATATCGAACTCAATTCACGGACAGTACTGTGTTAAACTTCTGTACGTTTTCCAGAAGTATCTCTTTATTTTGCACATTAGCCAAATATTTTTTCAACAAAAACAAAAGCCAAATTATGACTGGCATTACGGACAGTAAAATTACAGTTCAGTACTTCGTGTAACCCCCACGAGCATTCAGGAGAGCACGTACACGTCGAGGCATGCTGTTCACGAGATTTGCCAAGGTTTGGACAGGAATCGCTTGCCATGCAGTGACAATAGCCTGCTACAATACATGCACAGAGGTCGGCTGCTGGTCCAAGTTGTCGATTTGACGCGTTAATTCTGCCCACAAGTTCTCTATCGGATTCATATATGGGGACATGGCAGGCCACTCCATATGCTCGACACCACTGTCAACAAGAAAGTGTTGGATCATGTGAGCACGATGAGGCCGTGCATTGTCATCTTGGAAGACAAAGTTTCCTCGAAAGGCTGCACGAGCAAATGGAAGCAATGTTTCTTCCAGAATGACCCTGTACTTCAACTGGTTCAGGTTTCCATTCAGAACAACCAGGTCAGTTTTTCCCCCTGCATGAAAAGCAGCCCAAACGGTCACCCCACCACCTCCAGCTTGGACTCTTGGCACTATACAATCTTCGTTGTGGGCTTCATGCACTTGTCTGCGCACTCGGACGTGGCCATCTTGACGATAGACCAGAAATCTAGACCGTGACTGAAGGTCACGTGATTCCAGTGTCCTGGCTGCCATTGACGGTGCTCTCTGGCCCACTGCAATCGGCGTTGGCTGTGTTGTCTGGTCAGGCGTGGCTTTCTCAGGGGACGCCTGGCACGATAGCCTGCTTGAACCAGTCGTTGGTTGACTCGCCTTCTGGATACAGGCACATTTGTCAGTTGCTGCCACTCAGCCCTAAGCCGATTAGCTGACTTGTTACGGCCATTGCAGACTAATTGGTGCAGCTGGCGATCATCTCTCCTTGTGGTTCTGTGTGGACGTCCTGGCCTCGGTATTGGAGTAGGGACACCCCGCTGAGCATTTCGTTTCAGGATCTTTGACACCTGACCTTGAGTGATGCCATACTGCCGAGCAATAGCACGCTGTTTCATGCCAGAATTTCGTAAAGCCACCACTCCATGACAAACAGCATTGTCAAGTTGACGGACCATCTCCAGAGGAAGCGGCAATAACTTTTGTAGACGTGCAGCAGTTGTTTTCCACTAATACAGAACGCAACAACCCTTATATACCCGATTGTGAAGCCAATTGTCAAATGTACCTGTCCTTACATTTTGTCACGCCACCTGTGATATAATCCTGTTATTGACTTCTTGCTGCGAAAGACAATCAGTGACATGGTTCTTTCAACAAAGACATCACCGAAGCGTAAAAGAAACTCACCAGATTGATATACTGAGTTCAGAAAGTAAACCCAAGTCAAGAAAAAAAAAATATTCCATTTTAAATGCCAAGTCTGTGTGTGTATATATATATATATATATATATATATATATATATATATATATGTATATATATATATATATGTATGTATGTATGTATATATATATATGTATATATATATATATATATATATATATATATATATATATATATATGTATATATATATATATATATATATATATATATATATATATATATATATATATATATATATATATATATATATGTATACACACACACAAACACACACACACACACACACACACACACACACACACACACACACACACACACACACACACACACACACACACACACCTTCTCCTGCCCTTTAATGATGGCCGATACTAAAATTAATTACTTTCAGAACACACGATAGTGGACTGAAGTTGGGGATGCAAATATATACCAAATACTCATAAAAAAAAATTAATCATTGGTCCATAAACAATTGTAGAAATCCAAATAATACCTGTGTGTATGAAAATTCTAGTCCAGTCATGGAAAACATCATTTCTCCTGCAGTCATAACAAAATACTGCGGAATCTGCCATGTGATGTGAACCGTGTTAGGAGGTAGGTCGATGAAGAGCTTGGCGTCCACCAGTATTCCAACCTGCAGAATGCAATTGTGCACGTACAGTGACTGTAATGATCATCAAATGCTCGACATCCTTAATCCATCAATGATTACTATGACTTTTTCACCAAATGCATGTTCCCATTCCTCTATGTATACAGTACTGTATAAAGAGAAAATACATAGTGAAACTACCACTTATACATATGCGGTGAAACTGTAGAGCCAACTGTCGCTGCTAGAAATGAAGGAAATACAAAAGATTGTACAAACACCTGTATTAACCAGGAGCAGAAAACCTCTTGAAATTAGGGAAACAAAAAGAGGTCAAAATAAATGGGAAATAAAATATCTCAAATGGTAATTGATCCGCCATGAATAAAAGAGAAGCTGACGTTTTGGGCCTTACCCTTGATCGGAGCAAAAGAGAAGCAAACGTTCTCATATATTTGCCAGGAATGTACGTAGGTGGCATGTTCGATGCATTTCATATTGATGAAACTGTATTTCATGGTAATGTTCGAAAATGGAAGCTTTGTTCTTTGAGAAAATTCAGTCCCTATTATTTAAGATTCTCTGCATATATTTAACTGGGAAAAAATGTTCAATTTCCAGACAAGCCGGTGGGCAATGGAGAAATAAGTGCGTGACGAGATGTACTGCTCTTTACAGCGCTGCTGCTGAAAAAGTCGTTTATTGGCAAAGGCTATGCTAGGTGGTTTGCCATTGCCTTCCCAGCCAGCAGTCAAGGCAGGAATTGGTAATTTGTCCATCAACCTCCGCTCACCCCAGCTGTCCCTCAATAGCATTCAGAGTTTTCTCCCAAATTAACTTGAGGACTTCGCCAATGAAGGGGTTGGAGTTTGATGTGTGTTGTTTCAATAGATCAATTTATTTTTCTTGCTTTCCTTTGGAGGTTTGTATCCCTGAAAGAAACGTCTTTCATAGTCTCGTATTTCTGGTGTACATCGATGACCTTCCTTCCATGCAAAATCCTTCAAGCCACAAATCATTCAATCCCACGTCAGTGTTGCTCACCCTTTTGAAAGGCTCTCTGCAGCTGCTCCCTTGGCTGTTGATCTTCAGAGGTTAAGGCTTTGGAGTCTTGAAATATGAAAAAAATATCCATCTGGAATATGAAATTCAATGCTCAAGTCTCATATTTTGACTGTCTCAATGCATAATCACTTGGCTAATCCTTCACTGGGTAGTCAACATCTTGCAGAGATATAGTCGTTGGAGATCATTGGCCTTACATTCTGCTCTGACCCATCTTGGCACGATCACACCTCTAAGCTGGCCTCTGAAGTTATGCATCACTTTAGACTTTGTATGCAGATGTATGCCCTTTCTTGGATATCATCAGAGTACAAGGCAGTGGGCTGGTGTGGCTTCTTGTCATATTTCTCCTTCGGAAACACTGGACTCTGAGAGTAACTGGTATCCTCAGCAAGAAACTGCAAGTGGGGATGGTTTCGGGTCCACCGATGACTGATTGGTGGCCTTGCAATCCTGCACCACCTCTTGTCTGTCCGTACACCACAACACAACAACAACAGGCATTTTAAGTCCATTTTCCCTGCTAGAGCGGGGGTTAGCCTCTGTCCGTGCACCCTTATCCCCAAAATATCATAGACGCATGATCATTTACAAACCAATTCCTTGTTACATTAACCAAATACCAGACCACAAGTACTCATTTAGTACTCATTCTCACCATATATAAAATAGTATATACCATCTCACTCACTTTCACTTCTTTATTTCCTTTTACTCCCCCAGCCTTGTCGAATATCTACAGAAATGCATTAAGTCTTGTACTTCCCGACTGTATTACACCATCTCCTGTCATCTTCCATTATGGCCCATTAGCTTTCATATTCTCCCTGACTTTTTCCCTTTGTCCATCTGTCAAACGTTTTTTTCCTGTCTGCTTTCCGACCTATTTTCTTTCGTCTCATCTGCCTATTGCCTTCTGCATCATTGTGCTTATGTCCGTCTGTGGACATTTTTTGTTGTGCCTGAATGTCTGCACTGTGCTTGCTTGTCTGCCTGTGTTCTGCTCCATTGTCAGGCTTCTCTACAAAAAATCTGAACCAATCCCATATGACAGATTATGGACACTCTCCTGTCACATTGATGGATGAGTGTTCAGCAAAAATTTACTACAAGACCAGCAAATCAGTTTCCTGGTTCGTGTCATCTCCTTTGGGATGAAAGACCAATTTTTGACCTGCACATGCGGTGACAAATGTTGTGGGTGCCATCGCTGTTGTGAGGAGACAATGAGGAACAGGCTTAGCTGCCTGCTCGCTTATCCTACAGGAATCTTGTTCTATTTTCCTCAAATGTAGGAACTACTTTTGACAAAGGCTTATCCATTTGAGTCTGTTCAGGTGGTGTTTTGCCACATCTTCAAGTTATATTGAATGCCTCCAGGTTAACCTTCAGGGTATCTTTGCATCTGAGCATAGGTGCAAGATCCCATGCTCAGCCAGCTGTAAAACACCACCTTTGGTGTGTCAGCTTCCTCCATACACACGACATACCCAACCCAACAAATCTGGGCCATAATACGCATACCATGAATGCCTGGGATGTAATACCTCTTAAGAACTTTGATCAAGGGAATTCTGTCCTGACATTTGATATTGCAGACAGATCTTAAGCAGTGAAGGTGAAATTAATGTCGTTTCTTCAGTGTCCATGCCTCACGACCATAGAGAAGGGAATCATAACATTTCATTCACAGAGATTTACACACACAATAATTATAATCCAATGTCTGCAGTTTCCTGGTTAAATCTCAGTGCAGAGTGATTAAAATGTCAGCATTCCAATGAGTGTGTCCAATCCACGAGTGTTGGCCTTGTATTCCAAGTAATAGCAGAGTAATTGCATTAACAGTTTGGCTAGACGTCTGTCAATGCCATACTCATAACCTGTGTCCACTTTAAGTAAAGCAAAATAGCCACTGTAAACATACCCACGCGTATTGCAAGGAAAATGACATTTTTCCATGGAGCAATCACAGGACAGTGATGGTGAGAGGCTGCAGAACACATACTCAGCTTGATGAGAGAATAGCAATTACCTGAATGTTACAATTGGAATGAAAAGTGAAGTACCGGGCAGCCCACATGGTACTTGGGTACACAATGGTTAATGCATAGGTTGGGGCAACTCTCTATGATGCAAGTGTTGTTCCTGACATTTTCCATGAAAGTTTTAAATTTATCTCAAGTTTCTATGCAGGCAGCATGACCCACATGTAGCATTCCTCAAAATTGTCTCTCCCTTAGCTTATTTGATGAATAAATTAGTTACACAAAGGCCACAGCGTCCCAAGAAAATAAGGGTGCAACTCAAAGAATTGTACAACTCAGTTGATGAGGACTTGTGTTGGGAAGAAGTGGAAAAGTTCATACCTCAGTTCATGGTGCATTGGCAAAAATGGTCATCATTTCCATCCTGGTCCAATATAACGCATATTGGACTGGGATACAACTGTGATTTTTGGCCCGTTAGTTGCATCATTACTCTGAGGTCTGGCTGTGCCGCTGATTCAGTCACGTAATGTTATGGCAGGAATTGAGAATTTGCCCAGGGTTTCAGCACTAATCCAAACGTCTTAGGCCACAACACATCTTTTTCACTAATTTGTAATTATGCTCTTGCAGGTAATGTAAACCCACAACATGCGCAAGATAAAAATAAGAATTTTACACCAAGAAGGCAATGCTCAGAGAGAAATATCACACAGAACAGGTATTTACAGATTTGGTGTTAAAGCAATGATCCAGAGGCATAATGAGACTGTTAAAGATAGAAAATGGATTGGAAGGCCAAAGAAAGTCATTAAAGCAGACCCTTTAAGTATAGCCTGGTGTTGGCTTAGCGGTTAGGGTGCCAGCTTGGGATCCTAGGATCCTCGGTTCGGAATCCCGGTCGATCGCTGAACTAACGCCGGGGGGGTTGACTCAGCCTGTCATCCTTCCGAGGTCGGCAAATTGGAAACTTAAAGGCAACTTCCTTAGGAAATAGAAAAAAAAATTAATTGCTGAACTTCTACAAGAACTGGCAGAGATATCAGTGCTGGTTCAAGTGGACTTATCAGAAGGTCTCCAATCAAAAGTGGCGTCCATGGGAGAGTTGCTGTCAAAAAGCCATTTCTACGAAAAGGTAACAAACCAAGAGACTCAAATAAGGCTAAGAACATCAGTGGTGAAAGTCTAAATCAGTGGGGAAAGGTGCTTTGGAGTGATGAGTCAAATTTTTTATATTTTTAGAACAAAGAGTTCCAATATGTCAGAAAGAGAGTTGGTGAAAGTATAAGGATACTCTGAAGTAGGACACACCGACTCTGAAGCATGGTGGAGGCTCGGTTCAGGCTTAGGGATGTATTTCTGCTGCTGTTGTTCGTGATTTGGTGGGAATTGAAGGAACAATTGGAATTCTGACAAGTACAAGCAGATTCTAATCCACTATGGTATCCAATCAGGAAGGTTTGAAATTTTCTGACTGTTTTGTGATTTTTTTTCCCCCTGGGAAATTGACCTTGAGTTGCATCAGTATATGGAATTTCAACTTTATACCCCAACTAGAAGGTACTTACTAAACATTTATATCAGAGAGTCAGTGAGTGAGGGGTTAGAAAGCAGCACACACATCATACACACACACACACACACACACACATATATATATATATATATATATATATATATATATATATATATATATTGTTATGAATTTTGGGGTAGAGTGATATATAGACCAGGTAGACCTGTGTCGGTATCATGCTCTGCCTGTCGTGAAGAAGAAGAACCATCTCGATGTACATAAGCAGGGACCTGTCTAGCCCGGATGTCAGATTAAGTGTATCTTTGTGGTCATACGAGGATGACCTTGTGTTAAATAGAGTAGGGATTATGCTAATTCCCCTGTTCGTGAGACCTGTGATCTATCCATTGTCCCATATGGCATGACACCATAGACACTATGAAAGGCCCATTAGCAACAACAACAACATGCATTTTAAGGCCATGTTCCCTGCTAGAGCGGGGGGTAGCCTTGCGGTCCCCATGACAATCTTCTCCATTTTGCCCTATTTTCTGCATCTCTCCTTGTTAACCCCCTTGCCCGCATTTCTTCTTCCACCATCTTTAGCCAAGTCTTTCTCGGTCTTTCCCGTCCTCTACTTCCTTCTACATTCATTTCCATCACTCTTCTCAACCAGTCACTTTCATCCTTCCTCAACACATGACCAAACCATCTCAACCTGTTCCTCTTCACAGCATCAATCACAGGCTCTATTCCCATCATCTTTGGCAATTCATCATTTGTCTTCCTCTCTCTCAACGATACTCCGCACATCCACCGAACCATTAGCATTTCCACCCTTTCCAGCCTTCGTTGCTGCTCTACGTTCATTACCCATGTCTCGCTCCCATAAATCATAACACTTCTCACACATGCAGCATACACCTTTCCCTTCAGCTTCAACGACACTCCCCTCCTCATCAGCATGCCACTCAGTTCCCGAAACTTCTTCCATGCACATCTCACTCTAGCAACCATTGCCGAGTCTGAAACACCTTCTCCATTCAGCATGTCTCCGATGTAGCAAAATGTTTTCACACCTTCCAGCTTCATGCCATCTCCAAGATCCAACTCAACATTTCCTCCATCTGCAGCTCCCTCTGTGCACACCTTACATTTGAATGTAGCTGCCACACTGGTTAATGACCCTCTTAGACCACTGCATTTTTTATGAACCCACTCAGCGCACATTGTACATTGAATGGAGTTCACTCCGACACCCTTCCTGCACACAGCACATGGCCACTTCCCACTTCTTTCCACCTCACCACATGCTTTACCACTTGCCATCACCTTCGTCTTTCCGATATTCACCTTCAGACCTTTTGTCTCCATACATTCCTTCCACTTGTTCATCTTTTCCTTCAGTCCATCCATACTTTCCGCAATCAACACCAGATCATCTGCATACAATAACTCCCACGGTAAACCCTCCTTTATGTTCTGAGCCAGCACCACCATCACAGCTACAAATAGTAGTGGACTTAGTACCGACCCCTGATGCACTCCCACCTTCACCTCAAACTCACCACTGTTCCCATCCTTCGTCCTTACAGCTGTGCGCGCTCTTTTGTACATTGCCATCACTACTCTGATCAACCATTCCTCCACTCGTAACTTCCTCAATGCCCATGTCAATACTTCGCGTGCAACCCTATCGAATGCTTTCTCCAGATCAACAAACCCAAGAAACAACTTCTTCCTCTTCTCCATGTACTTCTCCTGCAACTGCCTCACAATAAAGAGCGCGTCTGTCGTTCCTCTTCCTGGCATAAATCCAAACTGCATTTCGTCGATCTTCACCTTCTTCCTTGTCCTCCTCTCCAACACCCTTTCCAATACCTTCATTCCATGCTCCAATAACTTTATCGCTCGGTACGAGCCACACTCCAGGGGGTCACCTTTCCCCTTGAATAGAGGGACGAGGGTACTCAGTTCCCAATCCACTGGAATGCGGCCTTCTTTCACCACCAGATTACAGATCTCTGTCATTCTCTTCACACCCCAATTTCCCGCTGCCTTCAACATATCTCCCACAACTCCTGTCGACCCTCCTGCTTTTCTACTCTTCATTGCTTTTATCGCTTCCTCAACTTCCTTCTCAGTTATCTTCTCTGCCGGTCCTAAAACTGGGTTACTCTCTATGTTGCCATCCCATTCATTCTCTGTATTCAACAGCATTTCCATATATCTTTTCCATCTTCCTTTAATTCCATCTGGGTCCACAACGATTTGTCCCACTTCATCCTTCAAGCAACTCACCCCCATCACATCACACCTCTCTTTTGCTATCTGCTTTGCAATCCTGTATACCACTCTCTGACCCTCTTCCGAATCCAAGCGTTCTCCGAACATTTTCCTACATGCCTCCTGCGCCTTTGCTACCTCTTTCTTTGCAGCCTTCTTGGCTGCCTTATAACTTTCATGCTCTGCCCTTTCTGCTCCCATACCCTTCGCCTTCTGCCACTCCTTGACCTTCTTCCTCTTCTCGTCAATCCTCTTTCCAACTTCATCATCCCACCACCATGTCTCCGAGTGCCTCGGTGGTCCTTTTGTCCATCCACATACCTCACCAACGGCTCCCAACAGACTATCCCTCACTGACATCCAACCACTCTCAAGCTCAACCACACCATCCTGCACCCTTCTCAGCCTCCCGTTTCATGCCTCCCTTACTGTCACCTCTTTCAACCTCCACACCTTCATTCTCGGTTGGTACTTCACCTGCCGAGCTCTCCTCGCACCTTTCACCCTTATGTAGCAGACAACCAAGTGGTGCTGTGAAACAGCCTACTCCCCCGGGATCACCTTTGTGTCCCGGAGATGCCCCCTATCTCGCCTACGCACCATCAGGTAGTCAACGGTTGTCGTCGACCCACCTGACGTGTATGTAACAAGCTTATTATCTTCTTTCTGGAACTGAGTATTACAAATCAACAAATCAGCTCCATCAGCAAACTCCAAAATCCTTTCACCTTCTCCATTTCTCAAACCATATCCGTAACCCCCATGATCTCCCTCAAAACCGTCCATACTCCTTCCCAGATGTCCATTTAGGTCTCCTCCTACCACAACAACTTCCTCATCTTTCACGTTTTCCATCAGCTTCTCTATCGCACACCAGAACCTGTCCTTCTCTTCATCGCTCCGACCAACCTGCGGAGCATATCCCGAGATGACATTCACCAAGAGCTTTCCAATCATCAACCTATCACTCACTCTCGTCACACTCACCACGCTGTCTACAAATTCCTCAGAAAACAGGACACCAACACCATGCACGCCCTCCGGACACCCTTGCCACACAAACTTGTATTTCTAAACCTGCCTACCCTTCACCACACCACTTCCCTTCCATCTCATCTCTTGCACACAACATATGTCCACTCTTCTTCTGATCAATACCTCCACCACTTCACCTGATCTCCCTTTCATTGTCCCTACATTCCATGTCCCAAACCTCAGAAACCGATCTCCACTTCGGGCTGTACCTTGCCCATATGTAGTTGTAATTGTCATGGTTCTCTTTTTGAGGCAATGTTTATATGGCCGGATGCCCTTCCTGACGCCAACCCTCTTAGTCGCCTCTTAAGACATGCAGGGATATGGTGTACCTATTCTAAACCAGGGTACTTACTTTTTCCACATGCAAAATTTGCATTTCTGTTTATTTAAATTATACAATGCACTACAAAATGTAAATGTTTCATGATATTTGTTATATTATATCACCTTTATCTATCAATATTGTTGAAATGAAGATCAAATAGCTGTATGTTGAAATATGTTGAAAAAATCAAAACTTTACATGGGGTGTACTTACTTTTTCACGTGACTGTATATATATATATAAATATATATATATATATATATATCCAAGATGGCGCCCATAACACGTGACCTCTGACGTCATAATTATCATTCCTCATCTTTCACGATCACGAAATAATTCTATAGGTGGTGTTCTGCAGGTGGTGGTGAAAATTTCCAGTCAATCGGACCAACGGTTGCAGAGAAAATCATATTTATTCTGTGCGGACAAACAAACAGACAAACGGACAAACAAAAAAAGCACTCGTAGAGCAACACTTGGCAAAAGAGAACAAAGAAGAATGGCACTCATTAGAGCATCCTTAAAGCTCATTAGAGCATCATTTTGACCTCACAAATAATTGGTGGTTGAATTCTGTGACCTAATATGCAAATTGCCTTCAGATTTTAAGTTAATCGGATGAAAATTGACAATATAAAAATTTGGCCTATGTTGACCTCAAAAATTGTTGGTGGTTGGTTTCAGTAAGCAGACATACAAATCCTATTCAGATTTCAAGTCAATCGGATGAAAATTGAGGATTTTAGAAATTCGGGAAAAGTGGTTGACCTGAAGCCTATTTTGACCTTTTGGCCTGTTGATCTCTACCATTTGGTGAAGTTTCGTGAAGATAGGTTTCAAATTGTGACCTGTAGGCAAGTATAAGTGAGCAGAGAGACAAGCAAACACAGACAAACACACACACACACAAACCGGAGTGATCAACAATGTAGATTCAACTTGTTGATTCAACAAAAAAAAATTTTGACTAGTACGTATTGGACTAATACGTACTAGACTAGTTGAATCAACATACTTGTCCAAAATTTTTTTTTCCGACAAGTAACAAACGGACTCAAATGCAATACCCTCTTCTCAGGCGACGGTAATAATTAGGACCATGAGATCAACCACACACAGCACTGAAATTACCAATAGGCCGAGATCAAAACAGCTAGTCAGACGTTTACTAGCACGTCACTGAACTTATAAATAGATTAAAACAACTAGTTAGATGTATGCTAACATAGAGAGCTACAGTTGGCACTTTTAAAACAAACAATATTAAACCATTTTCATTGGTTGCTAAGAGACAGTGCAACATGTAGGAATCCAATAACTGCTTGAATATTTGAATCACAGTTTGATTCAGAACTAAGTGGGTGTTTGTGCTGGGTGATGGACATGATACATTTACGGGAAGATGTGCTAAATTAAATGTATTGTCATATAATGGAATGCGTGATCAGAGTTATAAATATGTGATAATGCATTAAATCATCTCGTGAGTAATGTTTGAATCATGATGTTGCATTGATGGTTTAACTGACAGCCTGGACGCAACTGAGGTTGTGGATCGACTGATGTAGGTAATCCACTGATGTGGATCCATGACCGAGCTTGTGGATTCGGAGTTTGAAGAGGTTATGGGCTGGAAGGATTAAAACATCGAAGAATAACGGTGCCCAGCTGATGGCGATGGTTCAAATGCAGCTTGTGGTTGTTGGTTGCATCATTTTCTAAGGGTGCGACTGCCGCTGATGCAATGTCTCTCGATAACCAGTCATGTGGCCCTCATTTTGCCAACCTCGGAAGGACGAAAGGCTGAGTCAACCCACCTGGTGTTAATTCATTGGTGGGACAGGGGCTCAAACCCAGGACCCTAAGACTTCAAGCCAGCTACCTTAACCGTTAAGTCAACACCTGGCTTGCCAAGGTGATGATCCATGCAGTCAGAAAATCAGTCAATTGCTTACTTCAGTAAAGTGTAAAGGAACTATGCTTTGAGGTTTACAATTTAAGCAAGAAAGAGCAATCAGATATGGCAAGCCTTCGCCAGGATGTGTTTTCAGTAGTTTTTAAGGCTTTTGTGTTAAAACAAATTTGGCGGCTGAACCACGTGACCGATGACGTTATCATTATGTCTTTTCTCCACCAATTTATTCCTAGATTATGCTCAATAAATCTCATCTTAATCGGATGAGGATTTGTACTTGTCAAATGATGACGTCATAATGGAGGCACCTATGGCATCATCATTAACAGATGTTATTCCACATGGCGAGTACTAAACAATGAGCCATGTCTCAATTCTTTCTATGCAGCGCTTTTGGAGATGTAGAGGTGCAAAGTTTTTTGGTTTTTCCAAGATGGCGGCCAAACCACATGACCTATGACGTCATAATTATCATAAAAAAATTATACAGGTGGAGTTGCACCTATGGTGAATATTTTTTGTCAATGGGACCAACGGTTGCAGAGAAAATCATATTCATTCTGTGTGGACAAACAGACAAACAAACAAATGAAAAATCGGTCAGAGACCGAGGACTTGCCGGAATGTACTTTTTTATCGGTCATTTTGGACAAATATGGCGGCCGAACCACGTGACTGGTGACGTCATCATTAATTGTTTTCTAAACTAATTTATTCCTTGATGATGCTCAAGAAATTTCATCTTGATCGGATGAAGTTTTGTACTTGTCGAATTATGACGTCATAATGGAGGCACCTATGACATCATCATTAACATATTTTATTCCCCATAGAGAGTTCTTTACAATGAGCCATGTCTCAATTTCTTATATTCAGCACTTTTGGAGATACTAGGGCATGCCCGTACTATATCTATATCTAAAATTATATCCCCCCCTCTATTTACATGAATGGTTTGGTCCATTCGCAACGACCACAGAACCCCCCCCTCTATTTACATGCAATGGTTTGGTCCAAAGCGAACGGTTTGGTCCATTCGATGTGATTCGATGATTCGATGTGAATGGTTTGGTCCATTCGCAACGACTACAGAACCCCCCCCTCTATTTACATGAATGGTTTGGTCCATTCGCAAAGCCAAAGCGAACGACCACAGAACCCCCCCCTCTATTTACATGAATGGTTTGGTCCATTCGCAAAGCCAAAGCGAACGACCACAGAACCCCCCCCCCCCCCCTCTATTTACATGAATGGTTTGGTCCATTCGCAACGGCAAAGCGAACGGCGAACGGCTAAATCGCCATAGCTCGGTAAGTACTTGTCCGATTAATTTCAAACCTTGAAAAGGCACATCCTCGGGTCCCCAGCAATATACCTGGCAAGTTTCAAGTATATCGGACCGGTAGTTGTCGAGAAACAGCGGTCACAGACAAACGTACAGACGTACAGACGTACAGAGATTACTGGAATTATAGATAGATAGAGGTGCAAAGTTTTTCGGTTTTTCCAAGATGGCGGCCGAACGACGTGACCGATGACGTCATCATTATTTTTTTTCTCCACCAGTTTATGCCGACATGACGCTCAAAAAATTGCATCTTGATTGGATGAAGTTTTGTACTTGTCGAATTATGACGTCATAATGGAGGCACCAATGACATCATCATTAACGTATTTTATTCCCCATGGAGAGTTCTTTACAATGAGCCATGTCGCAATTCTTTCTATTCAGCGCTTTCGGAGATATAGAGGTGCAAAGTTTTTCGCTTTTTCGAAGGTGGCGGCCGAACCACGTGACCAATGACGTCATCGTTATATATATTTTTCTCCACCAGTTTATGCCGTCATGTCGCTCAATAAATTGCATCTTGATTGGATGAAGTTTTGTCCTTGTCGAATTATCAAATTATGACGTCATAATGGAGGCCTTGGGCCGAGAGAGTTAAAAATTGGGCACAGTCTATTCCAGGGCGACAAATATGTGTGAAAAGTTTGGCGATTCTACGTGCAACGGTGTAGACGTAGTGCTGTGCACAGACAAACAGACAGACAGACAAACCAACCGATGAACATACTTGCCGGAATCTTTTCCGGCAAGTAACAAAACGGGCTCAAATGCAATACCCTCTCCTCAAGCGAGGGTAATAAGGTTCAATATAGGATTTTGTGAAATTAACATCATTTACAGCAATCCGGTGAATTGTACTATATCTGAGGAACAGCCGATACTGTACGATGAATAAAAATGTGTCAGACACGCGTGTGTGTGTGTGTGTGTGTGTGTGTGTGTGTGTGTGTGTGTGTGTGTGTATGTGTGTGTGTGTGTGTGTACATGTGATGGAATTGTGAGGAACATAAATAAAAGGAGACATAATTCGACGTCGTGACGTCGACCGATATGCCTCCACCCACATTCAATATTTGCTTACTCTTCCTCAAGACCATTTAATCTCAATATCTAATCTGTACATATCTATCATGGGACATGTACTCAGTTTAGTTTAAATCCCATAGCCAATGGTATCACAATAACAGTTTTAATGTGACCTCTGACCCTTGACCTTTTAGGAACAAATAATCTATCATGGATGGATGTACTGACAGAGGTTTATTCATACTTGTACCGAGTTTGATTTAAATCCTTTTAGCTGTTCTCAAATATCACATTTTTACCTGACATGACCTCTGACCTTTGACCTCTTCATGCCATAATCTAATCAGTTCATCTTTGCATCATAATATATACTCGTACCAAGTTTGGTCAAAACCCATCACTGGTTCACAAGTTAGCGGCTAACTGAATGGGACCTCTGACCTTTGACCTATTGACCCCATTATCTTAGATCCCTTCACACATTCTTAAATTATCGTGGTAGTTAAAACCTATCATGGATGCACAGACGAATGGACGTTTTAAACTGAAAAAGCCAGACGGACAACCTGAAAAATATATAATGCTTCAGACAACTTTGTTGCGGAGGAATGACAAGATTGTGTTTGTGTGTGTGTGTGTGTGCGTGTGTGCGTGTGTGTGTGTATGTGTGTGTGTGTGTGTGTGTGTATGTGTGTGTTTGTGCGTGTGCGTGTGTGTGTGTGTGTGTGTGTGTATGTGTGTGTGTGTGTGTGTGTGTGTGTGTGTGTGTGTGTGTGTGTGTGTGTGTGTGTATGTGTGTGTATGTGTGTGTGTGTATGTGTGCGTGTGCAAGAAAAATATTTAATTACAAATTATAAAATGAAAGAAAAAAAATGCTTTGACAAGTGTATCTCGTCATTAGTATCTCGTCCCCAATACATCGATTAGTAGGGTTTGCCGGGTCATATTACTTACTCAAAGGTCTTATTTAGCAAATTACATTGTAGGATATTTTCACTTCACCCCACTGAATAGAAAAGGAGCTGCTGGCTTTACAATTCCTCTTTTAAGGCCTCTATGTTATGTGCTGCATCACCCTCTACTGGTAATGCACCGGAAGGACAGTTTTAGTGCATGTCATATTTGCTTCAAAAATAATTAAAACCATAATCAAGCAATTCAGGGGGTGAGCATGCAAACAAAGGCATGAAGTTGTTACAACAATCGACAAATCTTTCATCGACAGTATTGTGGCATAAGCCTTGCACTAAGGTGTTATCCAGGTGTTTTGAGGCGCGAGTCCACGTGTGTGTCTCCTGCCTGACTGTCCGTATGGACATCACTGGTATCAGCTATCATGAGCAAGTGGAAGTGTGACGACCTGTATGTATGGAAGTGTGTCTGTATGTTTACATCCTTTATTGTTAATTGGTTCACGAGTTATCAAGTGACCACTATATTCGTCATGTGTGTGCGTCTGTCTGTGTGTCTGTGTGTCTGTGGTGCGTCTGTCTGTCCGCAGAATAACTACCCGATGATATCATCCGATCTTGATGAAACTTGGGTGGGAGGTTGATATCATGATCTAGTTGTGTCCTGCCTAGAGTGGGCGTATTGCGCCCATTGTGGGCGGAGCCACGCCCGAAAAAGATGTCTTTTTAGGGGATAATCGAGTTCAGGCTACATCTTCTCCGAGGGAGTTGGGGGAATCTGACAGGGGTTTCGATATTTGGTTAGGCGAATGTCATGTGTCGAGCCCCACGGAGCTCGATTTTTCATTTTTATTTTTTCATTTTATTGATTTATTTATTTATTTTTCATTTCATTTTTCACCGAATTTTCGGTATTGTGCAGCTAACTAACCTCATAACTGATTATACATTATTTTCTATCTCATTTCAATGTCAGTAACCTTCGTTTTGACATTTCCGGGCCTAGCCTGTCCGGGCCTGTTTCGGTTATAGTCCGTCTTTTGTCATTGAATACCACTCGCTCGTGAACCATCGTCGTCTCCTGACTTGTTTCCGAAACAATTTCAATTATTAACTTGCGAAAATTGAAGATTTTTCAAGTATATTGGTCGGTTGCGTTTCTTATTCTGTCTGTCTGTTTGTTTGTTTGTTTGTCTGTCTGTATGTTTGTCTGTCTGTTTGTCTGTCACTCGCCTACAGGTCACAATTATAAACCGATCGTCATGAAACTTCACCAAGTTGTAGAGGTCGTCACAATTGAGAAGCCCATTGATTTTGAGGTCAAAGGTCATCTCAAGGTCAAACTTCCAAAATAATAATAATAATAATAATACATTTATTTTATATAGCGCTTTTCAAGAAGCCCAAAGACGCTTTGACAGAGTACAAAAAACAAGTGCAAAAAGACAAAAATCAACAGGTAAATAATCAAAGCAAGAGGAAGGAGAAGGAGAAGAGATAGTCAGGGGTTAAATGCTGTGGGTTAAATGTTGAATGCAGTGTTGAACAGGTGGGTCTTGAGTGATGTTTTGAATGTGCTGAGTGAGGAGGAGTCTCTGATGGTGTGAGGTAGTGAGTTCCAGAGGGTGGGAGCAGCGATGGAGAAGGCCCTGTCCCCCCAGGATCTGAATTTGGTCCGCATGGGGGGGGGGGGGGGGGGGGGTGAGCAGGTTGGTACCAGCAGAGCGCAGGTTGCGGGTGGGAGTGTGTCTGGAGAGGAGGTCAGTCAGGTAGGATGGGGCCAGGTTATGGAGGGCTTTGTAGGTCAAGAGGAGGATTTTGTACTGGATTCTCTGGGGGATGGGGAGCCAGTGAAGCTTGTAAAGGACGGGGGTGATGTGGTCATGGGTCCGGGAATGGGTGAGTAGACGGGCAGCGGAGTTCTGAATGTATTGGAGTTTATTGATGATTATTGAGGGTGAACCAAAAAGGAGGCTGTTGCAGTGTTGCAGTAGTCCAGACGGGAGGTGATGAAGGCGTGGATGAGGGTTTCTGCAGCCGTGGAGGAGAGGGATGGACGGGGACGGGCGATGTTTTTCAGGTGAAAGAAGGCTGTCTTTGTGATCTGTTTAGTGTATTTGTCGAAGGAGAGGGTTTGGTCAAAGATGATGCCAAGATTCCGGATGTGAGGGGAGGTGGATACTGGGAAACCATCGATGTTGAGGGCAAAGTTATGGGTGGATTTGGTGAGCGTTTTTGGGCCAATGATGATTATTTCAGATTTATCATAGTTAAGTTTGAGGAAGTTGATTTGAAGCCAGGATTTTATTTCAGTGATGCAGTTTGTCAGGATAGAGTGGGTGGCGGTGGAGATGGACTTGGTGGAGATGAAAAGCTGGATGTCATCGGCGAAGCAGTGGAATTGGAGACCATGACGGCGGATTAAGTGACCAAGGGGGGACAGGTACAGGATGAAGAGGAGCGGGCCAAGAACTGAACCTTGGGGGACACCTTGGGGGGGGGGAGGAGTGGGGGATTTGCAGTTATTGATGGAGATGAACTGGCGTCTGTCGGAGATGTATGATTTGATCCTAGAGAGGGCAGTGCCGGTAATGTTAAAGGTGGTTTCAAGTCGGGTAAGGAGGATGGTGTGATTGATGGTGTCAAAGGCGGCGCTGAGGTCAAGGAGGATGAGAATGTTGAGGTTGCCAGCGTCAGAGGAGATGAGAAGGTCGTTGGTGATTTTGAGGAGAGCAGTTTCTGTACTGTGGTTGGAGCGGAATCCGGATTGGAATGTTTCATACAGGTTATTGGCAGAGAGGTGATGTTTAAGTTGAGTGGCTACAGCGCGTTCCAAAACTTTTGACAGAAAGGGTAGGTTGGAGATGGGTCTGAAGTTGTTTAGGGTGTCAGGGTTGAGTCCAGGTTTTTTCAGAATGGGGGTAACAGCAGCAATTTTGAGGG
The DNA here is from genome assembly GCF_964187855.1 of Myxine glutinosa. Classification (NCBI taxonomy): domain Eukaryota; kingdom Metazoa; phylum Chordata; class Myxini; order Myxiniformes; family Myxinidae; genus Myxine; species Myxine glutinosa. The sequence continues at coordinate 104,001,151 of NC_136270.1, forward strand.
ATGGTGGGACGATGCCTGTAGACAGGGAGTTTATTGTTGCAGTGATAAGTGAAGAGATAGCAGGAAGCTGGAGGGGATGGATAGCCTTGACAAAGCTGGAGGGGATGGAGTCAAGAGTGCAGGTGGCAGTTTTCATTCCTATGAGGAGTTCAGAGAGGTCAGTAGGGGAGACTGGGGAGAACTGAGACAGGGGTTGGCAGGATAAGCGGGGGCAGGTGGTTTGAGGGGGAGCAGGTGCGGTGGTGGTTAAGCTGCTGTAGATGTTGTCAATTTTGCTTTGGAAGAATGAAAGGAAGGAGATGCAGTTGTCTACTGTGAATGACTGGGTGGTGGTGTCCAGGGGGCTGAGGAGTTTGTTTATTGTAGAGAAGAGTGCTTTTGGGTTTCCAGAGCCAGAGTGGATAATTTGAGAGTAGTAGGCGGAGCGGGCATGGGAGAGGGCATCTTTGTAGTGTTGTAGGTGGTCCTTGTAGGCTTGGGAGTGAATTGTGAGACCTGTTTTATTGCGGAGTCTTTCAAGTTGGCGAGCACGAGTTTTCATCAGGCGGAGATCAGGGGTAAACCAGGGAGCAGAATGGGTGAAAGAAACTGTTTTGGTTTTTATAGGCGCAAGCTGGTCAAGGCAGGAGGAGAGAGTGTGGTTGTAGTAGTCAGTGAGGTCAGAAGGGGTGTGGAGGTCAACGAAGGGAGAAGTGGACATTTTTTCAGAGAGGGTGGATGAGAATGAGGTAGGTGAAAGAGCGTTTAGCTTACGGAAGTTGATCGTGCGATAATGCCTTGGTGCTGGGGTGGGGATGTTGATGGTCATAGTGATGGCTGAGTGGTCGGAGAGGGTGAGGTCGGAGCCAGAGAGATGGTGCAAAATTAATCCAGGAGAGCAGACAAGGTCCAGAATGTGACCACGGTTATGGGTAGGAAAGTTGACATGTTGAGTGAGGTTAAAGCAGGTGAGTAAATCAGTGAAGTCAGTGGTTATTGTGGAGTCAGTGGAGTCCATGTGGATATTGAAATCACTGAGGAGGAGGATTGAGGGGGAGAGGGAACAGAGTTGGGTCAGAAAGTAGGAGAAGTCAGACAGGAATGATGGGTGTGGTTTGGGAGGGCGGTAGACGACAGCCATGACTGACTGTGTGTGACCAGAGAGTTTAAAAGCCAGGTGTTCAAATGATGGAGCAGATGAGATGGAGATGAGGCTGGTCTTGATATCCTGTCGGTGAATTACGGCAATTCCACCACCTCGGCCCTCCGAGCGTGGTTTATTGATGTAAGAATATCCATTGGGTGTAGTGAGGTTGAGTGAGAAGTAGTCCAGAGGTTGTTGCCAGGTTTCAGTGAGACAGAGAAAGTCCAGTTTATTATCCAGAATGTAGTCGTTCAGGATGAGGCTTTTGTTGTTGAGGGACCGGGTATTGAACAGGGTGAGCTTGATGTTGCTTTGTACGGTGGGGATGAACTCAGGTGATTTAGCCAGGGTTTGCAGACAGGAGGTGCGATCGTGTGCGTTGCTGTGACCAGGTGCACTGGGACGATGAGTGGGAGTGCGCTGAGCCGACCAGAGTACGGGAATGAAGTGACCTGTTTGTAAATAAACAAACTTACGACCAGAGCCTCTATGAATATATCTGGGTCGTCGCAGGAGTCCGTGGGATTTGATTGCAGAGATGCATGATGGGGTGGAGTGAGTATTGAGCAGAAGAAGCCTTGCGGTGGAGTACCTTAGAGCCATGCCAGGCAGGAGCGAAGGGACGAGTAAGAGGCCAAGGTTGAGGAGGACGAGTAGGCCTTGCCGCAGCGGCTATTCAAGACAGCAAAGGCCGCAGCCGCTAATCAAGCAAACCAAGATCGCAGCCGCAAACAGCCACAGCCGCAAACCAAGACCGCAGCGGCAAACAGCCACAGCCGCAAACCAAGACAACAGCGGCAAACAGCCACAGCCGCAAAACAAGACCGCAGCGGCAAAACAAGACCGCAGCGGCAAACAGCCACAGCCGCAAACAACGGCCACAAACAACGGGAGCGGGCCTGAGGAAACAGTGGAAGAGCCGGGCAGGCGAAGCCAGGAGCAGAGCCGGGACCGAGCAGAGGGCAAACCCAACGGCCAAAAAGCCACCACGACCACCAGAAAAGCAGACTATATACAATGACCCAGTCGGAGAAGCGGCGAACAAGTAACGCCAGCGTCCTCTCCAGACCGGACCACAAAATCATAAATTTTCATCTGAAAAATCCTCAATTTTCATCCAATTGACTTGAAAATTTAACAGCATTTGCAGTGCCTCAATGAATTGGGGAACCAACTATTTTTGAGGTTAAAATGTCAAAGGTCATCTGGAGGTCGAATTTATAAAATCGCCATTTTTCATCCGATCGACGAGAAAATTGATTAGCATTTGCACATTGAGCCACTAAATATGGAAACTAATTATTTTTGAAATCAAAAGGTCAAAGGTCAACTCAAGGTCAAACTTCCAAAATCATAAATTTTCATCTGAAAAACCATCAAATTTCATCCGATCGACTTGAAAGTAGAACAGCATTTGCATTTTGCATCACTGAATTGGGAAACTAACTATTTTAAGGTCAAGAGGTCAACTCAAGGTCAAACTTCTAAAATCATCATTTTTTATCTGAAAAATCATCACTTTTCATCCTATTGACCCAAGCTTTTATCAAGATCATCAACTTTAATCTTGATGAAAAGGACAATTTTCTGTATTAATGGAAACCTTTTGGGGTGGGGTGGGGGGCGATTTTGCAAGTATCGTTCTCTGCATAACGTCTGCTTGTTACTTGCAAAATCAAAGATTTTTCAAGTATATTGGTCGGTTGTGTTTGTGGTTTTGTCTGTTTGTCACCGGCCTACAGGTCACAATTCTAAACCGATCGTCACGAAACTTCACCAAGTTGTATAGGTCGTCCCAATTGAGAAGCCTATTGATTTTGAGGTCAAAGGTCTCGCGAGAGGAGATCTCTCGTAGGAGATCTCGCGAGATCTTGGAGACGGCGGCAGGGATTTTCGAAGCTCCACACGGTCTCCACGTTTTTCGAAGTTAAGTCTGTTCACAATTGTATTTTGTCGAAACTGTATTTATCTTTCGGTGTGTGAAGTTATTGTGTGCAACTTTGGTTGTTTCTCGGTGTTTATCTTTCATAAATTGATCGTCTGTTTGCCGTGTCGCGAGCAAGGCCTTGTACAGTGTGCACTGTACAACCTTGAGGCTTTGTTTTTTCTCTCAGTGGTCCGTCGTTTGTGATCCAATAACTTTCGTTCTCTGTATTCCCAGTCTTTTCACCCATAGCCTACTTCCTTGTGTAAATCTCAACTCAAAAAAAAACAAAAAAAAAAAAACATTTTCCTTCTCTGTTCTCATTCGTTTATTCATTCTTATTCGTTCGTTCGTTCTTCGACCACGTGTTTCTCCCCCATTTCCCCAGATAGTTTTCACTCATTAACCTTCAATGTTTACACTTTCCCCTCAAGTTATGTATTCCGTCATATTTTATAACACCTTTTTCTTCTTCTTCTTTAAAAGGCTGCTTTCGACTTGCTCACCAAATCAATTCATCCCAAAAAAAAATATCCATCTCCTATAGTGCCTTTTTTCTACATTCCCTAAACTCTCCTGCACTCCATCCTCCATCCAGCGTCCTTAAACGTATTTTTAACTCGAAGGTCACAAGAAACACATTTTGCAATAAATGTTCGTTTCCCATAAATCGTACACTTTCAAAAATCCAATCTCACCCCTCCCCTCCAAATCTTCCCCATAACCCCTCCCCTCCAAATCTTCCCCATCACCCCTCCCCTCCAAATCTTCCCCATCACCCATCCCTTTCAAATCTCCCCCCTTGCCCCCTCCCTCCTAAACTACCCCCTCACCCCTCCCCGCCAAGACGCCCCCTCGCCCCTCCCCTCCTAGACTCCTGCCTCACCCCTCCCCTCCAAATCTCCCCCATATCCCATCCCTTTCAAATCCCTCCCCTTGTCCCTTCCCTCCCAAACTCCCCCCTCACCCCTCCCCTTCAAATCTCCCCACCCTCATTGCTTCTCAATTTCCCCCCTCTCACTCCCCCTCCTCAAAGCGCCCTCCCCGCTTCTTCCCCCTTCAAACTCTCACCTCCATCTCCCCCAACCTTCTGCCTCGCTCTTCCCCCTCCTCAAATAACACCTCATTGTGGCTCACCCAATCACCATCAAACCTTTTGTCCGCCCCATCCTTCCCTTTCTCCGAGCTATTCTGAAATCTCTGACACACCTTCAACAGCTCTCCCTATCTCTTCCACGTCTTCCACATCTTACCCTACCCCTCCTCCCCCCTGTTCTGTATCTGATGCTCCCCCTTCCTCTTCATTAACGGTATGGACCTCAAACATCCGGGGCCTTCGTTCAAACTTAACTGATCTCTCCATACAGGTTGCTTCTGTCAAACCAGACGTGATCTGCTTAACAGAAACTTTCCTCCTTTATGATGTCTCTGATTCCATAGTATCTCTCCCGGGCTACTCCCTCCTCCGGTATGATAGACCTGAGCCTCGTCCTGGAGGCGGGGTTGCTATCTTTATCAAAAACTCTCTTCCTCACTCGCCCTGCACTGCACTCTCTCCACCTCACCCCCAGGAATACCTCTGGCTACGGCTTCCCCTTCGCTCCCACCTCTTGTTCATATGTGTGTTGTACCGTCCACCAAACAGTGATGACTCCATCTACATCTCGCTGTCTGATGATATGGACCAACTTCTATCTACTCATCCCAACTCTCTCTTCCTCATATGTGGTGATTTCAACTGTCATCATGCCAGTTGGCTGGGTGTGGGTACCTCTCTAACCAGCCATGGCTCCTCAGCAAAGGACTTCTGCGACTCACTGGGACTGACACAATCTGTCAATTTCCCGACCCGGATCTCAGTCAACGGAACATCTTCTCTTCTGGACTTGGTTATGACTAACTTCCCTGAAAATGTCTGCTGCTCTTCTTCTGCTCCGATCGGATCATCTGATCATGTCCTTGTTAAAGTGGACATCTCTCTGACCATCCTCAGGGAGCCTGCTCAGCGTCGACGAGTCTGGCATTTCACTCAGGCCAACTGGCACGGTCTTCAAGCAGCCATCAATCATCTGGACTGGTCTCCCATCTCTACCACCTCTGACATCAACTCATCCTGGGAATTCTTCCAAAGTAAATTGCTCTCTCTCATGCACAGATTTATCCCATCTCGTCTTCAGTTGTCATACCCTTCCTCCCGTCCATGGTACACGGAATCTTGTGGTGAGGCTGTTGCCCAGAAACAACTTGCCTTCGTCTCCTGGAAAGCAAATCCAACGGAAGGAAATCTCATTTCCTTTCACAAAGCCCGAAACAAGTGTGTGTCCACCCTCAGGAGAGCCAGGAAACAATATCTCTCCGTTCTCAAGACCGAACTCTCTTATCTGTCTCCCTCTTCCAAATCCTGGTGGCGTCTGGTCAAATCCGTTTCTGGTGTTTGTTCCCCCTCCATCCCCTCCCTTACCTCAAACGGCTACACAGCTGACTCCGCACGTGAAAAAGCTGAATGCCTCAACTCTGTGTTTGCCTCTAAATCTTGTGTCCCAAACCCATCCCTCTCTGTACCCACCATACCCAGTCGTACCCTGCTGCTCCTGGACTCCGTGTCCTTTCCTCCTGACAAGGTGGAAAAGTTTCTGTCAACCCTCGACTCTGATTCTGCAACTGGACCCGACGGCATCAGCCCACGGGTCCTAAAATCCTGCTCTGCTGCTCTATCTCACCCTCTCTCTGTTCTCTTCACCCTCTCTTTTGCTCAAGGTCAACTGCCATCTGCTTGGAAATCAGCCAACATCACCGCTTTGCACAAAAAAGGTGCAAAAACAGATCCTAGCAACTACAGACCAATCAGCCTTCTCCCAATTATCAGCAAAGTCATGGAATCCATCATTGCTTCTGATATGAAATCTTTCCTCTTCTCCAATGGCTTGATCTCTGATCATCAATTTGGTTTCAGACCAGGTCACTCTACTCTGGACATGCTGCTTCTGCTGTCTCAACAATGGATGGAGGTCCTCAATGCCAAACAGGAAATTAGAGCTGTCTCCCTCGACATATCACGTGCCTTCGACACGGTCTGGCACCCCGCTCTGCTCACCAAACTCTCCTCCTTTGGTATCCATGGAAATCTCCACGCATGGCTGGCGGACTTCCTCTCTAGTCGTCGTCAACGTGTGGCCCTGAATGGGTTTCTCTCATCTCCTCTTCCTGTTCAGGCCGGAGTTCCCCAAGGCAGTGTTCTGGGCCCCGTGCTTTTTCTGGTCTTCATCAATGATCTCTCTGACTCTCTCGAAAATCCTCTCTATCTCTTTGCTGATGACTCCACTCTCTGCCGCTCCATTCCTCTTCCCTCAGATCGGCAGTCTGCTGCCTCCTCCCTCTCTGAAGACCTGGACAAAATCACAGACTGGTCAAACAAGTGGAACATGTCTTTCAATCCTGACAAATCTCACACTCTTACTATGTCTCTCCGAAAAGATCGACTGGACAACCCTCCCATCTACTTTCTCAACAATCCTCTCCAAGAAGTTCTGTCGCTCAAGATTTTGGGTCTCACTATCTGCCATGATCTTTCTTGGGAAAACCACATTTCCAAGCTGGCCTCCAAAGCCAGTCGCCGACTGGGCATCCTCCGTCGTGCGAAGTCCTTCCTCGGCACACCTGAGCTCCTCACCACATACAAGGCTTTCATCCGCAGCTCAATGGAATACTGTTCTCCCCTATGGGCCGGTGCTCCTGCCTCACACCTCGCTCGGCTTCACGCTGTTGAAACCAAAGCTTTCAGAATTATTGGAATCTCCCGCGATGAAGCTATCTCTGAGGGCCTTTCACTCACTCACCGCAGGCAGGTAGGTGGTCTTTCTGTCTTCTACCGACTCCTCTCCGGCCTTGCACCCCCAGCTCTCTCTGTGCTCTGTCCCCCAAATATTCCTACAGGTCGCACAAGATCTGCCAGCAACCCTCTGATGGTTAAACTGCCGAAATCTCGGCTCTCCGCTCACCTTCACTCTTTCATTCCTCTTTTCTCCCGCCTCTGGAACAAACTCCCTCACTCCCTTCAATCCCACTCCTCCCTCCAGGTCTTTAAAACAGCTGTTCACCACCATCTCTTATCTTCCCCCATCCAAAACCTTGATCTTTTCTACCCCCGCTAATTCACCCCAGATCCACCTTGTTTGAAATTCCAACTTCTTTCCTGGAAGTCCTGGCAGTGTCCATATGTTTTATACCTCTCCCACTGCCCCCTTCCCACGCCCCCCCCCCCAAAGCCCTCGCCCTCTCTCAGATCTCTCGATGTCTCCATGTCTCTCGGTCCCTGCTCTCAAATGTTGTGTTTGTGTCCTTCCCCCTCTCTCCCCATCTTGTCTACCGCTCCCTATGTTATATGTTTTATGTGTCGGTTTGTCTTTCTGTGTGATTAATGTTCGCTCTTTCACGAGCCTCGATCTTGTATACAAAAAAAAAAAAAAAAAAAAAAAAAAAAAAAAAAAGGTCATCTGGAGGTCAAATTTCTAAAATCGCCATTTTAAATGCGATTGACTTGAAAATGTAATAGCATTTGTATCTAAATTCTAAGTTGAGTTGAGTCAGATACACATTTGTATCTAAGTTGAGTCACTAAATTGGAAAATGAACTATTTTTGAGGTCAAAAGGTCAAAGGTCAACTCAAGGTCAAATTTTCAAAATCATCAATTTTCATCTGAAAAGCCGTCAATTTTCATCCGATTGACTTGAAAATTGAACAGCATTTGCATATCGAGTCACGAAATTGGGAAATATACTATTTTTGAGGTCAAAAGGTCAAAGGTCCACTGAAGGTCAAACCTCCAAAATCATGAATTTTCATCTGAAAACCCATCAATTTTCAGCCGATTGACTTGAAAATTGAACAGCATTTGTATATTACTTCACTGAATTGAGAAACCAACTATTTTTGAGGTCAAACAGTCAACTGAAGGGCAAACTTACAAAATCATGAATTTTCATCTGAAAAGCCATCAATTTCCATCCGATTTAATTGACAATTGAACAGCATTTGCACATTGTCACTAAATAGGGAAACCAACTATTTTTGAGGTCAGCAGGTCAAAGGTCAACTCAAGGTCAAACTTCTAAAATCATCTTTTTCATCTGGAAAATCGTCACTTTTCATCCTGTTGACCCGAGCTTTGATCAAGATCGTAAATTTTAATCTTCATGAAATGGACAATTTGCTGTATCAATGGAAAACATTTTGGAGGGGGGGGGGGGGGGGGGTGGGGGGATTTTGCAAGTATCGTGCTTTGCATGACTTCTTCTTGTTTATTTGTCTGTCTGTATGTCAGGCACCGAACAGGTCACAATTTTCAATCGATCTTCACGAAACCTCACCAAATGGTAGAGTTGGTCATAAGCAAGAAGCCCATTGTTTTTTGGGTCAAAAGATAAATAGGTCAACATAGGTCAAAGGTCACCAACTGTCAAATTTCTAAAATCCTCAATTTTCATCCGATTGACTTGAAATGTTAAGAGGATTTGCATATATGGTCACTGAATTCAACCACCAACTATTTTTGAGGTGAACTTAGGCCAACAGCTTATTTTAGGGACTTCGCAAGTATCGTGCTATGCACGACATATTTATTGTTTATTTATTATTATTCATTTATTGTTATTTCTTTTATTTATTTTTTATTTTTAAAATTAGTTTTTCCTAAAGTAAACAAATTAGAAGTTATGAGACATACCTTGTGTGTGACAATTGTATAGGCACCACCGAAGTCCAATGATTGAGTTGAAACAATCTTTGTTTCCCCTTGGGAAGTAACGTTGATGTCGTATCTACAGGGAAATCATTATTCATGAATCAGAGTTTATATCAATGTTGAATTAAAAAATAGAGTCATGTATATATTTATGTACACTTTTAAAGTCAGTTCGTACATCCTGTTTATTCACTTTTACTTTGAGCAGAATCTGTTATGGTTCTTTTTTATTATTCATGGCAACTTCACCTTATCACCAATATCATTCAGTCAATCCTGATGACAGCAATTATGTGGTCCCAAGTTTTCCACTAACCACAACAAATTTTGCCTCGCTAGTCGCAACCCGAATGTCAATTTATGCTCGCTGCTGGGGGAAAAAAAGAAACCAACCAAGAAAAACTGTGTAATATTCAAAGTAACAACAATGTTATTAAATTAATCCATTCTGTTCTTCACAAATGCCCAAAATGTAATACAGGTAATGTAAATTAAAATCTCAATTCGTTGATATTTACAGATGAGCTGCAGGAAACTGATACAAATTTCTATTTTGCTTTCTATGGTACTCCTGTGTCATCGTTGGAGTAGTGCAAGATATTTAAAAGTGGATGTGAATATGTGCAGGCTCACATTGAATGTAACACCGTGTGCACGCAAGATACCCACTCATGTGCCACCAATCACCATGCACATTAGGGGGCTTCAGCACACAATAATAGCTGAACCGTCATTGGCCAATAGGACAGCTGCATAGGGACTTGTCTCCCAGTTTTCCTGCTCAAACGTTTCTCTTTATGTAACAAGTTCTTCCCAACAATGGCAAGAAAACATGGCGTCCCAAATTATATCACAAAAATGTTGACAATGCAAATAATAACAACACTCGGTAGAGCGCATATTTCATCCAGGTTGAACAATTTACTTTTGTATCCACTGATAGGCTGGATCTGCATCCGGAACTGAACCAAAATCGATTTGGCTTGTTTTTGTCACCTAACATCGTTTTGTGACACCTAACGTCACCTAACATCCTAAAACTATCCACATCGTTTTGTCCACCTGGGAACTGCTGGAGGCAGCTGTGCGAACATCAGCTCATCCTGCACCACTGCTGCACTGAGCCACTTAGCAGCACTTCAATGGTTGGACTCCAGGCTCCACTTTTTGCGATCCACTGTCCAGTTCAACTTTTCACTGGATGACTCCACCCTCAACTCAACTCGTGCACACCGATGTGGCACCACTTCACACCTCCTGGCAAGCCATGCAACTGCACGCTTTACTGTTACACCCACGCCGATTCCCAATCTGAAGGTTCTTGGGCCATTGGATGGTGTAGATCCATAGAAAGGAAGAATTCAGAGCGATCGATAACGACGAAAGGAGGAGGAAGGGTTGAGGCACGACCAAGCTCAGTTGCATAATGGCGAAACCATCAATCCACTTTGAGGCTACAACGTAGCAGTTCCAATCGAACCCGGCCAAGTCATGCCAAAGCTAACAATGACATGTGCTGCTTCCTTGCATTTAAAAAGGATGGAACACAGACAAAACAACCATAGGTAGGGAATCATTGTGCAGACTTGATTGACCTAATGGCTCCCTCTTTCATTGAAGTTCCATGTAAGGGAACTCGTATTATTATCCAGGTCTGCAAGACAACATGGCAAGGACCGGTGACTCATGCAACGTGACATCACTCCAGAACGACCATGGACAATAAAAAAAGTTTTCATCAGAAATTGCCATGAAAATCTGTTTGCAGGCATACAGTCACGTGAGAAAGTAAGTACACCCCATGTAAAGTTTTGACTTTTTCAACATATTTCAACATACAGCTATTTGATCTTCATTTCAACAATATTGATAGATAAAGGTGATACAATATAACAAATATCATGAAACATTTACATTTTGTAGTCCATTGTATAATTTAAATAAATATAAATGCCAATTTCCCATGTGGAAAAAGTAAGTACACCCTTGGCTCTAATAGGTGGTGTTGCCCCCTTTGGCAGAAACAACCTCAAGTAGGCATTTCTTATAACTGTCTACCAGTCTTTGACATTGACTGGGAGAAATTTTTGCCCACTCCTCCATGCAGAATTATTTCAGCTGTGCGATATTTGAGGGGTTTCTTGCATGCACAGCTCGTTTCAAACCCCCCCACAACATCTCGATGGGATTTAGATCCGGGCTTTGACTTGGCCATTCCAGAACCATCCATTTCTTTCTTTTCAGCCATTCCTTGGTGGATTTACTGGTATGTTTAGGGTCATTGTCATGTTGCAAGGTCCACCTTCAGTTGAGCTTCAACTTTCCGACAGATGGCCTCACATTATCCTCAAGCACCCTCTGGTACAATGAAGAATTCATAGTGGATTCTATGATGGTGAGCTGCCCAGGCCCTGATGCAGCAAAGCTGCCCCAAACCATAATATTTCCACCACCATGCTTTACAGTTGGTATCAGGTTCTTGTGGTCAAATGCTGTCTTTGGTTTTCGCCAAACATGTCCTCTGGTACTGTGGCCAAATAGCTCTACCTGTGACTCATCTGTCCAGAGCACATTGTTCCAGAAGTGCCGGTCTTTGCCGAGGTGTTCATTGGCAAACTTTAGTCTTGCCCTGATGTTCTTTCTGGACAGCAAAGGTTTCCTCCTGGCACACGTCCCATGTAGATCAAATTTGTGCAGCCTCTTTCTAATGGTAGACTCGTGCACTTTGACATGAACAGTGGCAAGACCTACCTGTAGGTCCCGTGATGACATTCTGGGGTTCTTAGAGACTTCTTTCACCATCTTGCGGTCTGCTCTCGGGTTGAACTTGCTGGGGCGGCCTTGCCTGAACAAGTTGGCAGTTGTTTGGAATCTTCTCCACTTGTAGATGATCTTCCGGACAGTCGAATGATTGATTTCAAATTGTTTGGAGATCTTTTTAAATCCCTTCCCAGACTCGTAGGCATCTATAACCTTCTTTCTGAAGGCCTCAGAGAGCTCTTTTGATCTAGGCATGGTGACGCCGCACACTTCAACAACAAAGGGGCAAACCAAACTAAAAGTCTGAGGTTTAAATAAGACAGGTTCCTCCAAGATCCTCTCTAACGATGTTCTAATCATTTGCACCTGAGCTGGTGCACCTGATTCTAATTTTAGGAATTTGAAGTTGTGATAAATGTCGGGGTGTACTTACATTTTCCACATGCGAAATTTGCATTTATGTTTATTTAAATTATACAATGGACTACAAAATGTAAATGTTTCATGATATTTGTTATATTATATCACCTTTATCGATCAATATTGTTGAAATGAAGATCAAATAGCTGTATGTTGAAATATGTTGAAAAAGTCAAAACTTTACATGGGGTGTACTTACTTTATCACGTGACTGTATCTGTTGGCAAGCTGACCCACAGAACAGCTCTGTAATCTTAAAGTGAAGAAAACGTCACAGGTGACATCACAATGCAAGTGACAACACCCCAGTTAGAGGAATCTGAAAACGATGTGAATGCATTCCCCATGGCCCAATGTTGTTTGTACACTTCGTAATATCAATGTGTAATAGCTGAGTTGGCGTGCAGTAATGTGGCGTTCATCACGTTTCTGAATTAAGTGTGATGCCGATCAGGAAGAAGAAGAAGCCTTACTACCAACTTCGTACACTTCCGGAATTGTTTGATATATTTGTGTTCAAATGTCGGGTGATTCAATAATAATAATAATAATAATAATGCATTTATTTTATATAGCGCTTTTCAGGAAGCCCAAAGACGCTTTGACAGAGTGCAAAACATAATGCATAGCAAAACATAAAAACAATTGCAAAAAAAGAAGAATCAATAGGGAAATATTCAAAGCACAAAGGAGGGAGAAGGAGAGGAGATAGTCAGGGGTTAGATGCTGTGGGTTAAATGTTGAATGCAGTGTTGAACAGGTGGGTCTTGAGTGATGTTTTGAATGTGGTGAGTGAGGAGGAGTCTCTGATGGTGTGAGGTAGCGAGTTCCAGA
>NC_136270.1:104018953-104143953 GCF_964187855.1 Myxine glutinosa
GCTCTGCAGGCAGTTCCTTCGACCTCATGGCGTGGTTTATGCTCTGATACGCATTGTCAGCTGTGAGACCTTATATAGACAGGTGTGCGCCTTTCCAAATCATGTCCAATCAACTGAATTTACCACAGGTGGACTCCAATTAAGGTGTAGAAACATCTCGAAGATGATCAAGAGAAATTGGAGGCACCTGAGCTAAATTTAAAGTGTCATAGCAAAGGGTATGAATACTTATGTCAATGTGATATTTCAGTTTTTTCTTTTTAATAAATTTTCAAAACTTTATAAAATTCTGTTTTCTCTTTGTCTTTATGGGGTATTGAGTGTAGATTGATGAGGGAAATAATTAATTTAAACGATTGCAGCATAAGGCTGCAACATAACAAAATGTGAAAAAAGTGAAGGGGTCTGAATACTTTCTGAATGCACTGTGAGTTCTTCCAAAAGCTGACTATACAAATAATTTGGGGGACTTGTCTGCCAGTCTTTTTGATGGGACAATGTGACTACATCAGTGTTTCCTTTGCACGAAAGTGCATGTTTCAGGAAAATGAGCAGTTCCTTTTTTTTATTCCAGAGGCAAAGAGGGATGTTGCTGCTGTCTGTAAGGCAGACCAAGGAGTCCAGAACTATCTTGCAAAGAATGGAGTCATATAAAAAGTGATATCATGGATTCCCAGTGACAACATGTGTTATTGATGTATATCGAGGAAATAATTGAAGAAAAAAAAACCTAATTTGAAGGGCACCGACCTCTAAAGATACACCGACCTCGAAAGATACAGTATGGGATGGCATTCTCTCAAAAGCAACCTGCACAGGAAATTGATAGCTAGTCTTGGGGGAGGGGGGGGGGGGGCGAGATACAATTAGCTGACTGTTTGGAAATCATGGCAGGGTGCGAGACAAAATGCAATGCACAGATGTCCAGTGTGATAGCCTTGGTCTATTGTTCGAGATTGAAGGCATCCATTCATTTTGATTGAAGGCAGACAGAAAGAGCAACATCTCAAAGGTGGAATGACCTGGGAGAATCCAAACTGATTGTCAGAGATCAGACATATCTCAAGAAAATATGAGTTTTTAGTGCTTATTGAATCCATTCTTTCGTCTACGATGGGGAGGGAGTGGACTGATTGATCAATAATAAAAAGGGTCGGTATATGTACCATTCTTGTGAAATAAGGTAATGTGGGTGATTTTCCAGGAAGAATACCACAACATTTAACTGCAAAACATAATGATGTGGCTTCATACATCAATAATAGTTATAAAACATGTTCATCACATTTTTTGAAACCAACATTGACAGTTTTGCCACAGTTCATCACTATTTTCTTTCATGTTTTTAAAAAAAATAAAATGTCTGACAATAAAATGAGGATCAAATAATGGTTATGGTTATAGTACTAGAAAAGCAACTCAGTTGGTAGCCATCTCATGTAGGGTTAATCCTCATCCTAAACACCATTATGACCAAAAACTACCAATCTGATGAAATACGTACACCCTGAGGAACGCTCACAGTGGGACATCAAGGCAACCAGAAGGGACGAGGTTCTCCTGACCGCATGGCCCTCGATTTGGGAAGCGAGAGGCGTTCCGTTAGTGGACTCGCCCGTCGCACCCGAGTTTTGGGCGGCTCCGGTAGGCCGTTTGTTTTGACGTTCCGTGACAAGTCCCGCACCCCCACCTCCGGGCCGACCGGGCGAACGGAATGAATCCCGGTGTCCCGATCCGAGCCTTCAGAGCGGGCCGGCTAGCGAGAGTGATTGGCACCCCAAACCTGCACTTTCCGTCCCTGCGGTCCCAAATACCGGAACCACCCGATGGTGGGTTTCGATGTGGTGTGATTTGGTAGGTCTCGATGGGCGATGGGAGGCGTGTGCGGGTAACGCCGTCGCCACGGCCGACCTGGAACGTCGGGAAAGAGTTCCCTCGGGCGAGCCGGCCGCACCCGTTGCGGGTTGCGACGCGCGCCCTTACCGCACACTCCCGACATTTTCTTTTTGACTTGTCCAAACAAGGCCGTCCGTATTGCCGAACTCGTTCCCAAGACTAGCCCCTTATGCTAGTAACCTGAGGGAGGGAGAGGTTTTTGTCTTTACCTGGAGGTGATAAAATCAGTTTCCCTTTAGAGATGGGGGTGAGGGCAATTGTTGTTGACGGCGCGTGCCGTGCGTAGGTCGGATACGCACGTGCGCTGGCACGTCATGCAGCACAGCGAGTGTGATTGGTGTCCGAAAAGTGTGGACAACGTAGTGAGTGGGCATCTTTTTAGGAGAGCTGGGTCTGGCCGGCCAGCCTAGCTGCCCATCCCTTCATCGACTCCTCAGTACAGCAAAAATATATAAATATTGTGTTATGAATTTTGGTGGTAGTGATATATAGATTCAGGTAGATCTGTATAGGTAGTGTTCTCCGATGATCGTGGGTAGGAAGACCTTCGATGTACAGTAAGTCAGGGACCGGTTTAGACCGTGTGTTCGGATTAAGCTTGTATATTGGTCCCCATTACAAGGAGTGGGGGGGACTGGTAACTAGACTCAGGATTAAGGTTAGCAACTACCTAATATGTGTAACCTCTAATTATCCCTACTGTTTTTACCATCACCAGTGCCCACTGGTTACCCTAATTAATAATTGCCCCAATAAAACTCACCGGAATTGCAGGCAGGAAGCGCCCACGCATTGCGCCAACATGGCGATATAACATTGTTCAGGCCGGCTGAGGCCACGCCCACCTCACGACGGATTGGTCGAGGGGTTTGATGGGGAGATCACACCAATGGTAGGGAGCGCCAATCGGCGCGCAGCTGAAGCCCAGAGGCAAGAAGGAGCCAGCTGATTGGCCAAGGAGAGATTATAAAAATGAAGTGCGTCTGACATTTTCTCTCTCTCTCTGCTCCTGGGTTTTGGTGAGGATTGCTCCCTGCTTCTTTTTGTCTCCCTCACGTTGCTTTGGACTCCCTCAGTCTCCCTGACTCCCTCCCTCTTGGTCTCCCTGCGCTCTGTGTTCTCCTGCTGAAATGGTGTTATCTCGCTCATCGGTCTCTCAGTGCTGAGGGGATCGCGATCGTCATGCCTGGGACATTCCAACAAGTGTTCCACCATCACAACACAGAAGGAAGGCTGCTGAACTGCTGTGCGTTGGGCTTGATGGAGGCCGGTGCATCGAGTGGCGGAGCGCACGCATGCAAGGCCGCACCGCTAGTCTGTGAGTTCCCACCAAGACCCGCTTCTCCACCAGGGCGAGAGGCGAGGGGGGGGGGGGGGGGGATCGTCAGCCAGAAAATAAAGCCGGACCGAGCTGAGTACCCATAAAAATAATCCCTTTCATCCCGTCCCTTTATCCTTCGGCTTGTATCTGTGTTCTGTCTGTCGGAGTACTCCAACCTAAGGGGTTAGTTGTACTGTTGCATTTTTCTTGTTACCGGGTCTTCTTTCTTTAATAAATTATTTTATTATTTTTGTACAATTCTGAACGCAGTTTTCCGTTGAGTATGTTGCAGGGAGAAGACGTTCATTGCGGTCAGAACAGGTAGGTCGGCATCTTCTTCTTCTTCGTTCGTGTTTTATCCACCAGACTTTGGTTTATCACGCCTCCGGTAAAACGCTCAATTGGTCATTCGTGGTGTGCTCCGTTTTAATAGAGCCGTCCACGCAACGAGATATATATCTATATATATATATATATATATATATATATATATATATATATATATATATATGAGGGCCAGTCAATAAGTAACCTTAAAATGGCGATATATATTCGAGAATGTAATGCGTGTAGTTGTAGATGACATATGTTATATATATATATATATATATATATATATATATATATATATATATATATATATATATATATATATATATATATATATATATATATATATATATATATATATAGTTGCGGTTTTGAGTCTGTCAAGTGAGTCTAATAAAGGTTAAATTTGCCCCCCATAGTTAGTCACACAAGCAACATGTAGCCTCGCGATAGTATAGTTATGTCTTAGTATTTGTAAGCTTAGTCCTTCTCCTTTGTTAGTCTGCGTTGAGTAGAGCCAGGAGAATAGGCCTTACTTCCCCCGACAATCCTACGTCCGTAGCCTCATGCCCTTTTGCGTCAACGTTGGGTTCATTTTGGGCGAGTAACACGAGGCAGGCTCGGAAGGTCAGGGGGACCGAGGCGGAGCGGCAGAAGCGATGATGGTAAGCACGAGCCGCCAATCAGAGCTCAGGGGTGGTGATGGCGGCGTTGCGTCACAGGGCGTGGTGAGAAGGTTCGAGCAGATGCCAGAAGGTTCGGGGGGCATAGCTATAAGACCCGCTGCACAACGCCCTCGACAGGACTTACAGCGAAGGACTTGCATCGGAGGACTCAGTGTAAAGGACTTGCTGCAAGAGAGAAAGATAAAGGACTTGCTGCGAGAGGAAAGATAAAGGACGAGCGCGGGAAAGCCGAGTGCAAAGGAGGACTCGCGGCAGTTGATGAACTTGATGAACTTCATGCACTTGCACGAAAGCGGTACAGATACGCGGGCGCAGCCAGACCCGCTTGAACCGAATACCGCGCATTTGAGATGCGCGAGTGAGAACGGCTGAGTAACGCCAGCCAGCTGCGATAAGTCCGCCCTTTGCCGTTCCGCCCCAACATCTGCCTTGTTCGGGAGACGCGCCACGAGTCCCTGCCTTCGCCTGCCACCATCTTCGCGGGACGTGCCGGGGCCGTGGAGAGCCGGACGGGGACAGTTTCTGGACGACCACATCGACGCGTTGGGTAACATCTACCCATCTGCAATTCCCTGTGTGAGCGTGAGATGGGCCCGTCTCCAAGGGATAAGTTAAGACTGCTTAAGGTTGCTCTGTGTCTCTTCGTCCTTGAACCTTGTGTATACGTGTGGGAAATAATTAAACCCTTTGTTCTTCCTTTCTTCCTGATTCGACCGTTTCTGTGGTTTCTTCGATTGGCTAAGCGTGGTACGGGTAGAACCGCTCCAATCGGATTCCAGCATCTGAGTAACTGCGCGGACCAAGTGTGCGCAATCCGCTCGGCGTACTCAAACCACACGTGGTTCGTACGAGGCTTGTTTCCTCGCTCCCAGGGCAGAACGGGGAATTAGGTACGAGCGAGAAGTGGTCCCGAAACCCGACTCTGCATGTGTCCGAGAGGGACGTCTCAAGTCTCGGTTCCGCCAAGCCCAGAAAGACAAGGTGATTAATCCCCCCTTGATAAGGGGATTAAGGGCGGCGCAGAGAACCGTAACAATAAACAGTGCGTATCAAAAAAAAGGTAATCCGAATTCAAGGGGTTGATATGCAAAGGTTATTTTGTTTGACAATTTACATGTGGTTTACCAATTATGAGGAGATCCTCAGCTTTCCATTGATGCATTTCATGCATCATTGCTGTCACACATGACCGAGTACATGTTCATTGAAAATGACAAGTTCAAATCGCATTTTTACAAGTTTGGCTAATCGGTGCAAGACAGTTTGAAATGGGCGCATTACTTGTCGACTGCCAAGTTGATTATGTAAAATTGTAAAGCTGGTCTGGTAATCCTCAGTTGCATCATTCTTTGTTTAAGATGGGTATTTAAGATGGGCCTACAGTGTATGGGTTTAGAGACAGTCTGGGTCATTGAAAAGATGGTTCAACTTACAACTGAACAGTGGACCTTCGTGGTAACAACCTTTCACCAAACTGGAAGTTTGCAGCGAACTCGTGATGCGTTCAGGGAACGTTTCCCAGAACGGGAGCCTCCAGCAGCCAAAACCATCTGGGCGAATGTTAGAAAACACCAAGAGCATGGCACTAGCCTCAACCGCAACAGGGGGAATTCTGGTAGGAGGCGCACTGGGCGATTGGAAATGAACATTGCAGCAGTAATCCAGCAGGTTTTGGAGCATCCTAGGGATACCAGCGCAAGACGAAATGGGACAGGATTGCCTTCGGCAACATTCAACCGAATCACAAGACTGGACCTCCACCAACATCCATATCGGATTCACATCCGGCATCAACTTATGCCAGGGGATTTTGCCAGGAGGCTGGTGCTTGTCAGATGGTTGATAGCACATTGCGAAGCAGACGTCAATTTCCTGCGGTATCTCGTTATCGGCGACGAAGCTGCTTTCGCCATGGATGGCAAGGTCAATACCCATAATGTTCTTGAATATGCACCGACAGGACAACCCCCGGAATTAAATTTTGACACCAACATGAATCGACAAAAGTGGACTGTTTAGTTGGGACTTTGTGGAAGTGGTCAGGTGATGGGACCATTTTTTTTCAAAGGAATGTCAATAATAACAGGTATCTGCAGATGATCAATGATGAAGTTTTACCGCAGCTGGAGGAGAACTTTGAGCGACAGGTTCATGGTGTCTTCAGATATCTCTGGTGGGCCCAAGACGGCGCCCCAGCACATCGTCTTATCGCTGTCCGAGATCGACTGAGGGAACTCTTTGGAGACCGAGTCATCGCCCAACCAACAAGGTGTTCGTAACTCCTCCCCGTGATCTTGACGAATTGCAGGGCCGTATTCGACATGAAGTGGATGCTTTGCGCAATGACCCGGCTATGGTGAGACGAGCAGTTCAGGGCATGCTCCGCCGCTGTGAGCTTTGTGTTGAAAGGGGAGGTGGACATGTTGAAGGTGTGGATGCATAAAGGCCAATCATTCCTGAGAAAAGTTCACATCTGACGTTCATTTTGCACCAATTATCCTGACTTGCATCGATTAGCCAAACTTGTAAAAATGCGATTTGAACTTGTCATTTTCAATGAACATGTACTCGGTCATGTGTGACAGCAATGATGCATGGAAGGTATCAATGGAAAGCTGAGGATCTCCTCTTAATTAGTAAACCACATGTAAATTGTCAAAATAAATAACGTTTGCATATTAACCCCTTGAATTCGGCTTACCTTTTTTTTGATACGCACTGTGTGTGTGTGTGTGTATATGTATATGTATATGTATATGTATATATATATATATATATATATATATATATATATATATATATATATATATATAAAACAGGCAAAACATGACTCTTACCCATATATATATATATATATATATATATATATATATATATATATGTATATATATATATATATATATATATATATATATATATATATATATATGGGTAAGAGTCATGTTTTGCCTGTTTCAGATCTGGCAGCAATGACCATATGACATCAGTGGAGCAGTTCCAAGATGGCGGCTCCCTTAGAAGCATGCACCAGGGAGGAGCAACGTTCTGTCATACATTTATTGGGAAGTGAGGGTGTGAATCCCAGTGAAATCCATCGCAGAATGAAGATGCAATATGGTGACACATGCTTATCGCTTCAGCAGGTGTATGACTGGGACAGTAAGTTTAAAAGTGGAGTGTCCAGTGTGGCAGATGCTGCGCACTCGGGCCGGCCTCACACTGCCCACACACTAGAAATGGTTGCAAAAGTTGAGTGTGTGCCAAGGGAAAACCGTCGCATTACGCTGGATGAAGTGGTCTCCAAATTGAACATTAATTAGCCATGGCTCAGCACACCATATCATTCAGAACATGGTGGGGTTCCGCAAAGTTTGTAGTGGGGTTGTTCTCGGCAAGACCCACTGCAAGGTTTGACAGATAAAGGTGATATAATACAACAAATATCATGAAACATTTTCATTTTGTAGTCCATTGTATAATTTAAATAAACATACAGTCACGTGAAAAAGTAAGTACACCCCATGTAAAGTTTTGACTTTTTCAACATATTTCAAAATACAGCTATTTGATCTTCATTTCAACAATATTGACAGATAAAGGTGACATAATATAACAAATATCATGAAACATTTACATTTTGTAGTCCATTGTATAATTTAAATAAACAAAAATGCAAATTTCGCATGTGGAAAAAGTAAGTACACCCCTACATTTATCACTACTTCAAATACCTAAAATTAGAATCAGGTGCACCAGCTCAGGTTCAAATGATTAGAACATCGTTAGAGAGGATCTTGGAGGAACCTGTCTTATTTAAACCTCAGACATTTAGTTTGGTTTGCTCTTTGTTGTTGAAGTGTGTGGCGTCACCATGCTTAGATCAAAAGAGCTCTCTGAGGCCTTCAGAAAGAAGGTTATAGATGCCTCCGAGTCTGGGAAGGGATTTAAAAAGATCTCCAAACAATTTGAAATCAATCATTCGACTGTCCGGAAGATCATCTACAAGTGGAGAAGATTCCAAACAACTGCCAACTTGTTCAGGCCAGGCCACCCCAGCAAGTTCAGCCCGAGAGCAGACCGCAAGATGCTGAAATTAAGTCTCTAAGAACCCCAGAATGTCATCACGTGACCTACAGGTAGCTCTTGCCACTGTTGATGTCAAAGTGCACGAGTCTACGATTAGAAAGAGGCTGCACAAATTTGATCGACATGGGAGGTGTGTCAGGAGGAAGCCTTTGCTGTCCAGAAAGAACATCAGGGCAAGACTAAAGTTTGCCAATGAACACCTTGGGAAAGACCAGCACTTCTGGAGCAATGTGCTCTGGACAGATGAGTCAAAGGTAGAGCTATTTGGCCACAGTACCAGAAGACAGGTTTGGCGAAAACCAAAGACAGCATTTGACCACAAGAACCTGATACCAACTGTAAAGCATGGTGGTGGAAATATTATGGTTTGGGGCAGCTTTGCTGCATCAGGGCCTGGGCAGCTCACCATCATAGAATCCACTATGAATTCTTCATTGTACCAGAGGGTGCTTGAGGATAATGTGAGGCCATCTGTCAGGAAGTTGAAGCTCAACTGAAGGTGGACCTTGCAACATGACAATGACCCTAAACATACCAGTAAATCCACCAAGGAATGGCTGAAAAGAAAGAAATGGAGGGTTCTGGAATGGCCAAGTCAAAGCCCAGATCTAAATCCCATCGAGATGTTGTGGGGGGATTTGAAACGAGCTGTGCATGCAAGAAACCCCTCAAACATCGCACAGCTGAAAGAATTCTGCATGGAGGAGTGGGCAAAAATTTCTCCCAATCGATGTCAGAGACTGGTAGACAGTTATAAGAAACGCATACTTGAGGTTTTTTCTGACAAAGGGGGCAATACCACCTTTCGAATTACCCGAATTTCGAATTACCCAGCGAATTACCCAATCCGCCCCAACGGCCGGCGGGGAGCTTCTGCCGCCCTGACCATCTTCTTCGCGGTGCGAGTCGGGGACCGGAGCGAACTGCCTGGAGCCAAGAGTGTACTTACTTTTTCCACATGCGAAAATGCGAACAAAATGTGCCTATATAAGCGCACGCACAAAGCCCTTGTGAGGACTTACAGAGGGAGCTCGTGGTAAAAGGACTTGCAAGGAATCGCGCTTTGTATGAGGACTTGTTGGGAGAGCGCATTGTATGAGGACTTGCAAGGAATTGCGCTTTGTATGAGGACTTGTTGGGAGAGCGCATTGTATGAGGACTTGCAAGGAATCGCGCTTTGTATGAGGACTTGTTGGGAGAGGCGCTTTGCATACGAACTTGCATTGGGAGTGCCTATTGAACTTGCATTGGGAGCGCCTATTGAACTTGCTTTGGGAGCGCATTTAGCGCCGGTTCATCTATTACATACGCGACCGTGGTCGCAAGTAACCGGCCCAGCCAGCCTTACCGTTCGCCCCGTAATTGCCCGATCCGCGCCAACGGCCGGCGGGGAGCTTCTGCTGCCCTGACCATCTTCTTCGCGGTGCGAGTCGGGGACCGGAGCGAACTGCCTGGACGCCATCATCCCTGGACCATCAACCCGACCCTCTACAACCCCGTGTGAGTGTGTCTGAGAGTGAAACGGGCCCGTGTCCTGGGATAAGTTAAGACTGTAATTAAGCTGCACTGTGTCTCTGCATCCGATCCTTGTATATACGTGCATTGTGTAAATAAACCAATCTGTTCTTCCTGTCTTTCCTAATTCGACCGTATCAGTGTTTTCCTCCACTGGGTAAGCGTGGCACGATTAGAACCGCTCGGATCGGGTTTAGTAATTGTTAACAGCTCGGGTCACGGTTCGCTATCGCTCGGCGTTTCCACCTATAACCTTGATTCGGGCGGGGCTTATCTCCTTGCTTCCTGGGCGGCGTTGGTACTTAGGTAATAGGAATTCGGCCTACAACCCTATTTAACACCGTCCGGAAGGAACGTCATAGCCGCGGATCCCGTCGGCTAGTCAAAGACAAGGGGACTAATCCCCCCTTGGTAAGGGGAAAGGCAGACGAGGAGATCCGCAACAATATATATATTGTTACTGATCGCGGTTTAGATGGTATGATGGGCCGAGCGGATGGTCCAACCGCGACCGAACAGTTACTCCCCGATTAGAACCCGATTCCACCCGACGTTGACCAGATCGCACCGCGGCTGCTTAATGAGGGAAAAGACTAAAACGACGAATGCAAAGAGGAAAACAAAGGCAAAGAAAGGTTTGGAAATACTACTGAATTTATTGACTATTTACACACATAAGCAAAAAGAAAGCAGTCACGTTTATTTACAAGCACATAAGACGCAGGTGACACAGTGAAAATACTAGCTTATACAGACTTAATTAACCCAGGACAGAACAAACAGAACAAACTCACGTACACAAGAAGGATGGAATGGCAGGAGGTGGATGGCTGGAGGGAGAGGAAGGTCCAAGGGGGTCCTGCAGCACAACCGGCGCGTTGAGCAGCCGCCGTTCCTTCACGGCCCTGCTCCAAACCGCCGTTCAGGCCCCCAAACTGCTGTTGTGGCTGCTGTGGACGTCGCGTGCTTTGCCAGGCCTTGTCCGACTCGTCTGGTCCAAACCCTCAACTCTTTCTTGTGCGTTCGTTCACTCTTTACCACCGACTCCTCACCGCAACCAACGCAACCAACTGACCACCACCACCGACTCCTCACCGCAACCAACGCAACCAACTGACCACCGACTCCACTGACTGACTCCTCACGACTCTCTCTTGGCGACCAACTCACGACTCTCTCCACTCACTTTTGCGTGCGCGCCTTTTATAGCGCCTCCGGCGATTAAGCCGCCGGCCTTTTGGACACGCCCATCGGGGTGCTCACCTCGGCCCTGGTTGGTCGCGCGACCCTCTCGCTCCGCCCTTGATGACGACGGGCGGGCACGCCCCCCTTCCCCTCTATGACGAGGTGGAGACACGCCTTTCTTCTCCGACCCTGCCTCGTGGTCAATGGCGGTTATTGGAGGGGAGGTAATTGGCAATCGAGGGTTGGCAATCACGAGAGGGGATGTAATTGGAAATGGAGATTTTGGGGATGGGAATGAAAGGGGATCTATTCTCTTTCACTGGTGCAATGGAGTACTTCAATTAATGGGAGACACAGCCTTACCCTAAAACACAGAATAAGAGATAACTATCAAACAGGGGTATTCTATTATTTGGCTGACGTGTATGCTTGTGGACTAATTATGGGATGCCCTTTCACCTTTACACAGCTCCGGAGGTAGTGGGGCGCAGAATAAACAATAATAATAATAATACAGCACACAATCAAAAAAATACAGTCCTCATATCCGCAACACTGCACCCTCCTCCTCTTAGGCACGTCCCGGGCCTACAACTTTTATTTAGTGTGACACGTAGGTGTAGTTCCCTCTACTTTTAACCTGACCCTGAGTGCGACAGTTTTAAAACATAAATAAATGTGTCCCGCTGCTCCATTGCACCCTGCCTAACAGACTTACGCCCACAGTTAACTGAATTGCGGAATGGTCTTCAAACTATACACTGACGGTGGGAAGCATTATTTACAATGACGCTATTTTTATTTACAAAACTAACCCAGGACCTGTGATTGTTCTTTCTGGGGGGGGGAGACAGTCTGCTCTGCATCAATGCACCATGAAAACACCCAAGCACCAATCGGTGCAGTCACCATTGTTCATCAGTGTTCAATCATAAAAAATAAATCAACAACCCCTAACCCTGCAGGTGATCTCTTGCTCTTCGGCTCCCTCTGCTGGTTATTATTATTTGTTCTTCCAGTTGTTGTCATTCTCTTTCATTTTCTTACTGGCGGCCTACTTGCAATAAAGTGTGCCCAATGTGTCCTTTTTATTTTATTTTATTTATGGCCCACATGGCCGACTACGTGTGGTTCACCTGCGGGGCATCGGTGCCCTGTGGCCAAGGTCCGCCAGCAAGATTTCGGGCCCTCATGGCCGGTTCCAGCAGAGGGGCCATGCCCCAACCCATGGGGTCCATAAGTGGTGCTCGGCCACAGGCCTGTGGTCCATAATGTGGTGCATCGATGCAGACAGCTGGTTCTGGGAATTTCGGGCGCACAATGGCCGACCCACGCACGCTCCCCTCGGCGCCCAATGGCGCACAGGTCATGTGGGAGACAAAAGGGGAAAGACAAATGAGCGAGGGGTAAGGTCACAAGGGTACACATCAATAAGGCAATGCAAGGCGAAATGCGTACGGAGAGCGAAATGAGAAAGCTCGTCCCTACCGTACGTCACCCCACTGTCACCTACACTACCCTTGCCCTTACCCCATATGTACAAAATCTACCCATTTACAAATTCGTCACTACTGTCACGTCTTCCCCATATTTCCTCTATACCAAATTCGTCACCACAATCCCTCTAACCAAAATTTGCCATCACCCAATTCGTCATCAATCCTCATAAGGAGGGAGAGATGGAATTACACACAATGTCACACCCACGTCATGATGCGTCTCACAATCCAAAACATTTGCATCATAAAAAATAATCAAAACATGGCATGGTGTGGAGTACCTGTCACCTCAGGTGAGTGGATGCAGATGGTGCGAGGAGATCCTTCATCCTAACTATCCTCTAAATGATTTTAACACACTTTACACTACCCGGGGTCTCTCCCTGCCAATCCATTGGCCAACTTACACTATGGGTTCTAAAAACCAATTCCCATTGCCCAAACTGTGGTGCTTCTCAATTTGGGGTCTCACTCCCCCGATTCACCTCCCGGTGCCCTCGCACAATTTCTGGGCTGCGACGTGTAGCTCTCCCAGCAGGTCTACCCACCTGCACACCTCCACCACTGCAGTTGCCACCCGAGCTTACCTAGCTCCTCACCCTAACCTAACTAACTGGGGACAGCCCCTCCTGGCTCTGTCACCCCACTCGGTGCCCTCTGGCACTGGGCTACCCGGGTCCGTCCTCCGGATCCTCGGGCCCCATCCACAACAACTACTACCGGCTCCCAGAGCCCACCTGCGGCCTCACCTGGCCGACATCCTCACAGTGGTGGAGTGCCCAACCAACTACACACACTAACAGGCTACACACCCAGCCATTTCCACACACTAATGCACCCATCCACAATACCATTCTGCAACCGCACCACAAATGCCAATATCCAACCACAATTTACCTATACCTTCTAACTATTCTTTAAACTACCCTCCCCGGGTACTCGTGAAAGGGGTCCACTCTTCCCCCATCCACACCTTCGCACCATGCACACCACTCCGTACCACTTACTCCATGTATTCCACACACCTGTACTCGCACACCTGTGCTATCATACTTGGTGCCGCCTGCACCCTTCTCTCCCCCAAGCGCATTCGCGCTGATCCACAACACTCACTACTCATACACTGCTCCACACACCTGTTCAGTTCTCACACAGCATCATCTCATCTAACTACTCCCCTCTGAAACTTGCGCTTCCCAGTCGTCCCTTTAAACTATTGCGCTCCCACGTCATTATCATCCACACTAATCTACCTGCGTCCCCACTACAGGTATCAGTCACTAACTAATCTTAACGTTACCTAATGTCATCTTCGCTAGATCCCTACACACAATATAACCTAACCCACCCGGGCTAGTTTTCACTGCCATACACCCCATAAACTATAGCGCATTTGCCCCCACTCTTGTGAGGGATGACAGAGTTGCCATCCCACCACATCGGGCATCTCCCACTATCAATTTCGCTCGTCCAAATCCAGCAAATCAAAAATTTGTCATTTCATCTGCCAATCA
Organism: Myxine glutinosa; assembly: GCF_964187855.1. Taxonomy (NCBI): domain Eukaryota; kingdom Metazoa; phylum Chordata; class Myxini; order Myxiniformes; family Myxinidae; genus Myxine; species Myxine glutinosa. The sequence goes on from NC_136270.1 coordinate 104,032,986, forward strand.
CCGTACCAACATCAAATTTTGCTTTTTTTCTAATTTTGGGGCCAAAACACTATCCTCATCACCCGTCTACTTATTACATCCTCTCGGTGCGCCAATTCACGTCTACAGCCCGGCTTCGTACAGCCGAGCAATGAATACGGGTTGTTTTGTGCCAGCGGCTGGATACGTCCCGCATTCGTGGCAGGGACGGGGGCTTACTCGGGCCGAGATCCCACGCACCACCTCGGCGTGGAGCCATCCAATGTCCCGATCTCGACCTGCCGGCACGTCTCAATAGAAAGTGGTCGCCATGACGACCCTTTCTATCGGGCTGCCCGCTCCGCCTAGTGGAGCCCGGACGCGGCCGTTCCAAGCGAGGCACAGCGTGGATCGCGTACGGCGGTTCTTTCGAAACCGCCGTGGTTCGGATCCCCGCTGGTCCTCGCGGCACGCGAAGCTGCCCGACGCGCACCGAGGGCCCGATTCGGCTATAAGTCGTTCTAACCTCTAACCCGGTTACCGTCGATGCCTCACCTGGATGCTTACAAGCATACGCTACCCCTTTCTTGCTCATACCTCCAGCTGTTCCCATGCTCCTCGTACCTTTCCTTACACACCTCGGTACACTCATTCCGCTCACCGACTTGGTCACACACCTGACCACCGAACACCTTGGCACACATTCGTCGCTCGCACACCTCACCAACACACCTCTTCGCGCCCCCTCCTCGGTCACCTCCTCTGTGACAACCACAGGTGTGCTCTCACCCGCACACCCAACCACGTGCCTCACGACCAACTCAAGTGTGCATTCCCACACACGCTCTACCATTCCAGGTGTGCATCCTTCCATTCCAGGTGTACATCCTCGCTCACCTGTCACAACCAACTCACGCTCCGTGTCACTCTCACTACTCTCACCTCCACTCTCGGTCGCGCACTCACCCTTACTCTTGACAGCGCACTCTTTCCTCATGCCCCTGTCCGTTACACACCTTTCTCGCGCATCCTCTCGCGCACACTCTTTCGTTACATCCTCTGTAACTCTCACCACAGGCGTGCATTCTCCTTCACTCTTGACAGCGCACTCTTTCCCCATGCACCTGTCCGTTACACACCTTTCTCGCGCATCCTCTTGCGCACACTCTTTCGTTACTTCCTCCGTAACACTCACCACACCACGCTTCCATGTACCCCTCGCACACGCGCTACGACCGACTCGCTCTCGACAGCACACAGTAGTGTAATAATGTTGCTTCTGGGACACCTCCGTTTAACATGGGAAATCCCTATCTAATGTCATTTACCCCCTTGTCTTTTTCAAAAATCATAAACACCTCTATTTCTCCCACCCTCATCTTTATGAACCTTTTGTCTGTAGTACCTATCCTTAATGTTGTTCATTAGACCACTCAAACACTACAAATATTTGTTTTCTCTTATAGACCTATCATCCTTCTTCTACATATCATCTGGCAGATTAATCTTTGACCCATTCACTTCCATATTAATTCTTTCCCTCCCTCATTGCCCCTAAAGACCTCTATTTCTCTCACCCTGTTCTTTACGAACCTTCTAACCTTTTGACATGTTATCCTTATTCATTAGACCACTTAAACACCTGTGATCCTTCTGACCTCATGGACCTTTTAACCTTTTACTCTTAATATCATCTGGTGAATATAACCCACTCAAACAACGACCCTACAAATATTTGTTTATGCGTGGGAAATAATTTAATTCTCCTACAACTCTCTTCACCATCTAATATATTAACAAAAAATATGTTTGAGTTTGGTTCTTTATTAAGATATTTTAACTGAGCTAAGATAAAATGGTAAACCTCCCTCAATGTTCTTGTTTGAGCGCCTCCAGTGCCACATACCATTTTTTGGTAAGCTCCACCCACTTTTTGGTAAACCACGCCCATTTTACTAAGCCCCGCCCACTTTTTGTTAAGCCACGCCCACTTTTTACTAAGCCCCGCCCACTTTTGCTAAGCTCCTCCCACTTTTGCTAAGTCCCACCCACTTTATAAACTCTTCAGCATTGTATCATTTCCAGGTAATACATTACATCATTTTCAGGGAATTTCCATCACATCATTTCCAGTTAAGACACGCCCAGGGAATTTCCACAGGAAGACACACCCAGTCCTTATAAAAGGCACCGACCACACAGGCTTTTTCAAACACGCTTTCTGCTTCACTTGAGAATGGACTACTATGCCGAAATGGAATGGGATAACTTTGCTATTCCATGGAGTCCTACTACCTGTGTAGAACTCAACCTTCAGATTGATGAACTGGACTCGAACCTCTTATCAATGGAGGTAAGTTTGTTTATTTATTTATTTATTTATTTAATTTTTTTTTAAGATGAGACTCGTGTAAGAGTTAACAAAGTTTATTTTAATATTCATAGAGCTTGATTTATACAAATAAAAAATATTGTATTAAATTAATACATTGTTATTTTCTTTCACAGGAAATTGTATCTGAGATACGAAATGAAAATTCTGCTTTTAACACAACTTGGGATGAAGTTATTTTTTTGTTTGAAGACATTTTGAACAACCAAGACCCCCAGAACGAGTTCTACCTTGATGACCCAGCCAAAGAGTTATACCTTGGAGATCCACAAAATCCTGAAAAAGAGTTTTACCATGATGATACTTGTTGTGAGTTATCAAAACAAAACCCACTGAACAAGTTCTACCTTGATGAGCCAGAATACAAGTCATACATTGGAGACCCACAAATTTCTGAAAATTGGGAAAGGAGAGTTCTCCCTGATGGTCCGCAGTTATACTATGTGAGACACATCATAGAAACCCTAAAAAATTGGGCAAGGAGAGTTCTCCCTGATGGTCCGCAGTTATACTATGTGAGACACATCATAGAAACCCTAAAAAATTGGGCAAGGAGAGTTCTCCCTGATGGTCCGCAGTTATACTATGTGAGACACATCATAGAAACCCTAAAAAATTGGGCAAGGAGAGTTCTCCCTGATGGTCCGCAGTTATACTATGTGAGACACATCATAGAAACCCTAAAAAATTGTGAAATGGGAATTCTCCCTGATGGTCCGCAGTTATACTATGTGAGACACATCATAGAAACCCTAAAAAATTGGGAAAGGGAAGTTTTCCCTGATGGTCCGCAGTTATACTATGTGAGACTTATCACGGAAACCCCCAATATTTCTGAAAATTGTGGTTTTACCTTGGGGACTTGGAAAGATGGTTATATTTTTGGAGACTCGGAATGGGGGTTTTGTTTTGATGACTCGGAATGTGATACCTATCTTGGAGGCTCAACAGGAATGTGGTTATACCTTGGGAACTTGGAAAGTTGGTTTTATTTTGGAGACTCTACCTGTGGGGTTCCTCTTGGAGACTCTTTGGATTCTAAAGCAATGAACAATGTTCTTTATTTAATGACGCTTGATTTAAGCAATATCAAGAAAGTTCGAGGAAGAAAATGCTGGAAAATTCTTTCTTCCCATTTCTACTTCTTCAAACTTAAAAGCCTTGAAAGACAGAATTGGAGGAAGAGGAAAAAAAAAAAAAGAAATACGTATTTTAAAAAGAATAAAAGAAAGATTATGTTAGGGTTTGGGTGGGATTTTGAATGTGAGGGTTAGGGATGGGGTTGGGTTAGGGTTGGGATTTTGAATGTGAGGGTTAGGGTTGGGGTTGGGTTAGGGATGGGGTTGGGTTAGGGATGGGGTTGGGTTAGGGATGGGTTGGGTTAGGGTTGGGATTTTGAATGTGAGGGTTAGGGTTGGGGTTGGGTTAGGGATGGGATTGGGTTAGGGTTGGGATTTTGAATGTGAGGGTTAGGGTTGGGGTTGGGTTAGGGATGGGGTTGGGTTAGGGATGGGGTTGGGTTAGGGTTGGGGTTGGGTTAGGGATGGGGTTGGGTTAGGGATGGGGTTGGGTTAGGGATGGGGTTGGGTTAGGGATGGGGTTGGGTTAGGGATGGGGTTGGGTTAGGGATGGGTTGGGTTAGGGATGGGTTTGGGTTAGGGATGGGTTTGGGTTAGGGATGGGGTTGGGTTAGGGTTTGTATATTATTATGACTCACTCACACATACACAAAAGTTAAGCCCCAACTAAAAAGTTGTGGGATTCTGTGTTTGGGGTTCACAGATTTAAAAACGTATCCCCATTATACACACACAAAAGTTAAGCCCCAACTAAAAAGTTGTGGGATTCTGTGTTTGGGGTTCACAGATTTAAAAACGTATCCCCATTATACACACACAAAAGTTAAGCCCCAACTAAAAAGTTGTGGGATTCTGTGTTTGGGGTTCACAGATTTAAAAACGTATCCCCATTATACACACACAAAAGTTAAGCCCCAACTAAAAAGTTGTGGGATTCTGTGTTTGGTGTTCACAGATTTAAAAACGTATCCCCATTATACACACACAAAAGTTAAGCCCCAACTAAAAAGTTGTGGGATTCTGTGTTTGGGGTTCACAGATTTAAAAACGTATCCCCATTATACACACACAAAAGTTAAGCCCCAACTAAAAAGTTGTGGGATTCTGTGTTTGGGGTTCACAGATTTAAAAACGTATCCCCATTATACACACACAAAAGTTAAGCCCCAACTAAAAAGTTGTGGGATTCTGTGTTTGGGGTTCACAGATTTAAAAACGTATCCCCATTATACACACACAAAAGTTAAGCCCCAACTAAAAAGTTGTGGGATTCTGTGTTTGGGGTTCACAGATTTAAAAACGTATCCCCATTATACACACACAAAAGTTAAGCCCCAACTAAAAAGTTGTGGGATTCTGTGTTTGGGGTTCACAGATTTAAAAACGTATCCCCATTATACACACACAAAAGTTAAGCCCCAACTAAAAAGTTGTGGGATTCTGTGTTTGGGGTTCACAGATTTAAAAACGTATCCCCATTATACACACACAAAAGTTAAGCCCCAACTAAAAAGTTGTGGGATTCTGTGTTTGGGGTTCACAGATTTAAAAACGTATCCCCATTATACACACACAAAAGTTAAGCCCCAACTAAAAAGTTGTGGGATTCTGTGTTTGGGGTTCACAGATTTAAAAACGTATCCCCATTACATTTTATTTATTTATTTATTATTTTCAAGGGTATTACCTGCTTACTTGTGTTTTTTGTAATTCTTGTGAGTAAAATGAACCCAAGATTTCTTCTCCATTTAAATCATATAATTTGTAGGTCCAAGGGACTGTATCCATTACATCAATGATTTTAAATAATTCACGAGTCCATTTTTGTGTATAACCTTTCTCAAAATGACTTTTCCATTTGTATATTCTTACAATATCACCAACTTTAAACTTGGGCTTTCTCAAATTAATCTCCTTTTCATATTCTAATTTTGTAAATGTTTCTGATGGTTTTGATTGTGTTGATGAATGAACTGTATTATTGTAATTATCTACAATATCCTGAATTAAATACACCCATTTTTGAGAACCGAGTTGTGTGAATTTTTTATATAATTTCTCTTTTAAAGTACGATTAAAACGCTCAATAACAACTGCCTTTCCTTCATTAAAGGTGCTGTATAATTTAATACCCTTCCCCTTAAGAAATTTCATGAATATTTTGTTATAGAACTCTGTTCCCTCATCAGTCCATAACTTCTTTGGTTTCCTTTTATCCCGATCAAATATTAGCTTAAAGGCTAACATTAAAGTATCACCCCTTTTATTTTTTAAAGGGACAACCCAGGCAAATCTACTCCTCAAATCAATAACGGTTAAAGCATACCTGTATCCCCTGTCATTATTCAATTCAATTAAATCAGCGGACCATATGTGGTCAGTGTATTTAGAATAAACCTTCCTTCTTTTAAACTTTGTGATTATAGGTTTGTGTAATTCTTCAGCCAAAAGCTCCTCAGTCTTGATGGCATCATTAGAGCCTAATAGTTTTTTGAGGAATAACCAAGACCAAGTTTCAATTTAGCATTTATCAAATTTCTCACAATAAACCTATCAACTTTCTCTCTCAACGTTGGATTTTGTATCAAAGACAAATTATACAACATTTCGCTGTCGGCTTTATGTTTTTCAGTCAACGTAGTGGTTTTCCCATAAGCAATATCATGCTTCATACACACTTCGTCAACCCTATTTGTAGGTTTAGACCAAGGTTTAGGATTGTCAGCCTCATCTAATCTTTTATCCAAGTTTGTTCCTGGACCACAGAAAGAATACCCTGGAAGGTGTAATTCCCCTGGAATTCCAGTTGTTGTAAATTTACTTCCTGACAGAAACTTTTGTATGTCTCCTCCTCTTTTAGGAGAGATGAATTGGCACTTTTTAGAGCCACATACTTGACATATTCCTTTTTGATAAACTCTATTATTTTTAGCTTTAACATAAGAGATATTTTTAGATTTAGTTTTCTTTTTACATTTGAGACAATAACTCATATTTATTTATCAGAAAAATTCCGACAGAGTATCAAAACCTTTTTGGTTTTCAACATATACATTTCAATCTTTATTTTTAAAACATAAAGAATCCTAAGGAATGCCTTCACTCTCTCCTCCATTTATTTACAAATAAAAACTAACTAAAGTCAATGACACCAACATCATCAATCACATAATCTTTTCCTTCTTCTTCTTCTTCTTCTTCACCACTTTCTCGTTTAAATCTCTGAAATTGAAGACATTGACGTTCTTATTTTTGAAACCATTATCTTCATAAGAGTTGTTAATTCTTTAATTTCCTCTTCGGTGCGTTGAGATTGATTTATTTGCTTTAATACACTCAATCTTTTATGAATCTCAGTGATTTCCATCTTTTTATATTTTTCCTCCCTCTCTCTTTGCTCCCTCTCCTCCTCCTCCATTTTCTCCCTCTCCTCCTTCTCCTTTTTCTCCCTTTTCTCCCTTTCCTCCTGCTCCCTTTTCTCCCTTTCCTCCTTCTCCTTTTTCTCCCTTTCCTCCTTCTCCTTTTTCTCCCTCTCCTCCTTCTCCTCCTTTTTCTCCCTCTCCTCCTTCTCCTCCCTCTCCCTTTCCTCCTTCTCCTTTTTCTCTCTTTCCTCCTTCTCTTCTTCAACTCCTTCCTCATCCCTTGCTACCCTTGAGTTTGAACCCCAAAGAATATTATACATATACTCATCTGGATTTTGAGATATTCTTGTATCTATAATTATTTTTCTCATAATAGGATACCAATAAGATTTGTTGACGATTTCTAAAAGAGTTTTATATTTCATAACTTTGAGAAGTTCATTTTTATTTAATATTTTAAACAAGTCTCTATTTGTGGGTTTAACAATATCAGTATAAGGCCAGTTTTTTATGACAAAATTCCCATGTATATGCTCCAAATCATAAGGTATGTAATACCGAGCACCCTTTTCTTGTAGGTATCCTTGAATACAAAAATTATAATTCTCTTGTAGTCTTCTTCCTGCCATTTATGTATCAGAAATATATGTGAGATTAATATTATGACAGGTAATACCACCCCATCTTCCCACTACCAAATCGGTTTGTATTCCTCGGCTTTCTATCCTTATCTCATTACCTTCCTTCTTTGTCATGCGAACCATCGCTATACTATCATATATTTTTATTTTCTTAAAATCACGTATTTGTTGTTTACTAATTGTACTTCCACATAAATCCTTATCTTCACCAAGTGGATAATATTCTTCTTTACGAGACTGATTTAAATCATGTAGGTCTTCTATGTTTATTGAAAAAGACCAATTATACCCTAAATCAGGCATATCATACCCCCATTTATTAATTCGCATATTAACTAAATGTCCTTCTTTATAAAATTTAATTGTAAGCAGGTAGTTAAATTCAATGAGGAAAGGTGTATGGTCAGTATAACCAGGTGTTGTGGTTGTAAATTTTACTTGTTTCACAAAACGTGCTGTTTTCTTTAAAGATATATATTGTGATAAATCACTGAATCTAATCAAGTCATTCGCATCTGTAGGGTTTGGATAATTGATTAATTTATAAGTATTCTTCATATTAATATTTTTACTTACACTATATTTTTGTCGTTCAGCCTGTGCCTTTGTATAATAATTTGATAAATCAATATCCTGAGAGGATTTTCCAAAGATAGAACCATCTTTTCCAACATAGGTCATTTATATTAGATAAAAAATGATATCATAAAAATTTTCATTATTGTTGAGTTGAAATAATACATATAAACATAATTGGCCACAACATTTAGAATTAATTTCTTGAACTTGGAATGTTTGATAAACACCATTCTGTAAGAATTGTATTACTTCAACAGGTGGTGGCATACCATAACTATCAAAATAATATTTATCCTGACTATTATGAATACAAACCCAATGAGAACCATTCTGTGTGTCTAAATTCATAATAATATTCTTTGTATTCTTATTTATATGTGTTAATTCATCTCTCATACAAATAACCACATTATCAATTTTTAGTGTTTTACAATACTTAGCTAGTTCTATATTTGACGTTGTATTCTTTCCAAATTGTTTAAACCATTTATCCATTTATTTATGAGAAAGATACAATCCATTACCCCGTTTAGTTAGTTTAACACCCGCTTGAGCGATAGAGGAAAGCATATCTCCAACCAACAATCTAGCTTTATCAGGTAGACTTTCAAGTTTTTGAGCAAAATCTACAATTACACCACTTCCACTAATTTGTTTCTCCAACTCCTTGTTATGTCTTTCCAATTCTTTTTGAGCTTTTAGTTGTGCCTTCCTTTCGTTAGCAGTTTTTACCGCTGCTGAAATACCACCAGTCAATGCTCCCGCCGCACTTAAACCAGCAAATAAAGGAATTAGAAACGGGAGAAATCCTCCTCTTGACTCGTCTATTGAATATTTCTTTAACATAGGTTTCGTCATTTTAATTTTAAGTGATCCAACATCATTTAGTGTTTTTACTTGTGTGTGTGTGAGTAAAACATCAATTCTTACAGCTCCTTTTCTTTGAATTGTATTAACATTAATAATACAAGGCTTTTGATTTTGAATACAAGATGTTAATTTATTAAGATTGATTTGATTAACATATACCCCAACCATTTATTTATGAGAAAAAACCTATGTGATATTAATCATAACACCATTATCTGTATTAATCTGTAATTCTGTTTCCTCCAAAAGCAAACAATATGCATTAACCTCTTCACTCTCCCCTCTTTCAATGTATAGAGAAGTATCCACTCGATTAGACTTTATAGTTTCCTTTTGAGAACTCAGGTCAATTGCGTAGATTGTATAAAGTTTTTGAAACGCAACCATATCCAAAATAGGATCATTATTACCATTACTTTCACACACCTTTTGGTAGGACTTGTAGGCTTCCGCATAATCATTTTTTTCCCAATCAATTTCCAATCTATCTCGCGGATAAAATGTGCCATCAAGAGAAACCCGAAGTTGTTTCACCTTTGCATTATCACTCAGGGCATTATTCTTATTAGTACCGTCCTCTCCATCTGGTTTTTTAAAAATGAGCCAGAGGTATCGTGGCTTTCCTTGAAGAACACCTAAATTCCAAGTGTAGGTAGTGTGTTCCAGTTTAACGTGTTGACATCTTCTTTTAAGGTATGATACATTTAGCGGTTTCTTTGAGTTAAGTCTTCTATTTAACATCTCTTCCGTTTTAAGATTAGGAGTATATTCACTGATATACCAACACAAATCATTAATAACAAATTTATTATTTTCTCCAAAAGCATTTTCATCCCCAAAAAGCAATCTATTTACATTATCATTCCTTTGTAGTTGAAATCTAATTTTAAGCCCATACAAAACTTTATCATAATCACAAAATCCAAATATACCTTTCAGAGGTACTGCTACGGTAAAACTATTCTCAGCTTTTGCGTCATCATTATACATTGACTTCCTTTGACTATAACCAGGGTCTGCGTTTGTACCCGTTGACATATCAGGAATAAAACCCTCAACAGCTCCCTTACCCATTCTATCACTAAACGAATATAGTGTAAATTTCATCATTTCAGATGTAGCAGAGACATAATCAACCGCTTCAACCTCTTGTGTTCCAATATACAGGCGGACACTGTCAAACATTTTCCAGAAGAAATCATTTACGAGTGTAGCATTAGTATTATTCGCAGCCTTCGTGAATTTAAATTTACACAGCAAGAAACTATCAGCTATATTCAAGTAAGTTTGTTGATTATTTATTTCAAAACTTTTTGTTCCGTTTGAATTCCAGTCTGTTCCTGTTATAGCATTTACCTTAAAATAGTCTTCCTTTTTAGTGGAGTTTGAAATGATAATCGTATCATCCAAATCATAGATACTATCAATCGCTTCCATACTTGTATTTATATAGCATTAAAATTGTTGAAACCCTGACCCAAGTATTTTAATGATTTTTTGTCGTTCTTGTGAAGATAGTTGAGTTTTACCTTTTTTTATTTCTTTGATTGCTTGTAATTTATGAGACTCCTTTTGAGCATCTTTTATACTCTTTATAGCACCCGCAACGGAGCCCACGGCAGAAGCAGTTGAACCAATTAGGTCTTTATGTTTAAGGATGGTTGAACCAATACCCATTAGAGTATCAATTATCCCATCTCCTTTATTTCGAAATTGATGACCTACACCTCGTTGTCTCTTAGGTTTATAGTATCCTCTACCCACATACCTTGTATAGTCTGGTGAAAGGAACATGCCCTCCCCTGTAATTATTTTATATTTTCCCAACTCGTGTTTTCTCACAATAACCATTATTTATTTATTGAAAAACTTCACGTAGGTGAATTCTGATGGATATAATTTCATCATTAAAGGATATCATACGATTATCTTGGTCGGTTATCCTAAAATTTACTCTGTATATGGTTTTTCCTGACACAGGTAAATAGACAAGATTTTTTGGTTCCATATTAAATTTATAACCAATCGGGGTTGAGTATGCACTGAATGAAAATATTGTATTTGTTCTTATTCCATCGTTATAAGCACCATCAATCAAATCACAATGAATTAATACTGAATTTATACCGGAGGATATTTGGATAACATTATCACTGTAAAACGTCCCGTTATTTTCAATGTTTTTTGAAGAGAAACCCAATAGCTCTCTAAACGAATTTTCAATCGTGAAATCAACTTTATAATTATTTTTAAGTTTAATAGTTGATTTTGAAGTGTGTTTTTGAATATCTATTACAATATTTTTTGGTTCATCACCTTTTTCTTTCATAAGGCGAGAGACTTCTGAAGATATTTGAGAAATCTCGTAAGCTCCAGGTGAAACGGTTATAGTTTTATATCCACTTCCTGGATTATAACTAAACTTGTTGTTTTTCTCTGTGATATTAAAAAGGGTATTGTAAGTTTCCATTGACAACAAAGATGCCTCATATGAGGTAAGGGGGTAAAGTTGTAGTGGGTAAGGGAATGAAGCTGTGTAATCGCTCGTTGTGAAATTAAAACTAAGAATTGTGCTTCTCATCTTATTTAATATCTAATAAAATATCTTTGTATTGACATTTATTAATTATTTTCATGTTCATCAACTGATCTAAAATGGCTGAGGATTCATTAAAACAATTGTTGTTTCCAGCCTTCTTACTACCTAACAACAATAATAGCCTATTAACTAATTGTGATGGGTCATTTGGAAGAAAACTAACACCCGAACCAAGCTTACTTAAAGCATCAATAATATGTTTCTCCTTCTCATTCTTCTTACTTTTACCAGCAACAGAAACTCCATAATCAAGTGCATTTAGCAACTCAATATATACCCTATCTTCCTCTCTTTCCATATCAAGTGGTTCCTCAAAATATTTTGAACCGCTGAATCCGGGGTTTGTTAGAAGAAACATTAATCTTGGAGTTAATTTAACATTTGGTTGAGTAGAACTCAAGAACATCAATTCATCATTAAATATCAATACCTTTTCTTCCACAAGATGAAACACTGCTGGTTCTTCTGTTGGAATGAGACCTGCTCTGGTTTTTGAACCCGCCGAATATTCATTGTTTTGAAGAGCTTCCACAACATAATTAGGGGGTTGATTTACCTCCTCAAGTTTCCGAAATAATCCCTCGTCATCATATTCTAATTCACCAAGTTCTTGTTTTGTTATCTGACTAAAATCTTTGAGCATTTGAAGTTTTTTCGGAGTAAATTCTACCGTGGGAACTGTAGGGTGTTGAGTTTTCAAAAGTGGTTTAAAGAATTTCTCTTGTTTTCTTTCAAAGGCTTCTTCACCAGTTAGTTTCTGTCTCCGTTTCTTCTTTATCTCTTCCTGTTGTTTAACAACTTTTGAAACTAATTGTTGATGTTCCTTAAACTTTCTTTCTCTTTCTTCAGTATTCATTTTCTGTATTTATTTATTGAAAAATATCATTTAGTATCTCATCTTGTTTCACAACAATATATTTATATTTTCCAATCGTGTGTTTCATATAATTTTCAAATTCTTTTTTACTACATAACGTAGAGCAATTATCTCTCCAAAAATTATTTACATCTATTGAATTTAACTTAAATAAAATAAAAGTATTGGCATTGTTTCTTATTGAGCGTCGAGGGAGTTGAAAATATGATTGACTAAGATATATACAATTACAAGAAGAATGTCTCCCTCTTGTATAGTAGCTATCCATTACTGTTTGGTTTCTCTCATTAACACAATCATCAAAGATGACAAGGTTCTTTTTTGATTTATCTAAATCTTGAGGTGAAGGTATATCATCCGTATTATCACTGAGAATACAAGTTATGGGTTTCGATTTTGATTTCTGTGTATCACAAAATAATTGTATTATATCATCAATATTATAATCATTTAGTTTGTTTTGAAGTTTAAATAAACCGATAATGTCTTCCTTTTTAAGACCCGCATTAAAACCCTGTGAGAGTAGTTGATACTCGGGTTGAAAACTTGACTTTGTAAAAATTATTAAATTATCATAATCTAAAAAATTAGAACCAAGGAGCATCTTTAAAAGTAAACAGGTTTTTCCACATCCGCTTGAACCAACTATTAGACATCTCAATGAATTTGGAATGTTTTTATGGTTATTAAATTTTATCTTATTTTCCCAAACGGGTAAAAAATCATTCATTTATATATTTGGAAAACAAGTTATCCAACTTTTTTTGAGCTATTTGAGAAACTCTATATTTTATCCTGAGTTCGGGTTTAATTTCAAAATAATCCATTATTTTATTTATATAGTATCTTGTATTAACATTTCCATTAAAATTATTTTGAATAATAAATATCATTAAACCCTTATACATTTCCTCAATACAATTAGTCTCTTCCCTTGAAAGAAATGGTGTATTATCATCACAATACTTAACATTCATCTCTCTTATTAATCTTGTAAAGTAATTCATTTTTGGTTCTAATTTAAAAGAGTTATATATTTTTTTATATTTCTTATTATCATTAATTAAAATTAAATCACAGAAAATACATTGTTTATATGAATCCTCATCATTAAGCCCCACTCTATCACAAGCCGGACAATTCTCTAATTTATCATATGGAGAGTCTGGAAATTCTAAATATCCTTCAGAACTTATCATATTTATGTGGTAAATTTTTACTTAAACTAAACGCAAGTTTATTCATTAATAAATACAATGTTTCAAAGCACAAAAGACAAATTTCAATCAATCTCTACTTCGGTGGAAGATATAGAAAAATATGTCAAAGATGTTAAATTGAACAAAGATAAATATGGAAATTTTTGGGTAAAACCAGTTATGGAAAATAACATGAGCCCCTCTATTTCATTTAAAGGAAGAGCTCTAACTATACCTGGAAAGACATCCATTAAAGTAAATCTAACAAAAGTTTCTCCTCTACTCCTGGCAATTTATTCAAAGCTTGAAAAAGTGATTGACCACGATACTTTGAAAAAGAATGATAAGACCATTAATAATTCTAGAGGAGACATTTGTATTTTCTTTAATAATCCAAAGGGTGTAGATCTAAGTAAAATGAATGATGTTAATATTTCTGGTGAAATGTCATTTCGTTCTATGATAGTTAGAGATTATTTAAAGATAACTTTTGATATAAAAATTGTAGAGATTGAATCTGTTAATGAAAGAAAGTATATAGATATTGATGGGAATATTTTTCTTGCTAATTAAATATAAGTCAATACAGCAGTGAAGATTTTACTATTTCATTGAACTCGGACGATAGTGATGATAGTATTTCATTGAACTTGGATGATGGTGATGATAGTATTTCATTGAACACAGATGATAGTTATGATACTAATAGTTTGTGCTCAAATGATAGTTATGAGAGTAGCTTTATTGATGACTCTGAGTATGATTCTGAGTATTCATGTGATAGTTATGACTTAGATGATTCTGAGTGAAAAAGTGTTTTAGTTTAAGCACAGTGATATATATAAAACGGAGCTGTAAAGCTCAAAAGTGTTTTATTTTAAGCACAGTGATATATATATAAAACACCACGTTTTCTCACGCTATAAATATGGTTTATTGTGATACTTGCGAGAAGGAAGTAAAATATTATAAACAACATATTCTCACCGCAAAACATACATACAACATTTTAAACAAACTTTCCCCTCTTCCACCTGAAACAAAACACTGTTCTACATGTAATAAAAATATCCTCAAGAAAGGCTTCAAAATACATCTTAAAACAAATCTACATTTATCAAATTTTATCACAACTAAAAACTCTGATGGAGCATTCAAAGGACATATTAAAATAAGAGTCTTTAACTTCAAACCTCCTGAACCAGAGTCTATAGTTGATGCTGTAGAAATAGTTAAACCTGCTGTTCAAACGTTGATTGAAAAAACACTAAAGGAAATGAAACCACTTAAATTTTATATGGGAGTAAAATTAGAAATGACAAAGGATGAAGGAGTTATAGATGCACCATACATGAGAACTGAGCCACACTTTATATCTTCATATCAAGATTTTAAAACATCAGGAGTCTATGATGAACTTATTAAACAAGAGCAAGATGTGGATAATTCAATCGTAGGAAGTGGATTCAATATAGGAAAAATTATTTACATAGACATTCATATTCTTAAATCAGATCCTCTAAAAGCTTCTTCTTACATTGATTTACCCAGTGTTATCAAAAATAGAAAAGCAGTTATCAATATCAAAAATAAAGACAATAAATGTTTTCTCTGGTCTATTTTAGCACACTTACATCCTCCACATTTTCATGATGAAAGAGTATCTCATTATAAAAAATATGAGAATACATTAAATACGAAAGATCTAAAGTTTCCGATGACTTTAAATGATATTCCTAAATTTGAAAAGATGAATAATTTATCAGTTAATGTTTATGGTCTAACAGAAACAAACAACATTCAGGTTTTAAAGCTTTCTGACAATTGTAAACAAACTCATATTAATCTTCTATATTTTAATTCAGACGAAAATTCACATTATACATACATCAAAGATATTGCTAAATTAATAAAACCACAAGTCTGTAAGAGAACAAATAAAATATATATTTGTTTGCGTTGTCTTAACTTCTTCAATTCACAAGAAAGATTAGATAAACATTCAAATTATTGTGGCGAACATAAATCAACGGTAATCAATATGCCTAAAGAAGGCTCAAAGATCACATTCAAAGATGAAAATAAAAAGATCAAACATCCATTTGTTATATATGCTGATTTTGAAAGTATTTTAGAAAAAATTGATACTGCTTCTCAAGATCCAAAAGAATCATACACAAATAAATATCAAAAACATACTCCTTGTGGTTTTTGTTATTATATCAAATCATCCGTTGGTGATAAATATAACAAGTTAGAGATGTATAGAGGCTCAAATACCCCAGAGGAGTTTGTGAAACGACTAGAAAAAGACTGTGTTCGATTAACCAAGATAATGAGAGAAACCAATAAACCAATGTCCTTAACAAGTAAAGAAAAAAGGGAATTTATAAAAAACAATGTCTGTCATATTTGTGAGGAGAAAATTGGTAAAGGTCTAAAGGTTAGAGACCATTGTCATCTCACTGGTAAATATAGAGGTCCGGCTCATCAAAGTTGTAATATTAATTATCAACTCCCCTCTTTCATTCCTGTCTTTCTTCATAACAACGCTCATTATGATACACATCTATTTATCAAGGAACTCTCAAAGACTTCTGGAAGTATCTCAGCAATTCCAAACACGGATCAGAAATACATTTCATTCACAAAAACAATTCACACATCTCCTATTACTCATATCAGATTTCTTGATACATTTAAATTCATGGCAAGTCCATTGGTTAACTTGGTTCAAAATCTAAAAGAGTTTCCATGTCTTTCAGAGTATTTTTTAGATAAAGATTTTCTAACACAAAAGGGAATTTACCCCTATGACTATATGGACTCATTTGAGAGATTCAATGAAACACAACTTCCTTCAAAAGAAAATTTCTATAACAAATTAAATAATAGTCATATATCTGATAAAGATTATGTACACGCACAAAATGTTTGGGAAAAATATAACATCAAGAATCTTGGCGAGTATCACGATTTGTATCTCAAAACTGATGTGCTTTTATTGGCCGATGTATTTGAAGCCTTTAGATCTGTTTGTCGCACTGGATATGGATTGGATCCTGCTCACTACTACACAGCACCTGGATTGGCCTGGAGTGCGATGTTGAAAATGACAAAACAAGATTTGGATTTGATAACCGATGTTGATATGCTTTTGATGATTGAAAAGGCAAAAAGAGGTGGAATTTCACAAGTCTGCTCGAGTAGATACGCAAAAGCAAATAACAAATATCTTCCAAATTATGATCCAACGAAAGAGAGTTCTTACTTGATGTACTATGACGCGAACAACCTGTATGGCTGGGCAATGTCTCAGGCTCTTCCTTATGGAAAACTTAGATGGGTAAAGGAAAAAGACTACAAAAACGTTTTACAAGATGTATGTATCTCTACACAAAAAGAATTGGATGAAGAAAAAGTTGGTTATTATTTTGAAATTGATTTAAAATATCCAGAGGAACTCCATAACCTACACAAAGATCTCCCATTTGCTTGTGAGAAAGAAAGTCCAAAGAAAGAATGGTTGAGTGATTATCAACGATCGTTTGATATAGGTGAATCAACAGAAAAATTACTTACTACATTATATAACAAGAAAAATTATGTTCTACACCAAAGAAATTTGCGACAATATTTATCAAAAGGTCTAAGAGTAGAGAAGATCCATAGGGTTCTAAAGTTCAATCAAAGTCATTGGTTAAAGGGGTACATTGATTTTAATACACAAAGAAGAACAGAGTCAAAAACAGATTTTGAGAAAGACTTTTATAAATTGATGAATAATGCGGTCTTTGGTAAGACTATGGAGAATGTGAGGAAAAGACAAAATATCAGACTATCAACATCTTGGGAACAAGCATCAAAATTAATTAATAGACCGAGTTTTACTCGAGCTGAGGTCTTTACTGAGAACTTTTGTGCGATCCATTTGATTAAAGAGAGTATTGAAATGAACAAACCTATTTATATTGGAACAACAATTCTTGATTTATCAAAGTCATTAATGTATGATTACTTTTATAATAACTTGAGGAAGAAATATCAAAATGATGTTAATCTACTTTATATGGATACAGATAGTTTTATTTTGAAAATTAATACCAACGATGTTTATTCAGACATGAAAAGAGACATTAATATCTATGACACGAGTAATTACAGTCCAGAGAGTGAGTTGTTCTCTTCTAAAAATAAAAAGGTGATTGGAAAGTTCAAGGATGAATTAGGAGGAAATGTTATGAGTGAATTTGTGGGATTGAGGTCTAAGGCTTATGCTTATAAATACATTGTGAATAACGTCGAAAAGACTGATAAGAAGTTAAAAGGTGTAAAGAAAAATGTTATTAAAGAAACAATAAACTTTAAGGATTATTATAACTGTTTAACAACAAAGAAAGAAGAGTTTAGAAAGATTAATGGAATAAGAAGTTATAAACATAAATTATATTCAGAAGAGATGAATAAGAAAGCATTGGGGGCTTTTGATGATAAGAGGTTTATTTTAGAAAATGGAATTGATAGTCTCCCTTATGGTTATATAAGTATATAAGTGATAAGATATATATATAAGTGATAAGATATATATAAGTGATAAGATATACATAAGTGATAAGATATATATAAGTGATAAGATATATATAAGTGATAAGTTAAAAAGGGGGGGGGGGGGGGGTTGGGGATTTTAACGGGCTATCGCCGCCTTTTTTACTATTATATAAATGATAGAACCAAGTATCAACCAGACTAAAGAGTGGAGGTGTAATCAACCTTGGTATATAAATGGAAAACATAATGAATGTGAAAAATATCAAATAGGTATAATTGAAAAGGCAACTGGTAAAAAAATTCACAAAACAAATAAGAGAATTAATTTAAATACCAGTGAATTGGGTAAAAAAGATGGAAATATTTTTGAGTGGACGGAAAACTTTGATGGTTGTCAGGAAAATATATACTTTAATTTTAAAATGGTATGTGGCACTGGAGGTGCTCAAACAAGAACATTGAGGGAGGTTTACCATTTTATCTTAGCTCAGTTAAAATATCTTAATAAAGAACCAAACTCAAACATATTTTTTGTTAATATATTAGATGGTGAAGAGAGTTGTAGGAGAATTAAATTATTTCCCACGCATAAACAAATATTTGTAGGGTCGTTGTTTGAGTGGGTTATATTCACCAGATGATATTAAGAGTAAAAGGTTAAAAGGTCCATGAGGTCAGAAGGATCACAGGTGTTTAAGTGGTCTAATGAATAAGGATAACATGTCAAAAGGTTAGAAGGTTCGTAAAGAACAGGGTGAGAGAAATAGAGGTCTTTAGGGGCAATGAGGGAGGGAAAGAATTAATATGGAAGTGAATGGGTCAAAGATTAATCTGCCAGATGATATGTAGAAGAAGGATGATAGGTCTATAAGAGAAAACAAATATTTGTAGTGTTTGAGTGGTCTAATGAACAACATTAAGGATAGGTACTACAGACAAAAGGTTCATAAAGATGAGGGTGGGAGAAATAGAGGTGTTTATGATTTTTGAAAAAGACAAGGGGGTAAATGACATTAGATAGGGATTTCCCATGTTAAACGGAGGTGTCCCAGAAGCAACATTATTACACTACTGCACACTCACTCCTTGGCGTGCACTTTTTCCTCACACACCCCATGGTCGGACTTTCTCGCACACCTCTTTTTTCGCACACCAGACCTGTCGCACACTTCACCAACGGCCTTTCACGAACACCCGGATCCAAACCAATCCCCAAGCCGACTGAAGCTTTCCTCACATCATGTACATTTCCGCATATTTCGCCACTCACCTTGGCACCTCGTCTCCGCACCTCTTTTGCCACCTGCAAACTCTTTATTTGGTTAGTGAGCATCACATTATGAGTTGGGCACCGACCTTGCACATATTCCATCACCTCCTCCTGGATTTCTCTTTTAGTTTCTGTCCGTCCCTTCTTAATTTCACTCACCTCTTCTTCCACTTCCTCTAATTTTTGCTTCACCTCTTTTATTCCCCGGTGCGTCTCCTCCAGTTCGTCTTCTAAGGCTACCATGACCGTCTCTATGTGCATCCTCACCTGCCGGTCCTTTGTCTCCATTATCTCTGTCACCTCGTCCACCCTCATTGTCAGTTCCTCACGTACCATCTGACATTGCCTCTGTGTCGCTATTAATTCGTTTTTAATTTCTTTTTGTGTCGCCTTTAACCCTCCTAGTACCGCAGTGTTCTTTTGAACCTGCTCCACTAGCTCTTTTTGTCCCTCTGTCAGCTGTTCCACCTCCTCCGTCAGATCTTCTATTCCCCCTTGTAACTTTGCCGCCCCATTTCTCACCTCTTTCTCCATACGCTTCTCACCTCGCTTTACCTCCTCGCGTAGCCCCGAGACCTCCTCACTCACACCTCGTCGTATCTCCTCTTTCATCTCCTCCATCTCCTTTGTAGATGCCACCCTCATCTGTCCCAATTCATCCCTCTGAGCATCCAATTTGGTTTCTACCCCGATTTTTACCTCCTCTATCTGCTCTCCCATTTGTTTAATTTCTCGGGCGGATTGCTCCCCTATCTCCCGCAATTTGTTTTCCATCTTGTTTTCTAACCCCTCTAACCCATTTTTCACCCCTTCTATCCCATTGTCTAACCCCTCAAATTTCTTGTCTAACTTCCCAATTTGGGCATTGGTACCCCTCGCTTCGTCCCTCATTACCCCCATTTGCCCCATAAGGGCCCCCATCATTCTGCTTTCCATTTGTTCCATACTGTCGTTTTTTTTTTGCATTTCCACCATGAATTGGGCCATGAAGGCTTGTATTTGGGCCGCGCTCATTGGTTCTGCGACCGTGGCCCCCTCAACCACGTGCGCGAGAGCGCCACTTTGTGCGTCTGAAACCTCCGCAACCACATTGCCATTTTTCTCCTCCTCCCTTTCCTCCACATACATTTCCCCGAGGTCCTGGGTCGATTCCACCCCGTCTATCTCTCCCACCGGCATCCCGTCGCCTTGACCAGCCATGGCGCGATTTCAAAATTCGGGTTTTGCTTTAAAACAAAACAAATTTCGTCCGCTCCAAATTTTGACCAAATTTTTTCCTATATGTTTTAAAAATTTGGTTCGGGCCCCGAATCTCACTCCCAGACACCAATTGTTACTGATCGCGGTTTAGATGGTATGATGGGCCGAGCGGATGGTCCAACCGCGACCGAACAGTTACTCCCCGATTAGAACCCGATTCCACCCGACGTTGACCAGATCGCACCGCGGCTGCTCAATGAGGGAAAAGACTAAAACGACGAATGCAAAGAGGAAAACGAAGGCAAAGAAAGGTTTGGAAATACTACTGAATTTATTGACTATTTACACACATAAGCAAAAAGAAAGCAGTCACGTTTATTTACAAGCACATAAGACGCAGGTGACACAGTGAAAATACTAGCTTATACAGACTTAATTAACCCAGGACAGAACAAACAGAACAAACTCACGTACACAAGAAGGATGGAATGGCAGGAGGTGGATGGCTGGAGGGAGAGGAAGGTCCAAGGGGGTCCTGCAGCACAACCGGCGCGTTGAGCAGCCGCCGTTCCTTCACAGCCCTGCTCCAAACCGCCGTTCAGGCCCCCAAGCTGCTGTTGTGGCTGCTGTGGACGTCGCGTGCTTTGCCAGGCCTTGTCCGACTCGTCTGGTCCAAACCCTTAACTCTTTCTTGTGCGTTCGTTCACTCTTTACCACCAACTCCTCACCGCAACCAACGCAACCAACTGACCACCACCACCGACTCCTCACCGCAACCAACGCAACCAACTGACCACCGACTCCACTGACTGACTCCTCACGACTCTCTCTTGGTGACCAACTCACGACTCTCTCCACTCACTTTTGCGTGCGCGCCTTTTATAGCGCCTCCGGCGATTAAGCCGCCGGCCTTTTGGACACGCCCATCGGGGTGCTCACCTCGGCCCTGGTTGGTCGCGCGACCCTCTCGCTCCGCCCTTGATGACGACGGGCGGGCACGCCCCCCTTCCCCTCTATGACGAGGTGGAGACACGCCTTTCTTCTCCGACCCTGCCTCGTGGTCAATGGCGGTTATTGGAGGGGAGGTAATTGCAATCGAGGGTTGGCAATCACGAGAGGGGATGTAATTGGAAATGGAGATTTTGGGGATGGGAATGAAAGGGGATCTATTCTCTTTCACTGGTGCAATGGAGTACTTCAATTAATGGGAGACACAGCCTTACCCTAAAACACAGAATAAGAGATAACTATCAAACAGGGGTATTCTATTATTTGGCTGACGTGTATGCTTGTGGACTAATTATGGGATGCCCTTTCACCTTTACACAGCTCCGGAGGTAGGGGGGCGCAGAATAAACAATAATAATAATAATAATACAGCACACAATCAAAAAAATACAGTCCTCATCTCCGCAACAATATATATATATATAATATATATATATATAATATATATATATATAATATATATAATATACTCGTATATATATGCAAGCAAAAGTACCCGGCGTTGCTGGGTAACAATGAATCGGTTCCTGATGGGAATATGATATGCGCAATCTGGGTCCATCATCTCGAGGGAATTTAAAACAGATCACAGATACACTGGAGCAGTAGCGTATCGAGGAGAAATGACGCACGGGGCGAGATGTCAAATTGCCGCCCCTCATAACTTCCCATAAGTCTGAATGGTGTGTTTGTGTGTGTGTCTGTGTGTGTGTGAGTGTGTGTGTGTTATATTTAAGTTTAGGAACAACCGATACAGTACAATTAATCGTGTGTGTGTGTGTGTGTGTGTGTGTGTGTGTGTGTGTGTGTGTGTGTGTGTGTCTGTGAATAAAAGAGAGATAGAATTGTGAGGAACAGAAATGAAAAAACGAGGTATGTGTGTGTGTGTGTCCCTGTGTGTGTCTCTGTGTGTGTGTGTGTCCCTGTGTGTGTGTGTGTCCGTGTGTGTGTCCCCATGTGTGTGTGTCTGTCCGTGTGTGTGTGTGTGTGTGTGTGTGTGTGTGTGTGTATATATGTGTCCATTTCCTTCCCCGTGTGTGTGTGTCTTGATGATGTGGATTTTTGTGGATCTTTGATATTGATATTGATGTGGATCCATGATCGAGGTTGTGGATCCGCTGTTTGGAGAGGTCCTGGGCTGAAAGGATCGAAACCTCGAGGACGAACGGTGCCCAGCTGATGATCCATGCAGTCGGGAAACGAGTCAATTGCTTACAGGTTAAGTTTCTTGCTTTCGGTGGAGAAACTATGTTTGAGGTTTACAATTTAAATAAAGTTGAATATGGGAT
Organism: Myxine glutinosa; assembly: GCF_964187855.1. Classification (NCBI taxonomy): domain Eukaryota; kingdom Metazoa; phylum Chordata; class Myxini; order Myxiniformes; family Myxinidae; genus Myxine; species Myxine glutinosa. The sequence continues at coordinate 104,055,857 of NC_136270.1, forward strand.
GTTGTGAAATTAACATCATTTACAACAGTCCTTTAAATTATATATATATATATATATATATATATATATATATATATATATATATATATATATATATATATATATATATATGTATGTATATTTATTTTAATATTTTTTGGGATACAGAATCGAGGCTCGTGAAAGAGCTAACATTTAACACACAAACAAATCAGACAGACAAACAATATATAAAAAGAGGGAACGGTAGACAAGATGGGGAGAGAAGGGGAAGCACACAAACACAACATTTTGGAGAGCAGGGACATCGGGAGATGTGTGGGAGGGAGAGGGCTTGGGGGGAGGAGGCGTGGGAAGGGGTGGGGGGATGGGAGAAGTATACAGTACTTCAGGGGAAAGTTTAAACATTTTTAAATTGAGCAGTGAAAACTATCTGGGGAAATGGAAAATGGAAATGGGGGTGAAACAAGTGATCGAAGAACGAACGAACAAATAAGAACAACGAATAAACGAATAAGAACAACGAATAAGAACAGAGAAGGAAATGTTTTTTTTTGTTTGTTTTTTTTTGTTGAGATTTTAAACAAGGAAGTATGGGGTGAAAGACTGGGACAAAAACAGAGAACTAAAGTAATTGCAGCACAATCGACGGACCGCTGAGAGAAAAACAAAGCCTCAAGGTAGGACACGGTAGCCTACTAGGCCTCAAAAGACCCGACACGAATTAACCGACGATTTTCTATGCAGGTATGAAAAATTAACACCGAGAATCTTACTTAGGACACACTATAGGTACACACACCGAAAGATAAATACAGTTTCGACAAATACACAATTGTGAAAAATTACTTAACTTCGAAAGCGTGAGCGCATGGACAGCTTCGAAAAGACGTGACCTCGCCTCGATTTAAGTTTAGGAACAACCGATACTGTACAATTAATTAAGTAAGTGTGTGTGTGTGTGTGTGTGTGTGTGTGTGTGTGTGTGTGTGTGTGTGTGAATAAAAGAGAGAGATATAATTTTGAGGAACAGAAATGAAAAAACGAGATGTGTGTGTGTCCGTTTGTGTCACCGTGTGTGTGTGTGTGTGTGTGTGTGTGTGTTCGTCTGTGTGTGCAGTGTCCGTGTCAGGGCTGTAACCTTTTTACCATTTGAGTTTTGTCATCAAATTTTCACAAAAGCTTTATTATGAGAATATGGAGAAGGTAAATTAATTATTTTGTCAAAAGGTCAAAGGTCAGCATCACATAAAATCATCAATTTTCATGCAATTTACCTGAAATTTTAATAATTTGCATATTGCGGCAATTAATTTGTCCAGCAATCAAAAGCTAGAAGCAGATTGTTTTTTTAGTTCCAAAGCTCAAAGGTCAAGGCTGCATAAAATCATTAATTTTCATTTTGTAGTTTAAAAAAAACTATTTTCGTTATTTTGAGCATAATATGGAGGAGGAAGAAGAAGATGTCTGATTAGAAACGGACGCGGACGGGCTGTGCATTTTGAGATGCTTTGTGGTTTAGTAGTTGCAACAGGTCCTACCCCAACCACCCCTACCCACCCCCCACCCCCACTCCACCCCTTTATTTAATTTCCGCACAAGGTTAAAAACCACAATTTGATAAGCTCCACAAACTCTTAATCCGAACTGATCTTCAAAATTCCAACTTCAGAATTGACTAACAGTAACAGCAGTCCCAACTACTAAAATAGTGTTCTTTGCCAAAAACGTTTCATAAAAAAAACGCGCCTCCCAATTCCCATGGAAGTAAGAATTCGTTGAATTTAAAAAAAACTAACCCCAGAATGACAATCACAGTCTCGCTTAAATAAATGCATTTTTACACTGTGTTATAAAATCGAGAGATATGGTAAATTTTGTCATATTTCACTCCAGATTTGAAATTATTTAGTTTACAGCATCCAATCCACATATCAGAATCCAGAATTTGATGATCTGCTTCAATTATGTAATAATAATCGATCGTGTTTTCTAGGCAACGCACGTTTGAGTCGGCCGAAACAAAATGGTGGCTTAAAACCCAACAAGGTGTCGTGGGATGACCAAGATGGCGGCCGCCATATTGGTACGCAACATCGGGTTTCCAGATTCATGGCAGATTCGTATTGAGTTAATTTCAAAATCATAATTTTATTGAAGAATTTTTGAAACCTCATACCTACCTGAGAACATCCACTGGGACAGACTACAACAACAAAGCCACCTACACTCCCAGAATCCACAGCCCCTCGCCCACTTACTGACACGCCAAAACAAAAACACACCTAACCAACCGACCACCTACCCTTACAACATGCACCACTCAAACAAAAACACATTCATGCAATACACACACACAGAGACACACACACAGCCACACACACACACACACACACACACACACACACACACAAACACCATTCACACATCTCCATTTTTCTTCCATGCTCGGTGTCATTTTCCCTTTAGGCCGAAATGAACCAACACCCACAACCTCAACCTACACCGTTCGACGTGCCTCCATTCGTTGTATATTTACCTTCGCAAAAGCGGAAGGTTATGTTTTGATCGCTGTGTATTTATTTGTATGTCTGTGTGTGTGTGTGTGTGTATGTTATTCGCATAACTCAAAAAGTATTCAACCGAATTGCATGAAATTTGGTGGGATGATTGGTTATTATACGGGACACATTTGATTAGATTTTGGGAGCAATCGGGTCAAAGGTCAAGGTCAAGGTCACGAAAAGGTCAAAATCGTATTTTTACCATAGCGCGGTCAATTTTTATCCAATTGGCATGCAACTAATGCCAAAATGTTCAGAATTCAATGCCCGATCTTGTGATATACGACATGACCCAGTGAAAACATTACCCTTGTTAGCGGTTGGGGGTCAAAGGTCAGGGGGGTCACGACCTTGCAAAATGTGCGTTTTTTGTCATAACTCGGTCAATTCTTATCCGATTTGCATGAAATCAGCACCAAACTGTTCACTGTTCTGTTCCCTACACTCCCATGCCAAGTACAGAACAGTAGCTGCGGCGAAGGTATGCGCTCTACCGAGTGCCCGTTCTAGTTTGTCATAACTCGGTCAATTCTTATCCGATTTGCATGAAATCAGCACCAAACTGTTCACTGTTCTGTTCCCTACACTCCCATGCCAAGTACAGAACAGTAGCTGCGGCGAAGGTATGCGCTCTACCGAGTGCCCGTTCTAGTTTATATCTGTTATTACAAATGTTATTGTCTGTATAATTAGTACATATGTATATATTGGCCTTGGCCAAATGCTTATCCTCAGGGTAGCTGTATAATTAGTACTTGTTATAAGAGGCAGGAGCAGGAGCGAAATTGTGAGGATATGTCAGTGGCAGGATGGGATGTATGTATGGCCTCCTTATCTGCAAAAGTTTCCTTGTATTTCCTCCTGAAATATCCATTTGTCATTGGACACTGTTAAATACCTGATTCTTGAACACATTCATCATGCTTGGCTCAATAAAAATTAACCAAACACCATGAACCAAAATTTCGAATGAATATTTGATTGTCTAAAAAATAAAAAAGGTTCCTTTCAATACCTATGTTCATTTTGCTTCAAAGTTTGTTTTTAGTTTTGTTTACAGCATCCAATCCACATATCAGAATCCAGAATTTAGCTTTTGTTTTTGTTGAAATTGTTTTTGGCTAATGTGCAAAATAAAGAGATACTTCTGGAAAACGTACAGAAGTTTAACACAGTACTGTCCGTGAATTGAGTTCGATATCAGTTTACATCACTTTCAAGGATCAATTTATTTGCTTTGAAATGTCAAATGTGGTTTTTGTTTCTTTTCAAGGTCACATTAACAAAATCTAGAATAATTTCAACATAATTCCAATGAACTTTTGGTTCTAAGTCATCTTGAAAAGTAAGTTCACCCCCACAAAAAAATATTCCATATTAAATGCCAAGTCTGTATATATGTGTGTGTGTGTGTGTGTGTGTGTGTGTGTGTGTGTGTGTGTGTGTGTATGTATGTATGTATGTATGTATATATATATATATATATATATATATATATATATATATATATATATATATATACATACATACATACATATATATTGTTGCAGATCTCACCGTCGGCCCCTTTTCCCCTTACCAAGGGGGAATTAATCCCCTTGTCTGCGACTGACCGACGTGACTCCTGAAGCTGCCCAGCTCCCTCCAGAGAGGCAGGTGAGCAACCTCGTTCGAGACTGCGGACAAGATGTTATTTGCCGAGCGGATTAGCAGCCGCGGCTCGAACCATTTACAGAAACTAGACCCGATTCTTATGCGTTGGCCAAATCGTGCCACAGGTATTCAATGGGGAAATCACTAAAATGAAACAGATGTAAAGGAAAGAAGGCAAGGTAGGAAGAACAGGGATTTATTACTAACTATTATGTACAAGACCAAAGAAACCAAGGAAGAAGGAAAAATACGAAAATAAAGACAGAAGCAGAGGGAGACACAGTGCAAATATTAACTTATACAAGCTTACTTATACCCAGGGCAATACAGACAGAACGAACGAACTCACACGAATAGGGAATTGCAGATTGGATTGGCTGGAGAGAGAGGAAGGTGGGACCACAAGGCTGGAAGGTTTGGCAGGGTGGCACAGCAAGTAGATCCTCTCCGGGCTGGAAGCGAGCAAGGCGGCGGTAGGCACACGTATTCTCGTTGCACGCGGCAGGGGCTGGTTGTCGCTGCATGCCTCGGGCTCCCTCGGTCATCCGCTCCCTCAATCGTCTGAGGTGGGGGCGTCGCACCGCGGGTTATATAGCCACGCCCAACCAAGCCATGACCACACCTTACCAAGCCGTGCCCACCGAGTCCTGGTTGGGCGCAAGGGCTTCCTGGCTCCACGTCCTGAAGACGATGGGCCGGCCACGCCCTTCTCCCCCGAGTTGACCGCGTGCGTAATGGAGTCTTGGGGTGAAGAAAACCGCCCAAAGCGGTCGTGGCGAACGCTGCAGAAAACCGCCCAAAGCAGTAGTGGCGAAAGCCGCCATACTGGCGCTTTGAAGAGGCCATGGGGGTGTCGGAGGGATCTATCTTATGTCATTCGATGCAATGCAGAGTCAACTAATGGGAAACAGAGCCTTAAACTACATAGAATAAGAAATAACTATTTAGAAGGGTATATGGTGGCCTACGTGCTTGTACATGGACTAGCTACGGTGCACTCATTTCAATTAACAGCCAATTAAAGGGGAAATGTACATAGGAAATTTTAATACTAAATTTACAAAGTGAAGGTTCTAAGAACCGTAACGCAGCACTCTCATTCCTCACGGCACGTCTCGGGCCGACAAAACTTTAACTTAGTGTGGCACGTAGGTGTAGTTCCCTCTACAATTAACCTGTCCCTGAGTGTGACAGTTTTAAAACACAAATAAGTATGTCCCTCTGATGCATTGCACCCTGCCTAACAGATTCACGCCCACAGGATAACCGAATTGCGGAATGGTTTTCAAACTAAACATGTACGGTGGGGAGCATTATTTACAAGTGACGCTGCTTGTATTTACACTGCAACCCAGGACCTACGATTGTTCTTTTTGGGGGAGGGGGGGGGGGGGTGGGGGGGGAGACAGCCTGCGCTGCATCGACGCACCAGCACCAACAAAGAGCACCATAAAGCACCAAAACGCACCAGAGTGCACAGTCACCACAGTTAAAAATAAAAAAACAAAACAAACTGATGCTGGTCTTCCTCTTCGGCTCCCTTTGCTCAGTGTTCCGATCCGAACCTTCGGAGCGGACGTCCGAGGGCCGCACTTCCCGTCCCGACGGTCCAGGCCAGAACCATTCGATGTGGGATATCTCCCAAACAACCGCTCTCTCTCGGGTCTTCTTGCTGGCGGCCTATTTGGACATAATGATAAAAAGCACAAAACGTGTCCATTTTTATTTATGGCCCACAGGGGCCGACTATGGGTGGTTCACCTGTGGGCTTGGTGCCACCTCACCGGGTCCGCAAGCAAGATCTTGGGCCATCGTGGCCGGTCCCAGCAGAGGGTCCATGCCCCAAACCATGGGGTCCATGAGTGGTGCTCAGCCACAGACATGTGGTCCATAAGTGGTTCGTGGATGCAGGCAGCTGGTTGCGAGGATTCGGGCACACCGACGCGGCCCCCCGCACGCTCCCCTCAGTGCCCAGAGAGCACGATCCATGGGTCGGGGAAGGAAGACAGAGAGGGCAGGTTAGCAAGGGGTAAGGTTACAAGGGTACACATCAACGAAGGTAATGCAAGGTGAGGTGCGCCTGGAGACTGAGCGGAGAAAAGCCCGTCCCTACCGTACGTCACCCCCCCCCCCCTGTTACCTACTCTACCCTTGCCCTTACCCCATATGTACACCAAAAAAAATCTACAATTTACAAATCCGTCGCTAGCGTCTCGTCCTCCCCATATTCCCCTAATACCAAATTCGTCACAATCCCATTGTCTAAATTTGCCATCACCAATTCATCATCAATCCTCATAAGGAGGGAGAGATGGAACATCAGCACAATGTCACACCCACGTCATGATGCGTCTCACATTCCAAACATTTGCACAAAAATAACAATAACATGGCATGGTGTGGCGTTCTGTCACCTCAGGTGAGTGGATGTAGATGGTGCGAGGAGATTCCAATCCTATCTACCTTCTAAATGACATTAACACACTTTACACTACCCGGGGTCTTTCCCTGCCAATCCATTGGCCATCTTACACTCTATGCGGTTTTAAGAACCAAATTCCCATTGACCAAACTGTGGTGCTTCCTCAATTTGGGGTCTCACTCCCCAGATTCAACTCCCTGTGCCTTTGCACAATTTCAGGACTGGGTCGTGTGGCTCTCCCAGCAGGTCTACCCACCTGCACACCTCCACGACTGCAGTTGCCTCCGAGCTTACCTGCTCCTTACCCGAACCTATCTACCTGGGGAAGGCCCTCTGGTGCTCTCCCCACTCGGTGCCCTCTGGCACTGGGCTACCCGGGTCCGTCCTCCGGATCCTCGGGCCCCATCCACAACAACTCTACCGGCTCCCAGAGCCCACCTGCGGCCTCACCTGGCCGACATCCTAACAGTGGTGGAGTGCCCATTTAACTACACACACTAACAGGCCACACGCCCAGCCATTTCCACGACACTAATGCACCCATCCAAACACCATTCTTCCACACGCACCACAGATGCCAATATCCAACCACAATTTACCTACTCCCTCTACCTAACTCTTAAACTACCCTCCCCAGGTATTCGTGATGGGGTCCATCCTCCCCATACACACCTTCGCACCATCCACTCCACTCCACAGTTTCCACCATACTCACTCCACACCATGCATTCCATACTCCATATATTCCATACCATTTATTCCGTACAACCATGCTCCATACACCTGTTCATTTGCACACCTGTGCAATCACACCTGGTACCACCTGCATCCCCCTTCCTCCCAGGCTTCTTCAATCATTCAATATAATGCACAACCACAATTGTTCCTCATACGCTGCTCCATACACTTCCACGCTCAATACAACTCACAATCACCTCACACTTTTCACAATACACTTCCGAATACACTTTCAACACTCACATGGCATCATCTGATCTACCTGGTTTCCTTCTAACTTGGTGCTCCCCGTCTTCCCTTTAAACTAAGCACATCCTCGTTGTTATAATCCAAACTACCCTACTCTCTACGTCCCCACTACAGGTATAATGTCGCTACTTAAATCTCCAGTTACCTATGGTCAATCTTCTCTAGATCCCTATCATTTTATCCAAACCCTCCCGGGCTAGTTTTCACTGCCAAACCCCATAAAACTATAGCTCATGTGCCCCGTTTTTGAGGGATGGTGGATTTGCCATCCCACCACATCAGGCATCTTCTACTATCAATTTGGCCCATCCAATTTCCTGCAAATCAAAATTTGCCAATCACTGCCAATCATTCTACCAATCAGTTGCCAATCAAATTTTTGCCAATCACAAATTCCCTATCCTCAATTTCGGGTCCAAAACACTATCATCATCACAGTCCACTATATCTGAGCCTCGGTGCGTCGTTACATCATTAAAACTCGGCTTCGCAAAGCCGAGCAATGAATTCGGGTGGTTTGGTCGCCTGCAGGTTGAATCCGTCCGGCATTCGGTTCAGGGGAGGCGGTTTCGTCGGGCCGAGATTCCACGCACCATCTCGGCGCAGATCCTTGCGGCCTCCGGCCCGATGGCTCAATCTCGCCCGGTCGGAACCCCGTCCCCGCCACCAGGGGGCACCGTTCCGATCCCTCTTACCTGCCCTCGAACCGGACCGGTCGCTTTGCCCGGCAAAGCCCAGACTCGACTGTGTGGGGTGGGGCCAGGCCCGAATCAGGCGCGACGCTTCGAAGAGAAGCGATGCAGCACCGACCCGCGCCGAGCCTCACATCCAACAAAGCGCACCGCGCCCCGAGTGCTCGCATCGGCTATCCGTCGCCCTAAACGCTGCCCCGTTTAACGTCGATGCCTTACTCGCATACGCGACCCTTTTCACACTCACCAAACCCGGCGTCCCAAAGCCGCTCGTATATCCCACACACTTTGTCACAGCACTCGCTCGTGCATTCTCCCCTCGCACAAACTCAGGTCTACTCATAACGCCCACAAACTCTTTTGTGCACTCATCCTCACTTTCACACTCTGTTTCCCACTCACCCTCACTTTCCCACTCTGTTGTGCACTCATCCTCACTTTCACACTCTGTTGTGCACTCTTCCTCACTTCCACACTCTGTTGTGCACTCATCCCCACTTTCACACTCTGTTGTGCACTCATCCTCACTTTCACACTCTGCTGTGCACTCATCCTCACTTTCACACTCTGCTGTGCACTCATCCTCGCTTCCAGTAACACACTCGCGCTCTGACGCCATTCGTACACGCGCACCGTTCACCTTCACACACCTTTTCTTCACACGCGTGCCATTCGCTTTAACACAGCACACAAAGGACCTTCCACGAACGCCCGGGTGCTTTCGCGATCCCAAGCGCACAAAAAATCCTTTCGTGCCATATACAGTCCGACTCACCTGGGCGCTTCCTCTTCCTCGTTCCTTCACCACCTGCAAACTTTCATTTTTGTTATTAAGCACAGCATCGTGATGTGAGCAGGGACTTTGCACATTTTCCATCTTTCCCTGCCGCGAGTGCTTTTCTAAGTCCCCGGTCTCTCCAATTTCAATTCCCACTAATTTTCTTTATTCACCTCGACGACCGCTGGCTGTATTAAAATTCCCTCTACCTCAGCGGTCGCTGGCTTTTCCATACCCCGGGTCGCGATCTCTATACCCGTCATTTTACCCGCGCTTTTCTCCGCCTCGCTCCACCAGCGCTTCTCGACCTGCTTTACCTCGTCGCATACCCGTGTGCCCTTCCCGCTCAACCTGCGGTCAACCTCCCTCTCCAATGCTTTTATTTGGTCACCTATTGTGGTTTTAAACCCTTCAATTTGATTTCCCAATTGCTCCCCTTGGATATCTATTTTACCATTCATTTTATTCATGCCAATATTCACTTCCCGAATTTGTTTGGTGGACTTGTCATTCATTTGCCTGATTTCCGACATGAATTGTGCCATTAACGCTTGCATGTCCCCAGCCCTTACTTGCAAAGCAGACACGGCCCTCGTCGCCGCGTGCGAAGCGACGCCATTTTGTCCCTCTGCAACCCCCTCTACTGTGCCCTCATCGGCTCCCTCCATTACCAATTGTACTTCTCCTTCCCTGGGGTCCTGGGTTAATATTAACCCTTTTATTTCCCGGGCGGATTTGTCCCCCCACTTCTCCCATTTCTGCCCTTAATTTGACCCTCTGCATTTCTACAGATGCTCGTAATTGCTCTATGAGTAAATGCAGGTCCCAACCCGCTGGTACCGCGGGCTTGGCTCTTGTTGCCACCTGCGAGCCGCCGCCATTTTGTGCGCCTCCCACCTCCTGCGAGGCGCCGCCATCTCGTGTGCCTGAGACCTCCGCTACCACATCCTCATTGCTCTCCTCCTCTCTCTCTCCCCCATATACATTTCCCTGGGGTCCTGGGTCGACTCTACCCCCCCTTCTAACGCACCCACCGGCATCCGGTCGCCTTGACCATCCATGGCACGATTTTAAATTTGGATGCGTTTAATAAAATTTTGGCCACTCGTAATATGAGTGCGCTAAGCGCACTTCAGGTCTGAATCTCGCTCCCGACACCAATTGTTGCGGCCAATAGTACAATTGGTGTCCAAAATTTGGGCTAAATAAATTTAGTCCCAGGTTTGAATCCCAACTCCTGACTACCAATTGTTGCGGATCTCACCGTCGGCCCCTTTTCCCCTTACCAAGGGGGAATTAATCCCCTTGTCTGCGACTGACCGACGTGAGTCCTGAAGCTGCCCAGCTCCCTCCAGAGAGGCAGGTGAGCAATCTCGTTCGAGACCGCGGACAAGATGTTATTTGCCGAGCGGATTAGCAGCCGCGGCTCGAACCATTAACAGAAACTAGACCCGATTCTTATGCGTTGGCCAAATCGTGCCACAGGTATTCAATGGGGAAATCACTAAAATGAAACGGATGTAAAGGATAGAAGGCAAGGTAGGAAGAACAGGGATTTATTACTAACTATTATGTACAAGACCAAAGAAACCAAGGAAGAAGGAAAAATACGAAAATAAAGACAGAAGCAGAGGGAGACACAGTGCAAATATTAACTTATACAAGCTTACTTATACCCAGGACAATACAGACAGAACGAACGAACTCACACGAATAGGGAATTGCAGATTGGATTGGCTGGAGGGAGAGGAAGGTGGGACCACAAGGCTGGAAGGTTTGGCAGGGCGGCACAGCAAGTAGATCCTCTCCGGGCTGGAAGCGAGCAAGGCGGCGGTAGGCACATGTATTCTCGTTGCACACGGCAGGGGCTGGTTGTCGCTGCACGCCTCGGGCTCCCTCGGTCATCCGCTCCCTCAATCGTCTGAGGTGGGGGCGTCGCGCCGCGGGTTATATAGCCACGCCCTACCAAGCCATGACCACACCTTACCAAGCCGTGCCCACCGAGTCCTGGTTGGGCGCAAGGGCTTCCTGGCTCCACCTCCTGAAGACGATGGGCCGGCCACGCCCTTCTCCCCCGAGTTGACTGCGTGCATAATGGAGTCTTGGGGTGAAGAAAACCGCCCAAAGCGGTAGTGGCGAACGCCGCAGAAAACCGCCCAAAGCAGTAGTGGCGAACGCCGCCGTACTGGCGCTTTGAAGAGGCCATGGGGGGTGTCGGAGGGATCTATGTTATGTCATTCGATGCAATGCAGAGTCAACTAATGGGAAACAGAGCCTTAAACTACATAGATTAAGAAATAACTACTTAGAAGGGTATATGGTGGTCTACGTGCTTGTACATGGACTAGCTACGGTGCACTCATTTCAATTAACAGCCAATTTAAGGGGAAATGTACATAGGAAATTTTAATACTAAATTTACAAAGTGAAGGTTCTAAGAACCGTAACAATATATATATATGTATGTATATATATATATATATATATATATATATATATATATATATATATATATATATATATATATCTATCTATAATTCCAGTAATCTCTGTGTGTCTGTCTGTGTGTCTGTGACCGCTGTTTCTCGACAACTACCGGTCCGATATACTTGAAACTTGCCAGGTATATTGCTGGGGACCCGAGGATGTGCCTTTTCAAGGTTTGAAATTAATCGGACAAGTACTTACCGAGCTATGGCGATTTAGCCGTTCGCCGTTCGCTTTGCCGTTGCGAATGGACCAAACCATTCATGTAAATAGAGGGGGGGGGGTTCTGTGGTCGTTCGCTTTGGCTTTGCGAATGGACCAAACCATTCATGTAAATAGAGGGGGGGGGTTCTGTGGTCGTTCGCTTTGGCTTTGCGAATGGACCAAACCATTCATGTAAATAGAGGGGGGGGTTCTGTGGTCGTTGCGAATGGACCAAACCATTGTTTTTTTTTTTGCAGTTTTTTTTTTTTTTGCAGTTTTTTTTTTTTTGCAAGGAACGGGCACCCACGTACGGGCACGTCCTAGCTTATATATAGTACGGGCATGCCCTAGTATATATAATCGGGATATTAAATCAGACGCGGACGTAGCTTCAGGACGTCGATCTTTAATTTTCGACAAGCTTTCGACCAACAAAGGTCTTCTTAGTCTACAGAAACGACAGGCATGTATATCAGACAAGTATGTATAGTGATATGTGTGTAAGATGTGTGATAAGTGTAGAAAATGCATACGAAAGGAAGAGCCACGTTAAAGCTCACTCACCTCCGTTAAAGCTCACATACATACATACATACATGGGAAACAGAGCCTTAAACTACATAGAATAAGAAATAACTACTTAGAAGGGTATATGGTGGTCTACGTGCTTGTACATGGACTAGCTACGGTGCACTCATTTCAATTAACAGCCAATTAAAGGGGAAATGTACATAGGAAATTTTAATACTAAATTTACAAAGTGAAGGTTCGAAGAACCGTAACAATATATATATATGTGTATATATATATATATATATATATATATATATATATATATATATATATATATATATATATAATCGGGATATTAAATCAGACGCGGACGTAGCTTCAGGACGTCGATCTTTAATTTTCGACAAGCTTTCGACCAACAAAGGTCTTCTTAGTCTACAGAAACAACAGGCATGTATATCAGACAAGTATGTATAGTGATATGTGTGTAAGATGTGTGATAAGTGTAGAAAATGCATACAAAAGGAAGAGCCACATTAAAGCTCACTCACCGTCCCCAAGTTCAACGGAAGTGAAGCGCAGCTTACAGTTACCGTTCGCGTTACAGTTCGGTGCACGTGCATGTACAAACGTTTCATATATATATATATATATATATATATATATATATATATATATATATATATATATACATATATATATATATATATATATATATATATATATATATACATATATATATATATATATACATATATATATATATATATATATATATATATATATATATATATATATATATATATATATATACATATATATATATATACATATATATATATATATATATATATATATATATATATATATATATATACATACATACATACATACATACATACATACATATATATATATATATATATATATATATATATATATATTGTTGCGGTTTTAGAACCCACACTTGTGTAAATATGACATTATTAAATAGTTAAAGGTAGCACCCCGAGTTAGTCCACCAGCAACACGTAGGCCACCATAGGATTCCAGTTATTTCATTAGTATGTGTTTTAGATAAGGCCGTGTTTCCAATAGTTGAATCTGCGTTGTGTCAATCAAATAAGAAGTAGGCCCCATTCTGTTCAGTTTGAAACCTCCCTCTCCAAGCGATGCCATTACGCGCCCTCCCGTCTGCCCATTGCCCCTCCCAATTTGTTACGCGCCTTTGTTAGCAGCGTTCGCAGCCTCGCTGGGCTTCCGTCCAAACGCCGCCATAAGCCACGCGGTTAGGCCCGAGAAAAGGGGGCGGAACGCCAAGAAGAAGGTGTGGCCACGTCATCCAGTCATCAAAGGCGTGGCCGGTAAGCCTCACCAGCCAACCAGGGCTGATGTGACATCGCCGACAGGCGTGGTTTTTGAGCTCGCGGAGTGATCGCTAGGCGAGTTATATAAGCGCGAACGCAAAGCCCTTTCGAGGAGGACTCTCGCGAAGCACTCGAGTGGAAGGTTGGATCTGAAAGGACTTCTTTTGTGGAGGCGCGCGCGTTGTAACAGGACTTACGCGGAGAAGGACTAATGCGCTTGACTGTCGTGATTACAAAGAACCCCTATTGAAAGCGCGCATTACAGGACTGATGGGTGAGAGCACATTGAGGAGAACCTTATGAGATATACGGCGCGCTGATTAAGAGGACTTTGGAGAGGGGGCGTTTGGCACGAGGGTGCACATATTACGTACGCGACAGGACACCAGCTCCCCCCCACACCCCCCCCTCGTTGTATAAAACTGTCCGGTCGCGCTCAACTACACGCGGAGCTGCCTGCCGGGTTTCGCCGCTTGACCGGAGCCTGGACCCCATCTCCGGACCTTCCACCCTACCATCTACAATCCCCGTGTGAGTGTGTATGTTTGTCCGGGGTATTAAGAATAAGACTGTTTTAAGACTGCCCTGTGTTCTGCTTCTTCTTCTTCCTATCCTGTACATTCTTTTGTTTCCTCTGCTTTCTGTATACTTGTAATAAATTGCCTTGTTCTTTCTTGGTTTCCTCTAATCCGATCGCATCCGTCCTTTCTCTCATTGGGTAAACGTGGCACGACTAGGAACCGCTCAGAATCGGGTTTAGTCACTTTGTTAACGGCCCGAGTCGCGGCTCGCTTCGCTCGGCGTATCCACTAACGCTGCGGCTCGGGCGGGAGGTTATCTCCTTGCTTCACGGTCGGTGTTGGTAATTAGGTAACAGGACCAAATTGACCAGCAACCCTACCTAATACCGGCCGGAAGGAACGGGGTAACTTCAGGATCACGTCGGTCAGTAACAGACAAGGGGATTAACCCCCTCTTGGTAAGGGGAAAAGGCCGACGTTTGAGATCCACAACAATTGGTGTCAGAAGTGGGATTTGGACCCAAACAAATTTTTTATATTCTGTGAAAAAAAATTGGTCAAAATTTTGAGCGGCCGAAATTTTATTAAAAGATCTAAATTAAATCGTGCCATGGATAACCAAGCCGATCGGATGCCGGTGGGGGAAAATGAGGAGATAGAGGAAGGGTTAGAATTAACGCAGGACCCCAGGGAAGAACAATTGGGAGAGATGGAGGAGGAAAGGGATGAGGGTGCGGCAGTGGGGGTTGCAGGCGCACAAAATGGCGGCGCCTCGCACATGGCGACGAGGGCCGCGCCTGCTATGCAAGCGGGGAGGGATGGATCTGCAGGACCTCATGGCGCAGCTGCAGGCAGTCATACAAATGGAGATAGCAAAGAATAGTAAGCAAATGGAAAATAGAATGGGGGAGCAATTGGGGAACCAAATTGGGGGATTGAGTAGGGAGATGGGAGAAATGAGGGCCAATAGTAAGCAATTGGGAAGTCAAATTGGGGGGTTAGAAAGTAAATTAGGGGCCCAATTGGAGGACGTGAGTAGCCAAATGAATGAAGGGATAACGGGGTTGGAAAACAGGATGGCCACCCGAGAGAATCAAATGAAAGGCATGAAGGACGGGTTAACAGGGTTTGAAAACCGAATGGGTGGCAGTATGGAGAGATATAGACCGCAGGTCAAGTGGGAAGGGCACATCGGTATGCGACGGGGTAGCGCGGCTTGAGGAGCGCGGGTTAAGCGAGGCTGAGCAAGGCATAGTTACGTGGACGGGTATAGAAATCGCGACACGGGGTATGGGGAAGCCGACGACCGCAGCATTAGAAAATTTTATTTTATTAGAACCATCGGTCGTCGAGCTTAATAAAGAAAAAGAATTAATTCAAATTGAAAAATAAATAACCGAAAGTGGGATTGGAGAGACGGCAGGCATAGAGGCATTATCGGAGATGAGATGGAATGCGCGCAAAGTTTGGATTTGCATCATGATGCTGTACTTCTTAACCAAATGGAAAGTTTGCAGGTGGTGGAGGAGCAAAGAAGAGGAAGCGCCAAGGTGAGTAGGGTGGTGTATGGCACGAAGAGGTTACGCGCGAAAGGATTTTTCGCGCGCTTGGGATTCAGACGTCACCCGGGCGCTCGTAGGAGGTCCGTGGTGTGCTGTGGGAATGGAAATGGCGCGCATGTCAAATGGCGCCAGAGCGCAAGTGTGTTACCGAGTGCGAGAGTGAATGCACATCGGAGTGTATGTGTGATGAATGCGGTACAGAGTGTGCGTTGGAAGAGTGTGACACGGAGTGTGAGTTGGTTGTGGAGCGTATGCGGGAGAGCACACCAGAGCGCGTTATTGGGTGTGCAAAAGAGTGCACACCCATGGGTAAGGGTGCGCTGATTGGGTGTGCAACAGAGTGCACACCCTCAAGTGTTACGGAGTACGTAACGGAGGGGAGTGCGCCAGGGTGTACGCAGGAGAGGTGTGTAACCAAGGAGTGTGTGATAACAGAGTGTGCAAGGAGAATGAGTGCGCAAAAATGTGTGGAGAGGAATGCATGGAGTGTATGGAGACGCTGGATGTGCGAGTGAGAAAAGGAAAGCGTGGTGTGAGAATGCGAGTCGAGCATCGATGCTGACCGGGGCAGCGGTTAGGCTGACGGATAGCCAACGCGAGCCCTCAGGGCGTCCTGCGCTTTGTGTGCTGCGGGGGCCGGCGGGGTTTGTTTCCGCGTCGCTCCTGCATGGAGCGTCGTGCACGATTCGGGCCGGGCTCCGCCCTGTATGGTCGGTGCCGCGTCGTAGCGGCGACCGGCACGATTCAGGGGGAGAAAGGCCAGGTCGGACCTTCGCCCCCTGGCGGGGGCGGTGTTCGGACCGGGCGAGGTTGGGTCATCGGGCCGGAGACCGCAAGGTTCCACGCCGTGATGGACCTTGGAACCTTGGCCCGAGTATGCCTCCTCCCCAGAGTCGAAAATTGCCGGACGGACCCAACCTACAGGAGACTGACCATCCGCACGCATTGCTCGGTTTTTCGAAGCCGAGCAGTAAGAATGTATTTCCCGCACCGAGAGGCTCGTAGTGAGTGGACGATTAATGATAGCAGTAGTGATGGATGGTAGTTTTACCATTCACATCACATCCTTGTTTTGGGCGAATGAGCTATAGGTTTATGGGGTTTGGCGGTGCAAGCTAGCCAGGGAGGGCTTGGATAAATGTATAGGGACCTAGAAATGACCATAGGTGACCGAGATTTAAGTAGTGACATTGTACAGGTAGTGGGGATGTAGAGTAGAGTAGTTGGATGATAATGACGAGGGAGTGCTTAGTATAAGGGATGACGGGGAGCACCAGTATTAGAAGGGAGTAGTTAGTTTAAATGATGCTGTGTGTATGAGCTTGAGGTTTCGGATGAAATGAGGCATTGCGTATGGAAGTCCTTATAGTGCTGGTTAGCAAATGAGGCAATGCTCAAGAAGGATGTGTGTGTGTGTGTGTATAAAAGTGTATGAGTGGAGTATTGAGGATGTGTGTAATTGTGTATTGAGTGCATTGACTTGCATGGTGTGCAAGTGGAGAATGGGTGTATGGAAACAGGTGTGTGGAATAAATGGTGTGGAGTGAGTATTGTGGAGTGGAGTGGAGTGCATGGTGCGAAGGAGTGAATGGGGAAGGATGGACCCCTTCACGAATACCCGGGAGGGTAGTTGACAAGTAGGTAGAGGGAGTAGGTAAATTTTGGTGGATATTGACATCTGTGGTGCAGAAAGTAGCAGAGTACTGCTTGGATGGGTACATTAGTGTGTGAAATGGCAGGGCGTGTGGCCTGTTGGTGTGTATGGTTGGTTGAGCACTCCGCCACTGGTAGTCTGTCGGCCAGGTGAGGCCGCAGGTAGGCTCTCGGAGCAGTTAGAGTCCAGTTCAGTAGAGTTTAGCGGGGCCCGAGCATCCTAAAGAGAGGACCCGGGTAGCCCAATGCCAGAGGGGGCATAGTGGGGTGAGAGAGCCAGGAGGGCCTTCCCCAAGGTAGGTTAGGGTGAAGGAGCTAGGCAAGCTCGGGTGGCGACGTTCAGTGGCGGAGATGCGCAGGTAAGTAGGACCTGCTAGGGGAGCCACAGGACCCAGCCCCAAAATTGTGCGAGGGCACAGCGTAGCAAAATCGGGGGAGTGAGACCCCAAATTGGTGAGCACCACAGGGATGGTCAATGGGAATTGGTTGTTAGAACCACATAGAGTAAAGTGGCCAATGGATTGGCAGGGCAAGACCCCGGGTAGTGTAAACAGAGTTAATGTCAATTAAAGTATAGATAGAGAAAATCTCTTCGCACCATCCGCATCCGCTCACCGGGGTGATAGAACTCCACACCAGTTTTTGCAGATGATTTGGAATGTAAAGACGCATCTTGACGTGGGGGAGACATTGTGGTTGATTCCATCTCTTCCTCATTCGGAGGGATTGATGACGAATTTGGTTTAGGGGAGATATGGGGGACAAGACGGGGAGATATGGGGGACAAGACAGGTAGAGACGAATTTGTAAAGTTGTAAATTGTGTAAATACGGGGAAGGGCAAGGGCAGAGTAGATGGACATGTGGGGTGACGAACGAGTAGGGACGAGCTTTCTCAGCTCGCTCTCCCGCACCCTTCATGTCGCATTGCCTTGTTTTTATGTGTACCCTTGCGCGCTTTCCCCCCGCTAATCTGCCTTGTCTTCCTTCCCCACTCATGGACCATGTTCTTTTATGTCCGAGGGGAGTGTGCAGGTGCCCTGGATTGTGCGCCCGCACCCTTTCTGCCTCCTGCCTGCACTGATGCACCATATGGACCACACGTTCTGTGGCCTGGCACTACTTATGGACCACACGTTCTGTGGCCTGGCACCAATTATGGACCACACGTTCTGTGGCCTGGCACCTCTGCTGGGACCGACCATTGTTGCCAGCAGTATCTGGCTTGCGGACCACTGTTTTAAGTGGCATCTATGCCCAGCAGTGGACCACCTGAGTTGGCCCTGCTGGCCACAAATCAAAAAATGGACGCGGTGTGTGCCCTTTTTATTAATTGAAACAACATCAAGCAAGAAAATCAAGCCAAGATACATCCGCCCAGCAGACAAGCAAGGACAAGACATCATTCACCATTTTATAACTTTGAAATGTTGTTTTGTGCATGATGGTGTTTTTTTTTGTTTGGTGCATTTTCATGATGGTGCTTTTTGGAACATTTTTTCATTATGGTGCATATTGGTACATATGGGTATGGTGTATCGGTGCAGTGCATGGCAATGGCATTTCCTCTTATCAAAACATCTTCTCTTGTTCCCACAAAAGACAGGTCCTGGGTTACAGTGTAAATCATTAGTAGTCTTGTAAATAATGCTCCCCACCGGCTTAAATGTGTAGTTTGAAGACCAATCCGTAATTCGGTTAATTGTGGGTGTGAGTGCGTTAGATAGGACGCAACGCAGCAGGGGGGACATATCTAGTGTTAAAACTGTCGCACTCAGGGTAGTAGGTCAAAAGTAGAGGGTAACCACACCTAGGTGTCACATTAATTTAAAAGATAGCCCTTTTGTGTCGGCTCGGGCCGAGCCTGGAAAAAGGGGGGGGGGGGGGGTGCAGTGTTGCGGTTTTAGAACCCACACTTGTGTAAATATGACATTATTAAATGGTTAAAGGTAGCACCCCTAGTTAGTCCACAAGCAACACGTAGGCCACCAGAGCAGTCCAGTTATTTCATTAGTATGTGTTTTAGATAAGGCCGTGTTTCCAATAGTTGAATCTGCGTTGTGTCAATCAAATAAGAAGTAGGCCCCATTCCGTTCAGTTTGCAACCTCCCTCTCCAAGCGACGCCAGTACGCGCCCTCCAGTCTGCCCATGGCCCCTCCAAATTTGTTACGTGCCTTTGTTAGCAGCGTTCGCAGCCTCGCTGGGCTTCCGTCCAAACGCCGCCATAGGTCACACGGTTAGGCCCGAGAAAAGAGGGCGGAACGCCAAGAAGAAGGTGTAGCCACGTCATCCAGTCATCAAAGGCGTGGCCGGTAAGCCCTCACCAGCCAACCAGGGCTGATGTGACATCGCCGACAGGCGTGGTTTTTGAGCTCGCGGAGTGATCGCTGGGCGAGTTATATAAGCGCGAACGCAAAGCCCTTTCGAGGAGGACTCTCGCGAAGCACTCGAGTGGAAGGTTGGATCTGAAAGGACTTCTTTTGTGGAGGCACGCGCGTTGTAACAGGACTTACGCGGAGAAGGACTAATGCGCTTGACTGTCGTGATTACAAAGAACCCCTATTGAAAGCGCGCATTACAGGACTGATGGGCGAGATCGCATTGAGGAGAACCTTATAAGATATACGGCGCACTGATTAAGTGGACTTTGGAGAGGGGGCGTTTGGCACGAGGGTGCACATATTACGTACGCGACAGGACACCAGCTTCCCCCCCATTATATAAAACTGTCCGGTCGCGCTCAACTACACGCGGAGCTGCCTGCCGGGTTTCGCCACTGGACCAGAGCCTGGACCCCATCGCCGGACCTTCCACCCTACCATCTGCAATCCCCATGTGAGTGTGTATGTTTGTCCGGGGTATTAAGAATAAGACTGTTTTAAGACTGCCCTGTGTTCTGCTTCTTCTTCTTCCTATCCTGTACATTCTTTTGTTTCCTCTGCTTTCTGTATACTTGTAATAAATTGCCTTGTTCTTTCTTGGTTTCCTCTAATCCGATCGCATCCGTCCTTTCTCTCATTGGGTAAACGTGGCACGACTAGGAACCGCTCAGAATCGGGTTTAGTCACTTTGTTAACGGCCCGAGTCGCGGCACGCTTCGCTCGGCGTATCCACTAACGCTGCAGCTCGGGCGGGAGGTTATCTCCTTGCTTCATGGTCGGTGTTGGTAATTAGGTAACAGGACCAAATTGACCAGCAACCCTACCTAATACCGGTCGGAAGGAACGAGGTAAATTCAGGATCACGTCAGTCAGTAACAGACAAGGGGATTAAACCCTTCTTGGTAAGGGGAAAAGGCCGACGTTTGAGATCCGCAACAATATATTTGTATATGCACCTGCACCGAACTGTAACGTGAACGGTAACTGTAAGCTGCGCTTCACTTCCGTTGAACTTGGGGACAGTGAGTGAGCTTTAGCGTGGCTCTTCGTTTTGTATGCATTTTCTACACTTATCACACATCTTACACACATATCACTATACATACTTGTCTGATATACATGCCTGTTGTTTCTGTAGACTAAGAAGAAGACCTTTGTTGGTCGAAAGCTTGTCGAAAATTAAAGATCGACGTCCTGAAGCTACGTCAGCGTCTGATTTAATCTCCCGATTATTTATTTAATGCAAATGAGACGCCCTGCTCGTACTGTGGAGTTTCTACTATTTCTCACAGTAATATATATATATATATATATATATATATATATATATATATATATATATATATATATATATATCTACATATGGACATATAAATATATTGTATGAACCGTTATATTGTTATTATTATAGTATTGCCTGCTAAATAATATGTGACGAGCAACGGTACCCAGCGTCCTCCATCTCACACCACCCCTTCCCCTTTCTCCCATTCCTCCCACCCCTTCCCCCCATCCCTCCCACCACTTCCCCTGCCTCCTCCAATCTCTCCAGACTCCCACCTCACCATTTCTCCTCCTTCCTCCCACCTCCTCCCATCGATCCCTTCCCCTCCTCCCTCCCCTCTTACACCAACTCCTCTCCCTCTCCTCCCTCCCACACCTTCCCCTGCATACTCCTTCCTACCCCACTCTTCCCTCCGGACGCCCATCCTTTCCCTGTGACAGGTGGTGGCTCGTGTGTTATATGTTATGGATTGTGAGAAAATGACTGTTTTAAAACCCTTATTAAGGTGCATAGTGGTGAAAAAAAATGTGATCCTATAAAGTTTCGGCATGATTAAACTTGGGAGCTCAGAGGATAAGGCAGCCATTACCAAGCAGCTTTTAAAGCGCTCGACAAGTGGCTTAAGCACTCAACTTCAAGCAAGCACTCCAACGAAACATTTGGTGAGGAACGGCTGATCGTATTGTCGTGAAAATGTATCAAAGTTGAACCAAGGTGTGATGCTCACTTAAACCGCTGAGAGGCGTCTATAAGACCTCGGACGTCCACAACTCTGGGCCACTCCTGCAACATTATACTATGACATGTAGACTTGGATGGTATGTACCCGCTCGTATTCTAGGCTTGCTTGCATTGACTGATATCGATCCTTTCTATATGATGCCAAGATCCTGATACATATATTGCATGATTGTATTTTACAGGATGATGCCAGAGATCTGATTGTTATTAAACCTACCTATGGGACAAAGTTGTGGATTTGATTCATTCTCACAACACTTAATAACAATCAGTCTTGCCGTCCACTCGAGGACAAGCGGAAATGGCGGGACACAAGATGATCCAGGTACTGACATTCGGCACCGACCCACAAGCTGTGGATTCGGGCTCGGAGCTAACGCATTGGCTCAAGACACTGGATAATCAGTTCAAAGCCCAGGATGCCGTTGTCACTGCTGAAACGAAACTGGACGTGCTACAGACTATAGTTCACCATAGCGTCTACAGGAGCATCGAACAGTGTACGACCTTCAATGCCGCTGTGACGGAGCTAAAACGAATTTACATTAAGAAACGGAGTGTGGTGTATTCCAGGCATCTGCTCGCAACGCGATGTCAGCAGCCCGCCGAGTCGATAGATCACTTCGCCCAAGAGCTGCGACGTCTACTTGTAGACAGTACTCAAGAGGTACGCACTCACGAGCAAGTCCAAGATGATCTTGTCCGAGATGCTTTTGTCTCTGGGATCAGCTCTTCGACTCTCAGACTCAGACTTTTGGAGACAGCGGACCTGACGTTCACGGAAGCTCTGCGGCTGGCTCACATATACGCTGAGGCCCGGGAGCAATCTAACGCCTATGACCACACGCGGGTCGTTGCGGAGACTTCTCAACACGCGCGCCCGGAGAGAGCTACTGCCGCCGAGGATACGGGAGCGGACTCGACCACGCTAGCGGAACCTCTGGCCGCTCCCGAGGAGGACCCGGATTCAGGCTTGGCGGTGGCTACGGCGGCTAGACCAAAGCCTGTACGAAATGCTACGTGTTACTTCTGCGGGAATCGACAACATCCCAGGACTGCGTGTCCGGCTCAGGAAGCGATATGCCATTTGTGTTCATCAAAAGGACATTTTGCTAAAGTCTGCCGAAAGACTGCGCGGGGCGCACGAACTCGCGCGACCTTGAATGGGCTTATCGCCGAGCCAACGGGCCGAGCACGGAGCGGGGCGCCTCACCCGCCTTTGATGAGCGGCGCTCCTCATGGGCCCCTGGCTGCATGCTTGACCTTGGTGAAGTACATCGGGCCGCCACAACAAGTGGCACTAACATGACCGAACGCGGAGCGACCATCCTTGACTGGTATCCGAACAGCTCATGATGGCTTTGAGACTCATCGCGCGACTCTCGCGCCATCCGAAGGCTGCCAGCCCGAACTACAAGCTCTTGCTTCTGCACATGAAACCCGAACGTCTCATGATGGCTTTGAGACTCATCGCGTGACTCTAGCGCCATCCGAAGGCGGCCCGTACGAACTACAAGCTCCTGCTTTGGCACGGCAAACTATGCGCTTGACACGAGCGCCCTCCGGAGGCTGCTCGAACGACCGGAAAACTGTAGCCGGCGTTGGATCTCCATGCGAGGCGCGATCGTCTCGCTCGGATGGCTCAATAACTGCCGGACCTCACGGCCTTGCTCAGGCCATTATTCCACTTATGATTGAAGGCATTTTTGTGCGGGCTTTAATCGATACGGGGTCCATGGATAGTTTTATTGATCATCGACTGGTGCGAAAACATGGATGGCTGGTCCTTGGGACAACACGACGGATCTTTATGGCCTCCCAAGGGCTTAGGCTCAGCACAAAAGGGGAATGTCGATTGAAGCTTGTGATAAAGGGACGCATGTTTCCAGATGTACATCTCATGGTCTTACCTGCTCTATGTGCTGACATTCTGTTAGGACATGATTTTCTTAAGCGACATGGACGTTTAGAAATGGAGTTTGGTGGGACTGACACGCTTGCTGTGTGTGCACTCGCAGGAATGGAAATTGAGCCTCTTTCGCTGTTCCCCAACATGACCACTGACTGCACACCTGTAGCGGTAAAATCACGACGCTATTCACGGGCAGACGCGCAATTCATTGCAGAGGAAACGGCCCAGCTCTTAAAGGAAGGTATCATAGAACCTAGCCGGTCGCCGTGGCGGGCACAGGTCTTAGTGGTGCGAAGTGAAGCGCATCGCAGACATATGGTAATCGACTATTCACAAACGATTAATCGCTTTACACAGCTGGATGCCTACCCCCTACCGGGGATGGACGCACTGGTTCGACAGGTGGCCCAGTACTCGGTCTACAGCACTCTCGATCTGCGTAGTGCGTATCATCAGATCCCTATCTCTAGGGCCGATCGCATCTATACCGCCTTTGAATCGGGTCAAAGGTTATACCAGTTCACCGGACTACCTTTTGGGGTGACGAACAGGGTCGCCTGTTTTCAGAGGGCTATGGACGACCTCGTTACTAAGGAGAACTTGACAGATGTCTTTGTATATCTGGACAATCTTACGGTTTGTGGGCATGACCAGGGGCATCATTATGCTAATCTGAAGCTCTTCCTCGAGGTCGCGCCTAACCATGAATGAGGCTAAGTGTCGTTACTCCCTGCGCACGATAGATCTTCTGGGGTATACCGTGACCTACGGCTCTGTTGCACCGGATAAGGAGCGTCTGCGACCTTTGCTCGATATGGCTCCGCCCTGCGATCGAGCTTCGCTGAAGCATGCTCTCGGGCTGTTCGCCCATTATTCTAAGTGGGTGCAAAATTTCTCCGTGAAGCTCCGCTCCCTTGTGGCCTGCGACACGTTCCCCATGAGCCCAGCCGCCTTGGCTGCCTTTAGGGGCCTTAAGTCCGACATCGTTGGCGCCGCTGTGGTGACGATCGACGAGAGCAAATCTTTCGTCTTAGAAAGTGATGCCTCGGATCATGCTATCGCGGAGACTCTCTCCCAAGGGGGGTGCCCTGTGGCTTTCTTTTCGCGGACTCTCACCTCCGCTGAGCGGAGGCATTCGTCTGTCGAAAAGGAAGCGTACGCGATCGTCGAGTCGATTCGGCGATGGCGACCGTACTTGCTCGGGCGATGCTTCCAAATCATCACGGACCAACAAAGCGTGGCGTTCATGTACGACACCTTACATGCTCAACGGATTAAGAATGAGAAAATCACTCGCTGGCGTATCGAACTCGCCGACTTCTGCTACACCATCACATATCGCCCGGGGAAGGATAACCTGGTCGCCGACGCCTTATCGAGGCCGGCTACGTGCGTGGGTATCATAACTTTGGAAGGTCTGCGTGCTTTGCACGACTCTATGTGTCATCCTGGGGTGACGCGTTTCGCTCATCTTGTGCGTCGTGGTAATCTGCCGTACTCGGTTGAGGACATCCGCCGGGTCTGCCGTGATTGCACTATCTGTGCGGAGCTCAAACCGCGTTTTTACAACCCTCCCATGGGGACGCTGGTTAGGGCTACTAGACCGTGGGAGAGATTGGCGATGGATTTCAAAGGACCGCTGCCGGTGTCGAGTAACTCTCGTTATCTGCTCACTGTCGTTGATGAGTACTCACGATTCCCTTTCGCTTATACGTGCGCGGATATGATGGCTGCCACAGTCATACGGTGCCTGCAGAATTTGTTTTCTATGTTTGGGTATCCGGCCTACGTGCATACCGATCGGGGTGCGGTGTTCCTGTCCCAGGAAGTGAGGTCTTTCTTGCTTCAAAATAATGTCGCTTCGAGTTACACCACTCCGTACAGACCCCAGGCGAATGGGCAGGTCGAACGCTTCAATGGGATTATATGGAGGGCCGTCATGCTAAGCCTCAAGACCCTCGGCCGGGGCCTAGATAAATGGGCTTGGTCGCTACCTGCGGCGCTGAACTCGATCAGGGCTCTATTATGTACGGCCACCAACCAGACTCCTCACGAAAGACTGTTCCACCACCCTAGAAGCTCGGGCGGTATCCGATCTTTACCCAGTTGGCTCGCTGAGCCGGGGCCGGCCTATCTCAAACGTGCGGTTCGCACAGGCAAGTACGATCCCTTAGTGGATACGGTGCAGGTACTGCAGGCTAATCCCGAGCATGCTCGTGTGATGACGGCAGATGGACGTGAGTCCACTGTCTCCGTACGCCATCTCGCCCCTTGTGGGGTCATCGACCCTTATAGGGATATCGACGAACCGATCTACGAGTCTATGGACTCTCCCGAAGCTTCCCCTATGGAGCATCTGCCGTCCCTCCCTTCACCAGATACACCCTTGCCTAAAGGCACTGAGGTGCCCCCACCGACACCTGCCTCCAGCGGCTACTCCGATGCAGGGGACTCCGGGCTTGGGGACGTCGTACCCGGTAGTTTCCGGACCCGTGCTGGCAGGGTAATTCGCCACCCTGACCGCTACGGATGGACCGACTGACATGGAATGACATCCCCAATCAATTAATGCTGACGCACGCTTGATTCCTGCCTAGCGGCAGTGAAGTTCTAACGGCGGGGAGAATGTAGTGAAAATGTATCAAAGTTGAACCCAGGTGTGATGCTCACTTAAACCGCTGAGAGGCGTCTATAAGACCTTGGACGTCCGCGACTCTGGGCCAATCCTGCGACATTATACTATGACATGTAGACTTGGATGGTATGCACCCGCTCGTATTCTAGGCTTGCTTGCATTGACTGATATCGATCCTTTCTATATGATGCCAAGATCCTGATACATATTGTTACGGACACGACTTAGATGTTATGATGGGCCGAGCGGAATGGCCGCCGTGTTCGCACAGTTTACCCGATTACACTCGAACGTTGGCCGAATCGCGCTACGCTAGATCAATGAAGGAAAGGACACAATGGCTGGGATTAAGGCAACGACACAAGGGGTACAGTTCTCAAGACCTCCGGAGGAGGATATAATATTGGTTATGCAGAACGGTTAGATTACACGGCAAGAGGTAAAGCACAGCAAGACGGGCACTTAGACACAGTCTTATCTTATTCCCGACAGACCACAGACAAACGGGACAAGACTGACTCACACAGGGATTGATGGCAAGGAAGGGCAGGCAGTCGATAGCTCAAGGTGCACCTTGGCTCAGGGGCAGAATCGACCCGGTCCGGTCTAGAGATGCGGGTAGGTATCGTCGCGCTGGAGGTGGCGTCCGTTTCTCTCCAAGCTGAGGCGCATCTGACATCACCTCCGTCTTCCTGCGCATGCCCAGCGGGGAGTGACACGCCCTCGGCTCGTTAGCTCCGCCCCAGATGGAATCGGTCCGCCGCTTCTTATTGGGTGCGGGGGGTTACCGGGCTCCGCCCTTGACGAGGAGCTGACAGTGAGCCCCTGCGTGGTAACCCCGTCGGAGCACATGTTCAATGGCGGCTAACCAAGCCGGAGTGAGGACGCGCACTCCCCGCGCCGCCGCCGCGCCGCCGCCGCTGTTGTTGTTGTTGTTGGTGTTGTTGTTCCATGAGGAAGAGATGCGGGGAGGTATTGGGAGGTCCTAAACTTACTAATGGTGCCATACAATCACATTCTGGTGCAACGAAGAGTCAGAATTAATGGAAACGAGTCCTTAACTGACATAGACTAAGAATAACTAGCAAGTTGTCCTATAGTTGTCTACGTGAGATGCGGTGAACCTGGGTGCGACATTTAATGGGGGAAATAGGGGAAGGTCGGTTCTACAGAGTGTTGTTTACAGACAATGGGACTAGGGAATGGGGGATTGGGGATAGTTGGGGAGTATTGGGGAAATAGGGGAATATTTACAAGCGGATATGGATGGAGGCCAAATCCCATATCCGCAACATTGCACCCTTCTCTACCTCGGGGCGTCCCGACCCGATAAATCTTTACCTACGTTAGTGTGGCACTCAGATGTAGTTCCCTCTACTATTAACTCAACCCTGAGTGCGACAGTTTTACAGATGTTCACAAATGAGTAAATATGTCCCCCTGCGACGTTACACCCTTCTCCTCACAGAAACACACCCACAGGATAACCGAATCGCGGAAAGAATCCTCAAACTAAACATACAGCCGGTAGGGAGCATTATTTACACAAGACTACACTGATATTTACACTACGATCCAGGACCTGTTTTTGGAGGAACACATGCAGATGTTATGCATAGAGAGAGCACGCATGCCAGCATCGATACACCAACCCACGAGTGCCCTGTGGCCTTACGGCCTTTAATAATGTGCAGAGCACCCCATCCAAGCACCAAAAGCACCACCCCATCACACAGTCAGCACCATCCGGTGCACCAATAAAGTGTTCGACAGTCACCGGTGGTGTCGCAGCCGGCCGATGTTCTGCCGCTGGTCTTGCCTTCTTGAAGCACTTGGCCTTCTAGCTTCCTTAAAAAATAAAGAAAGGCGCCAACCGCGTCCATTTCTGAATTGTGGCCGTCAGGGGGCCAACTAAAAGTGGTTCACCTGTATGGCATAGGTGCCACGTTGACCCATAGGTCCATCAACGGGTGGTGCTTGCCCGCAAAAGAACTGCGGTCCATGGTGGGCGGCCACAAACATTGCGGTCCATATGGTGTATCGATCCAGGCAGCAAGCAGCGAAAGTACAGGCCCACAACTGCGGAGCCAGCACCTCTCTCTCCTCTCTCTCTGCCCCAAAGCCAGATCCTCGGAGGTGGGAGACAAAAGAAGAGACAAGTGAGTAAGGTGGTAAGGGCGCAAAAGTGCACGCAATACAAGGTGATGCACACTGGGGGCACATGGGAACCAGGTGAGACAGGTACGTTCCTACCGTACGCCCCCCCCACCCCCACCAGGTAACCTACATTGCCCCTCCCTTACCCCTTACTGTATCCACAAAACACAACACTACCCATAAACATCTACTTTACAAATCCACAACGTCCCTACTGTCTTCCCCGTTCCTCCCATAAACCAAATTCGTCTTCTCTCCCTCTTAACCAATCAAATTTGCCATTTCCAATTCAACATCCAAATTTGCCATCACCAATTCATCATCAGTCCCTCCTAAGGAGGGAGAGATGGAATCACCCCAATGTCTCATCCACGTCGTGATGCGTCTCACCAATCCACACAGCAATTCTCATTTCCTGCACACAGAACAAAGGAACACAGGTGTGGAGTCATCATCATCACCTCAGGTAAGTGGCTGCGTATGGTGCGACAGGTTCATCAATCCTAACTATTTCCTAAATGACTTTAACAACTTTACATTACCCGGGGTCTTTCTCCTGCCAAACCATTGGCCCACTTACACTATGGGTTCTAAAAACCAATTCCCATTGACCAATCTGTGGTGCCTCTCAATTTGGGGTCTCACTCCCCCGATTCATCTCCCGGTGCCTTCGCACAATTTCTGGGCTGTGACGTGTAGCTCTCCCAGTAGGTCTACCCACCTGCACACCTCCACCACTGTAGTTGCCACCCGAGCTTACCTTCTCCTTACCCTAACCTATCTACCTGGGGAAGGCCCTCTGGCGCTCTCCCCACTCGGTGCCCTCTCTGGCACTGGGCTACCCGGGTCCGTCCTCCGGATCCCCGTGCCCCATTGACACTAACGGCTCCCAGAGCCCACCTGCGGCCTCACCTGGCCGACATCCTCACAGTGGTGGAGTGCCCAAACCAACTACACACACTAACAGGCTACACGCCCAGCCATTTCCACAACACTAATGCACCCATCCACAATACCATTCTGCAACCGCACCACAAATGCCAATATCCAACCACAATTTACCTATACCCTCTACCTATTCTTTAACCTACCCGCCCCGGGTACTCGTGAAAGGGGTCCACTCTTCCCCCATCCACACCTTCGCACCATGCACACCACTCCGTACCACTTACTCCATGTATTCCACACACCTGTACTTGCACACCTGTGCTCTCTTACTTGGTGCCGCCTGCACCCTTCTCTCCCCAAGCGCATTCGCGCTGATCCACAACACTCACTACTCCCTACACCTGTTCAGTTGCACACCTGTGCAATCACACCTGTTCCATCCCCACACAGCATCATCTCATCTAACTACTCCCCTCTGAAACTTGCGCTTCCCAGTCGCCCCTTTAAACTATTGCGCTCCCACGTCATTATCATCCACACTAATCTACCTGCGTCCCCACTACAGGTATCAGTCACTAACTAACCTTAACGTTACCTACTGTCATCTTCGCTAGATCCCTACACACGATATATCCTAACCCTCCCGGGCTAGTTTTCACTGCCATCACCCCATAAGCTATAGCGCATTTGCCCCATTCATGGGAAGGGTGGCAGGGATGCCACCCTTACCCACCGGGCCCATCGCTCATCAATCCCCCAGTCCTCTGGCACTAATAAGCCCCCCTTATTCAGAGGTACTGGGTCCCGCCTCGGCATCTAAAGCTGAGGCAATCCACGGGGGCGCCTGCTCGCCGGTGTAAGGCCTTATCCGGTCGGCGTGGACGATCCGAGGGAGGGCTCGTGGCCCCATTTTGATTTTTACTACCACGTCACAGACTTGCGACAGGACGACCCCCGGGCCTTGCCAGGGAGAGGTGAGTTTCGGGCACCTACCCTTCCTCCTCCGGGGATTGAAGAACCAAATCTTCATCCCCGGAGTGTACTGACTCCCCTGGCTCCGGTGGTCGTACCTGCGATTCATCTTTTCCCCCGCCAGATGGAGTTGGCGGCGGGCGAAGGCATGGACTAGCTCCATGCCTTCCTCTAGGTGACGTGCGTACCCCTCCCTCGGCGGGTTAACCACTGTGTCTGGCACGGGACCGCATAGCAAGTCGGCGGGAGCCCGTAACTCCCGCCCATACATAAGCAACGCTGGACTGCATGCGGTGGCCCCGTGCTGGCTGGTTCGGTAGGCCATGAGCAAATAAGGGAGATGTTCGTCCCAGTCATCCTGACGGGTGGCGGTGAACAGTGCCAGTTGTTGGATTAGAGTTCGGTTGAATCTCTCCACCATCCCGTCAGATTGAGGTCTTAAAGGCGTTGTTCTGGTTTTCCGAATTGACAGGAGACTGCACACATCTTTTAGCAATTTGCTCTCAAAATTTCGTCCCTGGTCGGTGTGCAACTCCTGTGGAATCCCATGCCGGCACACAAATCCTTCCACGAAGGCCTGCGCTACCACCCCTGCTTCTTGGTTGGGGAGGGCGTAGGCCTCCGGCCACTTGGTGAAGTAGTCCATCACAACGAGGATGTACTTATTACCTAGGCGGGTGCGGGGTAGTGGGCCTAGGATATCCATGGCCACCCGCTCTAGGGGGGCCCCCACCTGGTGTAATTGAAGGGGGGCCCTCATCCTCCATGCTGGTCCCTTTTTGGCAGTACAGGCGTCGCATCTCCGACACCAGTCCTGTATGTCGCGCCCCATATTCACCCAATAAAACCTCCGGCGTACCTGCGATGTCGTCTTTGTCCTGCCCAAATGGCCGCCGGGGCGGGTACCATGCACCTGTTGCAATATATCGGTCTTAAATTTATTTGGGACTACCACCAGCCAGGAAGTTTTATCAGAGGGAACCTCCACCCACTTGCGATACAAGATGTTATCCTTCAATTCCAGGGTTTTCCACTGAGCCCAAAACGCCTTGGTCTGTGCCCCGAGGGGGGTGACCTCTTCCCCATTAGGTCTTTGCCCCAATTTGACCCAATTGAACACTGGCCCCAGGACAGGATCCTCCTGCTGGGCCGTGCTCCATGCCAAAGTTCCGAATTCCTCATCTGTGGTTAGTGGCAAAATTGGCCCTCTCACCCGGGTTGCCCGGACAACGAGGGTCGGGTCCGAATCGCCCAATTGTTCCCTCTCCTCGTGTCTCGCACAAAATTTGCAGTTTTCCCCCAGACAAGGACGCCGAGAGAGTGCGTCCGCATTACCATGGGCCTTCCCGGCCCTATGGGCCACATCAAAATTGTACTGCTGCAACTTTTCCAACCACCTTGCAATTTGGCCCTCTGGTTCCTTGAACCGAAGGAGCCATTGCAAGGAGGAATGGTCAGTTCTAACCAAAAATTTCCGCCCGTACAAGTACGGGTGGAAATGGTTCATGGCAGCCAGCATAGCCAATAACTCTTTGCGAGTGACGCAATAATTTCGCTCGGGCCTACTTAAGGCCCGACTATAATAACCAATCACTCTCTCCACGCCCTCCTGTGTCTGAGACAAAACTGCGCCCAATCCTTCCTGGCTCGCATCCGTGTCCAGGGTAAATGCCCCGTTGCTAGTGGGGTAAGCTAGAAGGGGTGCGGATGTTAGACACCCCTTCAATTTTTGGAAGGCCTCGTGGCACTCCCGTGTCCAATTAAATCGCGTCCCCTTCTCCGTAAGCCGGTGGAGGGGACGGGCCAACTCCGCAAATTTCGCCACAAAGCGCCGGTAGTAGGAGCAGAGTCCCAAAAATCCCCGCACCTCTTTGATGGTACGTGGTGCGGGCCACTCCTCTACCGCTTTAATTTTGTCTGGGTCCGTTTTTACCCCCTCGCAACCGATGACGTGGCCTAAATAGGCCACCTCCTTGGCAAACAAGGTGCACTTACTCGGGTTCAGCTTCAACCCTGCCTGTCTGAGGCACCCGAACACCTGGTCCAAATTAGCTACTGCCTGGGGGAACGTTTTGGCATGTACTAGGACGTCATCCAGGTACACCAGGCATGATTGCCATGGCATGCCGCCTAGTACATGCTCCATCAATCTTTCAAAGGTGGCGGGGGCGTTACACAAACCAAACGGCATCACAGTAAACTGATACAGTCCCTTACCTGTGGAAAATGCCGTTTTCTCCTTCCCTGCCCTATCCATCTCCACCTGCCAATACCCACTCTTGAGGTCCAAAGTTGAGAACCAATTTGAGCCCGCAACGGCATCGAGGGTGTCATCAATCCTTGGCAGGGGATATGAGTCCTTGAGTGTCACGTTGTTTAGCTGGCGATAGTCCACGCAGAACCGCGTGGTCCCATCCTTCTTTTTGACCAGCACAACAGGTGACATCCAAGGACTTCCCGAGGGCTCGATCACGCCTGCGTCGAGCATTTTTTCAACCTGCTCGTCAGCTTCCGCCCTCTTGCTCCAAGGGAGCCGTCGGGCGGCCTGACGAATAGGCCGGGCCTCACCGGTGTGGATCTGATGTTTCACCAGGCCCGTACGTCCAATATCCTCGGTGGACAGGGAGAAGAGGTCCAAATGGGACCCAACCAGTTTGTGTAAGGCCTCCCTCTGGGTACCTCCCAACTCTACGCTACTACGATTTACCATCTCGCAAATGGGATCGGGCCAATTCCTACTTCTTATTGAAGGCTCCCCCCGGGGCCGGCTCGGCTGGACGTTCTCGCCCCTCACTGTCGCCACTTCCTCAACTGGGGTGCAGCCAGCTACCCTCGTGCCCCTTACTATAGTGCGTGGTTCTGTACTTATATTTATTACTCGGACGGCCACTACCGGTCCGTCCGTTTTTACAAGGGTGCGGCCCACGATTAAACCCGGTATGGACTGCGCTGCCACCGGTTCGACCAGGCCGCAGGACTCCTGCCATGTTGGGCGAGCTGCCCACCAGGCCGGCACTATCGCCTCGGCCCTTGGGGGGATGGTCACGGCCTCGGAAGCCTCCAGCTCCACTCTCTCGGCCGTGCTCACTCCCCCTAACGGCAGCTCTTCTACTCCCACCTGCAGGATCCCCCGGCACAAGTCGATCTTACAACCGCTGGCAGTCAACAAATCCAACCCTATTAAACATGGGTCGCACACCTCCGCCACCCAAACATTTATCTCCCTCCTTACCGACCCTAACTTGAGGGTCACAGAACCACGCCCTATGATCGGGGCCGTTACCCCGGTAGCAAGTTGCAAACTATAATTTTGCAGGCGCTGGATCTTATCCCAGCCACCTGCGCTCGAATCAAGGACCACAGGGCTGATGATCGTGGCGCTAGCTCCTGTGTCCACTACGGCGTCTACCCCCACGCCGGCAATTTTGCATCTGATTGTCAGGCTACCGGTTCCAATTTGGCCACAATAAATGACCTGTCGCGTCAATGAGGGCTCTCCTCCATCCTCTTCTGCCGAACACCGCCCTACGTGCCCGACACCTTCTAGTTTCCCGGGGTCTGGCGGGGGGGTGTCTGGGGTCGGCTTACCCGCTCCCCCCTGGGCGGAGTTGAGGACCTCAACCGCCGGGGATCATCCCGGCGCGTGGCTCGACAGTGCCGCGCCAGGTGACCCAGACGGTTGCAAGTATAGCACCTCACCTGATAAGGTGCTTGTCTCCGGAATTCCAAATTTCCCCCCCTGTAGGTCCGAATTGGATTACCCGCTCGTGGTCCACCGCGGGCCACCTCTGGGGCCGCCTGCCATGGTCCAGGTCCCGCCAGGCGCTGGTCCACCAGCCTCCGGACCATGCCCGCCAGGTCAGGACTCACGTCGGGGGCGGGCCCCCTAAGGGGTCCGCCCTCCATCGGGGGTCCCACCTGGCGGACCGCCATTGCGTGACGCTCGCCCCCCCGGGCCAGGGGCCTCACTGCTTCCCAACGGGCCGCAGCGTCAGCCGCCTGGCTCAGAGTCTGCGGGCGCCACATGGCGAGCTGTTGCCGGAGCTCAATATCCGGGAGGGCCTGGATAAAATGGTCCAGCGCCAGGCTTTCCCGGGAATCCGCTGCCATGCTAGCATGTGCGATCCCCACTGCGCGGCGAATGTCGTGGGCAAGTTCCCCGATGGCTTCCTGGGGCTTGCGTTTTCGCAGCGCGAGCTGAGCTTTAACAAGCTCGCTCTGCTGTTCAATGCCGAATCGATTAATTAGGGCGTCGCGGAGGGCTGGCAGGGTGAGAGCACCCACTGGTAATGCCGTCAGCACCTCCGCCGCCGCGCCGCGCAATGCGGCCACCAGGTGTACTCCACCTTCGTCCTCACCCCAACCGTTGCCCTTACACACACAGTCAAACTGCGCCAGGTACGCGCGTAGATCACTCTTGCCGTCATACGGCGCGAGTGGGACCTTGTGGGACCACCTCGTATGCGAGTCGTTGCCCGCCTGCCGGACCCCGTGCGTCGCCCCTTGCGGGGTCAGCGCGGGGCCGAACCGGCCGGGCCCCCACAGTACATTACCCCCAAGGGGCTCTCGTGCCTCCCCTGTCCCTCTAACAACTACCCCTGTTGGTGTCGATGCATGGGTCACACTTCCGCAACCCGCTACCCATTCCATACCACCACAACCTTGCTCACCCACACCTCGCACCTCTCGTTCCATACCCTCCGGACCAGCCATACACCTCACTCTTGGCCTCTCACGAACATCCGGGTCTATCTCGACCCCCAAGCTTATTAAATCACCTGGCGCATCATACGCACGACCATATTGGTCACCACTTACACCGGGTCCTCTTTCTCTTCGCTTCTCCTCCATCACCTGCGAATCCCTCATCCGGTTAATGAGCACATCATCACGATCCGAACACAGACTTTGGACCAATTCTTTTACTTCCTCCTTTATCTCTTTCTTATCCTCTCTCCGTCGCTTCTTAATTTCGCTCACCCCTTCTTCCACTTCTTCTAATTTCTGCTTCACCTACTTCATCTCCTCGTGCGCCCCTTTAAGTTCTTCCTCTAACTCCACTTAATTTTTTTCTATGTGCTCCCGCACCTCCCGCTCTTTAACCTCCATCACCTCTACCACCTTGTCCATTTTCCTCGTCAGGTCCTCATGTACCATCTGACACTCTTTTTTAATTACCCCTACGTCCTTTTTCATCTCCTTCTGTGTCGATTTTAAACCCTCTATTACCGCTGTGTTCTTCTTTACCTGGTCCCCCAACTCCTTTTGTCCCACTGTCAGTTGTTCTACTCCCAGCGTCAACTCCTCTATACCACCTTGCAATTTTACAGTCCCCTTTCTCACCTCCTTCTCCATGCGCTCCTTACAGTGCCTCACCTCCTCGCGCACTCCTCCGACCTCCTCACTCACCCCTCTTCTGATCTCCTCTCCCATCACTTGCATCTCCTGCCCAGATGCCACCCTCATCTGCTCCATTTCCTCCCTGTGAGCATCCAGTTTAGTTTCTACCCCCATTCTGACCCCCTCTATCTGCTGCCCCATTTGTTTAACTTCCCTTTCCGCTTGGTCCCTCATGTCCCTCAATTTGCCTTCCATACTGTTTTCTAACCCCTCTAACCCCTTTTTCATCCCTTCCATTTGATTCTCCTGAATGGCCATTCTGTTTTCTACCCCCATTAACCCCTCCTGTATTTCCCCTAATCTATTGTCTAATCCCTCTATTCTACTCCCTAACCCTCCGATCTGGGCCCCCATGTCCTCCCTCAATTTCTCGCGATTGGACCCCATGTCCTCCCTCAATTTCTCGCTATTGGACCCCATTTGGCCCTCCAATCGCTCACCCTGAGCATCCATCCGGTTCCCCATTACCCCCATTTGGCCCTCCAATCGCTCACTATCAGCCCTCATTTCCTCCCTCATTTTCTCGCTATTCTGGGCCATAAGGGCCTTCATTTGTATGAAAAAAAGGTCCAAATCTACCAGCGGCGCTACTACGGTCGCGGGCGCGGTCGCCGTGGCCATGTGCGAGGCGCCATTTTGCGCGCCCGTAACCTCGTGCGCGACGACGCTATTTTGCGAGCCTGCCACCCTCACTGCTTCGCTCTCCTCTTGTCCCTCAATTTGGTCCTGGATCGACCCTGCCTCACTCTCCTCTACCGGAACCCAGCCGTCTTGATCTGCCATAGCGCGACTTTCAAAATTCGGGTTTTTATTCTTGTAAAACAAAATCAAATTTCGCCGTTAATAATTTCGAGCGTGTGAAACGCGCTCCGGGTCCAATCCCACTTCCCGACACCAATTGTTACGGACACGACTTAGATGTTATGATGGGCCGAGCGGAATGGCCGCCGTGTTCGCACAGTTTACCCGATTACACTCGAATGTTGGCCGAATCGCGCTACGCTAGATCAATGAAGGAAAGGACACAACGGCTGGGATTAAGGCAACGACACAAGGGGTACAGTTCTCAAGACCTCCGGAGGAGGATATAATATTGGTTATGCAGAACGGTTAGATTACATGGCAAGAGGTAAAGCACAGCAAGACGGGCACTTAGACACAGTCTTATCTTATTCCCGACAGACCACAGACAAACGGGACAAGACTGACTCACACAGGGATTGATGGCAAGGAAGGGCAGGCAGTCGATAGCTCAAGGTGCACCTTGGCTCAGGGGCAGAATCGACCCGGTCCGGTCTAGAGATGCGGGTAGGTATCGTCGCGCTGGAGGTGGCGTCCGTTTCTCTCCAAGCTGAGGCGCATCTGACGTCACCTCCGTCTTCCTGCGCATGCCCAGCGGGGAGTGACACGCCCTCGGCTCGTTAGCTCCGCCCCAGATGGAATCGGTCCGCCGCTTCTTATTGGGTGCGGGGGGTTACCGGGCTCCGCCCTTGACGAGGATCTGACAGTGAGCCCCTGCGTGGTAACCCCGTCGGAGCACATGTTCAATGGCGGCTAACCAAGCCGGAGTGAGGACGCGCACTCCCCGCGCCGCCGCCGCTGTTGTTGTTGTTGGTGTTGTTGTTCCATGAGGAAGAGATGCGGGGAGGTATTGGGAGGTCCTAAACTTACTAATGGTGCCATACAATCACATTCTGGTGCAACGAAGAGTCAGAATTAATGGAAACGAGTCCTTAACTGACATAGACTAAGAATAACTAGCAAGATGTCCTATAGTTGTCTACGTGAGATGCGGTGAACCTGGGTGCGACATTTAATGGGGGAAATAGGGGAAGGTCGGTTCTACAGAGTGTTGTTTACAGACAATGGGACTAGGGAATGGGGGATTGGGGATAGTTGGGGAGTATTGGGGAAATAGGGGAATATTTACAAGCGGATATGGATGGAGGCCAAATCCCATATCCGCAACAATATTGTTACTGACACGACTTTGATGTTAAAGTGGGCCGAGCGGAATGGCCGTCGTGTCCGCACAAATTACCCGACTATACTCGACGTTGACGAAGTCGCGCGATGCTGGCTCAATAAGAAAAAGAAGACACCCGGCTGGATTACAATAACACAATACGACACCAGGGGTTCAGTTCTCAAGACCTCCGGAGGAGGTTATATTAAGGCGGAAGGTTAGATTACAACTCCAAGAGGGACAGCATAGAAAGACAAGCACTTAGACACACTCTTATATTAACCCCGGACAGACGACAGATAAACGGGACAAAAGGCTGACTCACACGGGGGTTGATGAAAAGGACAGCGGGTATCGATGGCTCAAGGTGCACTCTTGGCTCAAGGCAGAATCGACTCGGTCCGGTCCAGAGATGCAGGGAGGTCACAGCGCTCGGAAGGCGACGTTCTTTCTCCAAGCTGAGGCGCATCTGACTCAGCGCTCGCAGGTGGCTTTCCTTCTCCAAGCTGGGTGCGCATCTGACTCAGCGCTCGCAGGTGGCTTTCCTTCTCCAAGCTGGGTGCGCATCTGACTCAGCGCTCGCAGGTGGCTTTCCTTCTCCAAGCTGGGTGCGCATCTGACTCAGCGCTCGCAGGTGGCTTTCCTTCTCCAAGCTGGGTGCGCATCTCTCGTCACATCCGGCGCGTGGCCGCGTATATCCGGCGGGGAGTGACACGCCCTCGGCTCGTTAGCTCCGCCTCGTGGAATCGGCACGTTGCTTCTCATTGGGTGCGTGCGGGGGGTTTACCAGGCTCCGCCCTTGACGAGGAGCTGACAAGGAGCCCCTTCGTGGTAACCCCGTGGAGCGCATGGTCTGGAGCTAATCGAGCCGGTGGGAGGACGCATCCTCCCCCGCTCCGCCGCCATCTCCTCTGTTGTTGTTGTAATTGTTGGGGAAGAAGATGGAAGGAGGTATGGGAAAGGTCCTAAACTCACTACTGATGCCATATAATCACATTCTGGTGCAACGAAGAGTCATAATTAATGGAAACGAGGCCTTAACTGACATAGATTAAGAATAACTAGGAAGATGTCCGAAAGTTGTCTACGTGTGGTGCGGTGGACCTGGGCACGACATTTAATGGGGGAAGAAGGGGAAGGTCGGCTCTACTGATTGTTATTTACATGCAATGGGACTAGGGAATGGGGGATTGGGGAAAGTTGGGGAGTATTGGAGAAAATAGGGGAATATTTACAAGCGGATATGGAGGCCAAATTCCATATTCGCAACATTGCACCCTTCTCTACCCTCGGGGCGTCCCGACCCGATAAATTTTTACCTACTTTAGAGTGGCACGCAATGTAGTTCCCTCTACTATTAACTCTACCCTGAGTGCGACAGTTTTACAGATATTCACAAATGAGTAAATATGTCCCCCTGCGACGTTGCACCCTTCTCCTCACAGAAACACACCCACAGGATAACCGAATCCGGAAAGAATTCTCAAACTAAACATACAGCCGGTAGGGAGCATTATTTACAAGACTACGCTGCTATTTACACTACGATCCAGGACCTGTTTTTGGAGGAACACATGCAGATGTTATGCATAGAGAGAGAGCGCGCTTGCCAACATCGATACACCAACCCACGAGTGCTCTGTGGCCGACGGCCTTTAATAACGTGCAGAGCACCCTTCCCGAGCATCAACAGCACCACCCCACCACCAATCGGTGCAGTCACCATTGTTCATTGGAATAAAAATAAATTCGACAACCCCTAACCCTGCAGGTGTCTCTTGCTCTTCTTGTGGTGCACTTGGTGGTGTTAACTATTAGTGGTTCACCTGTATGGCATAGGTGCCACGTTGATCCATAGGTCCATCCCCGGGTGGTGCTTGGCCGCAAACGAACTGCGGTCCATTGTGGGTGGCCACAAACATTGCGGTCCATATGGTGTATCGATCCCGGCAGCAAACAGCGAAAGTGCAGGCCCACAACTGCGCAGCCAGCACCTCTCTCTCCTCTCTCTCTACCCCAAAGCCAGATCCTCGGAGGTGGGAGACAAAAGAAGAAACAAGTGAGTAAGGTGGTAAGGGCGCAAAAGTGCACGCAATGTAAGGTGATGCACACTGGGGGCACATGGGAACCAGGTGAGACAGGTACGTTCCTATCGTACGCCCCCCCCCCCACCAGGTAACCTACATGGCCCCTCCCTTACCCCTTACTGTATCCACACAACACAACACTACCCATAAACATCTACTTTACAAATCAACAAACATCCCTACTGTCTTCCCCGTTCCTCCCATAAACCAAATTCGTCTTCTCTCCCTCCTAACCAATCAAATTTGCCATTTTCAACTCTCATCAAAATTTGCCATTTTCAACTCAACATCAAAATTTGCCATTACCAATTCATCATCAGTCCCTCCTAGGGAGGGAGAGATGGAATCACCCCAATGTCTCATCCACGTCGTGATGCGTCTCACAAATCCTCACAGCAATCTCATTTCCTGCACAAAACAAAGAAAACACAGGTGTGGAGTCATCATCATCACCACAGGTAAGTGGCTGCGTATGGTGCGACAGGTTCTTCAATCCTAACTATTTCCTAAATGACTTTAACAACTTTACACTACCCGGGGTCTCTCTCCGGCCAAACCATTGGCCCTCTTACACTATGGGTTCTAAAAACCAATTCCCATTGGCCAAACTGTGGTGCTTTTCAATTTGGGGTCTCACTCCCCCGATTCATCTCCCGGTGCCCTCGCACAATTTCTGGGCTGTGGCGTGTACCTCTCCCAGTGGGTCTACCCACCTGCACACCTCCACCACTGCAGTTGCCTCCGAGCTTACCTGCTCCTTACCCTAACCTAACTACCAGGGGAAGGCCCTCTGGCTCTCTCCCCACTCCGTGCCCTCTCTGGCACTGGGCTGCCCGATCCACACCCGGGATCCTCAGGCACCCACTCACAACTACTGGCTCCCAGATCCCACCTGCGGCCTCACCTGGCCGACATCCTCACAGTGGTGGAGTGCCCAACCAACTACACACACTAACAGGCTACACGCCCAGCCATTTCCACAACACTAATGCACCCATTCACAACACCATTCTGCAACCGCACCACAAATGCCAATATCCAATCACAATTTACCTGTACCCTCTACCTAACACTTACACTACCCGCCCCGGGTATTCGTGAAAGGGGGTCCACTCTTCCCCCATCCACACCTTCGCACCATGCACACCACTCCGTACCACTTACTCCAACTCTCTCCACACACCTGTACCTGCACACCTGTGCTCTCACACCTGGTGCCACCTGCACCCTTCTCTCCCCAAGCGCATTCGCGCTGATCCACAACACTCACTACTCATACACTGCTCCACACACCTGTCCAGTTGCACACCTGTGCAATCACACCTGTTCAATCCTCACACACACAGCATCATCTCAGCTAACTACTCCCTTCTGAAACTTGCGCTTCCCAGTCGTCCCTTTAACTATTGCGCTCCCTCGTCATTATAATCCACACTAATCTACCTGCGTCCCCACTACAGGTATCAGTCACTAACTAACCTTAACGTTACCTACTGTCATCTTCGCTAGATCCCTACACACAATATCCTAACCCACCCGGGCTAGTTTTCACTGCCATACACCCCATAAGCTATAGCTCCTTTGCCCCCATGCACCTGTCCGTCACACACCTTTCTCGCGCACACTCTCCCGTCACACCCTCTGTAACACTCACCACAGCACGCTTCCATGTGCTCCCTCGCACACGCGCTACGACCGACTCATTCTCGCCAGCACCCTCACTCCTTGGCACACACTTTTTCCTCACACACCCCAGAGTCGGACTTTCTTGCACACCTCCTCTTTCGCACACCAGACCTGTCGCACACTTCACCAACGGCCTCTCACGAACACCCGGGTCCATCTCGACCCCCAAGCTTCTTAAATCCCCTGGCGCATCATACGCACGACCATATTGGTCACCACTTACACCGGGTCCTCTTCCTCTTCGCTTCTCCTCCATCACCTGCGAATCCCTCATTCGGTTAATGAGCACATCATCACGATCCAAACACAGACTTTGGACCAATTCTTTTATCTCCTCTTTTATTTCTTTCTTATCCCCTCTCCGTCGCTTCTTAATTTCGCTCATCCCTTCTTCCACTTCTTCTAGTTTCTGCTTCACCTCTTTCATTCCCCGGTACGTCTCCTCAAGCTCGTCCTCCAAGGCTACCTTGACCGTTTCCAGGTGCGTCCTCACCTGCCGGTCCTTCGTCTCCATTACCTCTATCACCTCGTCCAACCTCGTTGTCAGTCCCTCACGTACCGTCTGACACTGCCTCTTTGTCGCTATCAAGTCGTTTTTTATGTCGTTTTGTGTCGCTTTTAACCCTCCTAATACCGCAGTGTTCCTTTGAACCTGCTCCACTAACTTAGTTTGTCCCTCTGTCAGCTGCTCCACCTCCTGCGTCAGGTCCTCTATGCCCCCTTGCAATTTTACAGTCCCCTTTCTCACCTCCTTCTCCATGTGCTCCTTACAGTGCCTCACCTCCTCGCGCACTCCTCCGACCTCCTCACTCACTCCTCTTCTGATCTGCTCTCCCATCACTTGCATCTCCTGCCCAGATGCCACCCTCATCTGCTCCATTTCCTCCCTGTGAGCATCCAGTTTGGTTTCTACCCCCATTCTGACCCCCTCTATCTGCTGCTCCATTTGTTTAACTTCCCTTTCCGCTTGGTCCCTCATGTCCCTCAATTTGCCTTCCATACTGTTTTCTAACCCCTCTAACCCATTTTTCACTCCCTCTATTTGATTCTCTTGAGCGGCCATTCTGTTTTCTACCCCCGTTAACCCATGTTTCACTCCCTCTATCTGATTCTCTTGAGCGGCCATTCTGTTTTCTACCCCCATTAACCCATTTCTCACCTCTTTTATCCCGTTGTCTAACCCCTCAAAATTATTGTCTAACCTCCCAAATTTCTTGTCTAACTCCTCAAAATTATTGTCTAACCCCTCACTGGTACCCCTCGCTTCGTCCCTCATTACCCCCATTTGGTTTCCCATCCCTTTGAAATTATCGTCTGTTTTTACCATAAAGGCCATCATCTGTTTCATAAACAGGTTCCAATTCATTGGCATCTCGGGTTCGGCTACCGCGACCACGGCCGCGGCTAAATTTGGTGCCGCTACACCCACGTGCGCGACCACGCTATTTTGCGACCCTGCCGCCCTCACTGCTTCGCTCTCCTCGCGTCCCTCAATTTGGTCCTGGACCGACCCTGCTTCACTCTCCCCTACCGGACCCCAGCCGTCTTGATCCGCCATAGCGCGACTTGCAAAATTCGAGTTTCGTAAAACAAATACAAATTTCGCCGTTATAATTTCGCGCGGGAAACGCGCTCCGAATCGATTCTACTTGTTACCAATTTGGGCCTAATAAATTTAGTCCCGGGTTCGAATTCCACTCCTCGACACCAATTGTTACTGACACGACTTTGATGTTAAAGTGGGCCGAGCGGAATGGCCGTCGTGTCCGCACAAATTACCCGACTATACTCGACGTTGACGAAGTCGCGCGATGCTGGCTCAATAAGAAAAAGAAGACACCCGGCTGGATTACAATAACACAATACGACACCAGGGGTTCAGTTCTCAAGACCTCCGGAGGAGGTTATATTAAGGCGGAAGGTTAGATTACAACTCCAAGAGGGACAGCATAGAAAGACAAGCACTTAGACACACTCTTATATTAACCCCGGACAGACGACAGATAAACGGGACAAAAGGCTGACTCACACGGGGGTTGATGAAAAGGACAGCGGGTATCGATGGCTCAAGGTGCACTCTTGGCTCAAGGCAGAATCGACTCGGTCCGGTCCAGAGATGCAGGGAGGTCACAGCGCTCGGAAGGCGACGTTCTTTCTCCAAGCTGAGGCGCATCTGACTCAGCGCTCGCAGGTGGCTTTCCTTCTCCAAGCTGGGTGCGCATCTGACTCAGC
This sequence comes from Myxine glutinosa, assembly GCF_964187855.1. Lineage (NCBI taxonomy): Eukaryota > Metazoa > Chordata > Myxini > Myxiniformes > Myxinidae > Myxine > Myxine glutinosa. Next base: position 104,099,581 of record NC_136270.1, read on the forward strand.
GCTCGCAGGTGGCTTTCCTTCTCCAAGCTGGGTGCGCATCTGACTCAGCGCTCGCAGGTGGCTTTCCTTCTCCAAGCTGGGTGCGCATCTGACTCAGCGCTCGCAGGTGGCTTTCCTTCTCCAAGCTGGGTGCGCATCTCTCGTCACATCCGGCGCGTGGCCGCGTATATCCGGCGGGGAGTGACACGCCCTCGGCTCGTTAGCTCCGCCTCGTGGAATCGGCACGTTGCTTCTCATTGGGTGCGTGCGGGGGGTTTACCAGGCTCCGCCCTTGACGAGGAGCTGACAAGGAGCCCCTTCGTGGTAACCCCGTGGAGCGCATGGTCTGGAGCTAATCGAGCCGGTGGGAGGACGCATCCTCCCCCGCTCCGCCGCCATCTCCTCTGTTGTTGTTGTAATTGTTGGGGAAGAAGATGGAAGGAGGTATGGGAAAGGTCCTAAACTCACTACTGATGCCATATAATCACATTCTGGTGCAACGAAGAGTCATAATTAATGGAAACGAGGCCTTAACTGACATAGATTAAGAATAACTAGGAAGATGTCCGAAAGTTGTCTACGTGTGGTGCGGTGGACCTGGGCACGACATTTAATGGGGGAAGAAGGGGAAGGTCGGCTCTACTGATTGTTATTTACATGCAATGGGACTAGGGAATGGGGGATTGGGGAAAGTTGGGGAGTATTGGAGAAAATAGGGGAATATTTACAAGCGGATATGGAGGCCAAATTCCATATTCGCAACAATATATTGCATGATTGTATTTTACAGGATGATGCCAGAGATCTGATTGTTATTAAACCTACCTATGGGACAAAGTTGTGGATTTGATTCATTCTCACAACACGTATGTTTGTAAGATATTGAGTTATAAGTGACATGTCACTGTGTCTAGCAGACAGAAAGTAACTGCGTTTGATGTCTCAAAATGTGGCGCTGCTTTGTGTGGAGACTGGCGGTTCAGTTTCTGAAGGCGTGGTTTGGCTAAAAGGCGGTGCTTGTGACGCTGCGGGAGAGGAGGGAAGGCGTGGCTTGTAGAATAAACGGTGCTTATGACCCACAGACACAAACTCAGCTATATATATATATATGATGCATTAATTGGAATTATACATAGTACCTGGCTCTCTTTTTCCGAACTCCTTCCGCACAAGGTGTGGGTCCCTCATCAAGTGCACAATAACACAGCAGAAGGACTTCGTGGATGTTTTTGAAAAAATCTTTGTTCATTTTATGGATATAAATTGAAATCTCTCATAAGTAAAGGTTTAATTATACACCTAGTGTTAAAATACCTGTATTATCTTCATAAGAACTTAAATTTTAACATCAATAATTTTACGTCAATTTATCTATTTTCAGAATCCTTTTGTCACATTTAAATTAATCCAAATAGCAAGAAAAGAAAAGTTTCATATGAATGAGAAACACTCCGACTGGCTGTATAATACAATCTGTGCAGATTTCTGCCCAGCAAGCAGTCCTGGCTAAAATCAAAACATCGTCGTTCAGGTTGGGGTGCCACGCTTTGATTTATATATGTCATTTTTCCTACCTCACATGGGCTTTGCTGCCTTTTGGCTTCTTGTTAAGGTCGGTGATCTGTAAAACATCATGCAGGAGGACATTCATGACATGACTATGACTTTACAACAATATGTGCATAAGAAAGGTACTGGGCTGAAAGGGTCAAAATCCCAAGGAAAAATGGAGCCCAGCTGATGATCAGGGCAGTCAGAAAATCTTTCAATTGCTTACAGGTAAACAAAGTTATGACTTGAGAAGAACAACTATTTTGAGTTTTGCAATTAAGACAAGTGTAGAGTGTTGTCCGATGAGTATCATTGACATCTGTTTAATAAATTAGATTTGTGAGGAACGTAACGATGAAATAAAAGAGAACATGGGCGGGAAAAAAACTAACAATTGTGAGAAAGTGTGGAAACATCTTCAGATTAATTGATGATTTACAGTCGTGGCCAAATATATTGGCACCCTTGAAGTTTTTTTTTCAAATAATGCACCATTTATTCCAAATAATGCACCAAATAATGCACCAAAGAAAATTGTTGAAATTTAAAAATATTTTGGTGTCCACATACGTATTTATTTGGTTTGCAGTGGAACAAAACAAAAAAAGGTGAAAAATTACCAAATTCTAGCTTATTCCACACAGATATCTTAAAATGGCCTGGACAATATTTTTGGCACCTTTTAGAAGTTGTTAGAAATAATTAGATTTCAAGCAGGTGATTCTCCTTTACTATGGAATTGAACTCACCTGTGGTGAGTTGCAGGTGCCTGCAATATCTCTGGTCATAGTCAAGATGTGGCCTTGAATGGGTTTCTCTCATCTCCCCTTCCTGTTCAGGCTGGAGTTCCCCAAGGCAGTGTTCTGGGCCCTGTGCTTTTTCTAGTCTTCATCAATGATCTCTCTGACTCTCTTGAAAATCCTCTCTATCTCTTTGCTGATGACTCCACTCTCTGCCGCTCCATTCCTCATCCCTCAGATTGGCAGTCTGCAGCCTCCTCACTCTCTGCAGACCTGGACAAAATCACAGACTGGTCAAACAAGTGGAACATGTCTTTCAATCCTGACAAATCTCACACTCTCATTATGTCTCTCAGAAAAGACCGACTGGAAAACCCTCCCATCCACTTTCTCAACAATCCTCTCCAAGAAGTTCTGTCGCTCAGCTTTTGGGTCTCACTATTTGCCATGATCTTTCTTGGGAAAACCACATTTCCAAGCTGGCCTCCAAAGCCAGTCGCCGACTGGGCATCCTCCGTCGTGCGAAGTCCTTCCTTGGCACACCTGAGCTCATCACCACATACAAGGCTTTCATCCACAGCTCAATGGAATACTGTTCTCCCCTCTGGGCCGGTGCTCCTGCATGACACCTAGCTCGGCTTCACACTGTTGAAACCAAAGCGTTCAGAATCATTGGAATCTCCCGTGATGAAGCTAACTCCGAGGGCCTTTTACTCACTCACCGCAGGCAGGTTGGTGGTCTTTCTGTCTTCTACCGACTCCTCTCCGGCCTTGCTCCGCCAGCTCTCTCTGTGCTTTGTACCCCAAATATTCCGACAGGTCGCACAAGATCTGCCAGCAACCCTCTTCTGGTGAAACTGCCAAAATCAAGACTCTCTGCTCACCTTCACTCCTTCATTCCTCTTTACTCCCGCCTCTGGAACAAACTCCCTCACTCTCTTCAATCCCAATCCTCCCTCCAGGTCTTTAAAACAGCTGTTCACCACCATCTCTTATCTTTCCCCATTCAAAACCTTGATCTCTTCTACCCTCGTTAATTCACCCCCTGATCCACTTTTATTGAAATACCGACTTCTTTCCTGGAAGTTCTCGTAGAGACCATGTGTTTTATACCTCTCCCACCCTCCATCCTCCCCCCCCGCCCGCCTTCCCATGCCTCCTCGCCCCAAGCCCTCTCCCTCCCACAGATCTTCCGATGTCCCTGCTCTCAAATGTTGTACTTGTGTGCTTCCCTCTCTCTCCCAATCTTGTCTCCCGCTCCCTTTATTGTATGTTTTGTGTGTCCGTTTTTTTTTGTGATTGATGGTAGCTCTTACACGAGCCTTGATCTTGTACACACACACAAAAAAAAAAACTCTTTTGGGGGGGAGGGGTCAAATCTGGACCCACTTTGACCTTAGGTAGACCCCCTTCGCCACCAATTTTTTTAATACTGTGAACAAACTTTGGTGCATCATGGGTGGTGAACATTGTGGTCAGGTTTCATCCAAATCGTGTGTGTAGTTTCAGAGAAGTTCTGAGTGTTTACATCCAGCCTGACTCACTGCCTGCCTGACTGACAGACACCACGTGATGCTAATACCTCCCCTATGCACTAATTTGGGTCATGCTGATCCTATGTAGCAAGTCTGGATGTAATCGGCCCATAACTGTAAGAGAAGTAGCACGACAACGAAACACACACTGGTCCGTGAATTACAGTAAGGATACAGCAATTTTACTCAAAAGGAAATCTCCAGGACAGAGGTCAACAAAACACAAATGGTTATTACTTAAAATTATGAAAATAATAAACAAGGCAGAAACAAAAGTATACAAGGAGGAAGAGAAAGTGAGATTATAAGTAGGAAAGAGGAACAGAAAGGAACTAAGAAAATAAGGAAAGCTGGTGAAATGATGGATTCATCAGCTCTCTTAGGATTTAGAACATATTTTGAAACCTTTTCTCTTCTACTTGTTGTTATTCCACAACTCCATCTGGGGGCATCAAGTCACATGTGGCCAAGTCGGGAAAGTTTCTGTAACCAAGACTTTATAAGCTGACAAAACAGCACACCCAGGGGAGGAAGTCAGAATTTGTCCACTCGACTTACACACAACATCTACTCTTTCCAAACGTGCAATTGGATAATTAATGTCCACAACTGAATTCCAGCAGAATGAGACAGCAGCTGTCACGGCATCCTATTCATAAGATAGCATGCTCATTGCTGCAATCAAAGCACCAGTACAACAGTTTATAGTGAGGCTAGGAATCAAACCGAGAGGAGACAGCTCAATGGTGACGATTTATCAATGTTTGTGCCATCCTCGGATAGAGGTCAAACTGGTCGTCCGATACAGCATTAGTTGGTGGAAGTTCAATATCCCATGCTGTCCTTCACGAAGAGGAGGTGAGCTATCTCTTCTTCTTCTATTGTTTGCAGCATAAGGCAGCGAGTAGCATCATGACTCATAAGGCTGCAAATAGCATCATGACTCGTAAGGCTGCGAGTAAAATAAGGCTGTGAGTAGAATCAAGACTCATAAGGCTGCAAGTCGCATCATGACTCATAAGGTTGCAAATAGCATCATGACTCATAAGGCTGCGAATAGCATCATGACTCATAAGGCTGCGAATGGCATCATGAGTCATAAGGCTGGAAGTAGCATCATGACTCATATGGCTGCAAGTGGCATCATGACTCATAAGGATGCAAATAGCATCATGAATCATAAGGCTGTGAGTAGCCTCACGACTCATATGGCTGCAAATAGCATCATGACTCATAAGGCTGCAAATAGCATCATGACTCATAAGGCTGCAAATAGCATCATGACTCATAAGGCTGTGAGTGCCATCATGACTCATGAGGCTGCAAGTGGCATCATGACTTGTAAGGCTGCGAGTGGCATCATGACTCATAAGGCTGCAAATAGAATCATTACTCATAAGACTGTGAGTAGCATCATGACTCGTAAGGCTGCAAATAGCATCATTACTCATCAGGCTGCTGATAGCATTATGACTCATAAGGCTGGAAATAGCATCATGACTCATAAGGCTGTGAGTAGCATCATGACTCATAAGGCTGCAAATAGCATCATGACTCATAAGGCTGCAAATAGCATCATGACTCATAAGGCTGTGAGTGCCATCATGACTCATGAGGCTGCAAGTGGCATTATGACTTGTAAGGCTGCGAGTGGCATCATGACTCATAAGGCTGCAAATAGAATCATTACTCATAAGACTGTGAGTAGCATCATGACTCGTAAGGCTGCAAATAGCATCATGACCCATAAGAGGCTGCAAGTAGCATCATAGCTCATAAGGATGCAAGTAGAATCATGACTCATAAGGCTGTGAGTAGCATCATGGCTCATAAGGCTGTGAGTAGCATCATGACTCATAAGGCTGCGAGTGGCATCATGACCCATAAGAGGCTGCAAGTAGCATCATAGCTCATAAGGATGCAAGTAGTATCATGACTCATAAGGCTGTGAGTAGCATCATGGCTCATAAGGCTGCGAGTATCGTCATGACTCATAAGGCTGCGAGTGGCATATTGACTCATAAGGCTGCGAGTGGCATCATGACTCATAAGGCTGCGAGTAGCATCATGACTTGTAAGGCTGCGAGTGGCATCATGACTCATAAGGCTGCAAATAGAATCATTACTCATAAGACTGTGAGTAGCATCATGACTCGTAAGGCTGCGAGTGGCATCATGACTCATAAGGCTGTGAGTAGCATCATGACTCATAAGGCTGCGAGTGGCATCATGACTCATCAGGCTGCGAGTAGCATCATGACCCATAAGAGGCTGCAAGTAGCATCATAGCTCATAAGGATGCAAGTAGAATCATGACTCATAAGGCTGTGAGTAGCATCATGGCTCATAAGGCTGCGAGTATCGTCATGACTCATAAGGCTGCGAGTGGCATATTGACTCATAAGGCTGCGAGTGGCATCATGACTCACAAGGCTGCGAGAAGAATCATGACTCATAAGGCTGCAAGTGGCATCATGACTCATAAGGCTGCGAGTGGCATCATGACTCATAAGGCTGCTAGTAGCATGACTCATAAGGCTGCGAGTAGAATCATGACTCATAAGGCTGTGAGTAGCATCATGACTCATAAGGCTGCAAGTCGCATCATGACTGATAAGGCTGTAAGTAGCATCATGACTCATAATGCTGCAAATAGCATTATTAACTCATAACGCTGCGAATGGCATCATGACTAATAATGCTGCATGTAGTATCATGAATCATAAGGCTGTGAGTAGCATCATGACTCAGAAGGCTGCAAGTCGCATCATAACTGATAAGGCTGCGAGTAGCATCATGACTCATAATGCTGCAAAGAGCATAATGACTCATAAGGCTGTGACTAGCATAATGACTCATAAGGCTGCAGGTCGCATCACAACTCATAAGGCTGCAAGTAGCATCATGACTCATAAGACTGCAAGTAGCATCATGACCCATAAGGCTGCGACTAGCATAATGACTCATAAGGCTGCAAGTCGCATCATGACTCATAAGGCTGCAAGTAGCATCATGACTCATAAGGCTGCGAGTGGCATCATGGCTCATAAGGCTGCAAGTAGCATCATGACTCATAAGACTGCAAGTAGCATCATGACCCATAAGGCTGCGACTAGCATAATGACTCATAAGGCTGCAAGTCGCATCATGACTCATAAGGCTGCAAGTAGCATCATGACTCATAAGGCTGCGAGTGGCATCATGACTCATAAGACTGTGAGTAGCATCATGACCCATAAGGCTGCATGTAGCATCATGACTCATAAGGATGCAAGTAGAATCATGACTCATAAGGCAGTGAGTAGCATCATGGCTCATAAGGCTGCGAGTGGCATATTGACTCATAAGGCTGCGAGTGGCATAATGACTCATAAGGCTGCAAGTCGCATCATGACTCATAAGGCTGCAAGTAGCATCATAACTCATAAGACTGCAAGTAGCATCATGACCCATAAGGCTGCGACTAGCATAATGACCCATAAGGCTGCAAGTCACATCATGACTCATAAGGCTGCAAGTCACATCATGACTCATAAGGCTGCAAGTAGCATCATGACTCACAAGACTGCAAGTAGCATCATGACCCATAAGGCTGCAAATGGCATCATGACTCATCAAGCTGTGAGTGCAAGTAGAATCATGACCCATAAGGCTGTGAATAGCATCATGACTCATAAGGCTGCGAATGGCATCATGACTCATAAAGCTGCAAGTAGTATCATGAATCATAAGGCTGTGAGTAGCATCATGACTCATAAGGCTGCAAGTCGCATCATGACTGATAAGGCTGCGAGTAGCATCATGACTCATAATGCTGCAAATAGCACACTGACTCATAACGCTGCAAGTGGCATCATGACTTATAAGGCTGCAAGTGGCATCATGACTCATAAAGCTGCAAGTAGTATCATGAATAATAAGGCTGCGACTAGCATAATGACTCATAAGGCTGCAAGTCGCATCATGACTCATAAGGCTGCAAGTAGCATCATGACTCATAAGACTGCGAGTAGCATCATGACCCATAAGGCTGCAAGTAGCATCATGACTCATAAGGATACAAGTAGAATCATGACTCATAAGGCTGTGAGTAGCATCATGGCTCATAAGGCTGTGAGTAGCATCATGGCTCATAAGGCTGTCAGTATCGTCATGACTCATAAGGCTGCGAGTGGCATATTGACTCATAAGGCTGCGTGTGGCATCATGACTCATAAGGCTGCGAGTAGCATCATGACTCATAAGGCTGCGAGTAGAATCATGACTCATAAGGCTGCAAGTGGCATCATGACTCATAAGGCTGCGAGTGGTATCATGACTCATGAGGCTGCGAGTAGCATGACTCATAAGGCTGCGAGTAGAATCATGACCCATAAGGCTGCAAGTAGCATCATGACCCATAAGGATGCAAGTAGAATCATGACTCATAAGGCTGTGAGTAGCATCATGGCTCATAAGGCTGCGAGCAGAATCATGACTCATACGGCTGTGAGTGGCATCTTGACTCATAAGGCTGCGAGTAGCATCATGACTCATAAGGCTGCGAGTAGAATCATGACTCATAAGGCTGCGAGTGGCATCATGACTCATAAGGCTGCGAGTGGCATCATGACTCATAAGGCTGCGAGTGGCATCATGACTCATGAGGCTGCGAGTAGAATCATGACTCGTAAGGCTGTGAGTGGCATCATGACTCATAAGGCTGCGAGTGGCATCATGGCTCATAAGGCTGCGAGTTATATTGTCATGTTATATTGTCTAGTCCCAGAGCTGCATAAGGCCCTCTGTAGGTTTGGAGAGGAATTTGGAATTTGGCCATGGTGCCAGCGAAAGCTCGTCTGCTCTTCGTCATCTTGCCTGCGTTTTAATCTCGGCTCAGTTACAGTCATCGTGGTGTTTTACAGGCAGCTCTGTGCATCACTGCATGCACACATATAACAAACACACACAAAACAAAATTTTTGTGTGCCATGAGCAAAAAAAAATTAAAACGTTTTTAAAATGAAGTACCATGAGCAAAACAAAAATTACTCGTAATATCCAAAAAATAATTAAAATAATCTCAGACACAAGGACACAACACAAACCTGATTGCAGGTTAAGTTTTCTGTGATTAGCAGAGTGAAGGACTTTTCATGATAAGCAGTTGCGGAGCAATTCGCAGTTTCATTCAGCTTCATGGTAAATACTTTTCCATCTTGGGACTGATGCGTGCCATAATTGCTAACCTGAAATAAAATTACACACATTAAATAATAATCACGCCATAATAGCAATCCTTCAAAGTACTACATTCATCATCATAATCATCATCATTATATGGAAGTAAAAGTTTATTCTGTTTAAGCTTCCGATTGCTCCATCAATAGGATTGGTATGTCACAACTACTTAAAATATTTGAATATAATTTATTGTGAGGTTGTTGTGTAGTCAGGGTAAAATTTGATGAGAGGAGGAACAGTTTGTCCAACCTGCTCTTTTGCATACTAGGTCGAGGCTCATGTAAGAGCTAAAATAAACTGTCTTAAATAATTGAATAATCAAATTTAATTAAATAATAGAAAATAATAATAATAAGATAAAGCAATAATAAAATAAATAAAAAAATAATTAAATAATCTTAAATAATTTATCTTAAATAATTGAATAATAAAATTTAATTAAATAATAGAAAATAATAATAATAAGATAAAGCAATAATAAAATAAAATAAAAAATAATTAAATAATCTTAAATAATTTATCTTAAATATAATTGAAGTGATGGTGCAGTTACCATGAACTGAGGAATGCCATTCCATTTCTCAATTACTCTTTAGCTGAAATAGTTATTTTGTGGAGCCGTATAACTCCTCTCCTTAAACAACTTCAGAGTATATGGCCTCTAGTTGCTTGATATATCGCTGGAACAAAGACGTGCTCGGGATCCGTGGCTACTAACTAAGCCATTGATGATCTTGCAGACTTCAATCAGGTCTCCGCGTTGTCGCCTGGAGTAAAGGGACAACATGTCCAGTTCTCCTGGATCTTTCCTGATGTGCGAGTTGACTAAGTTCTGGTATGAGCTTTGTCTCTCTACATTGCACCATCTCTGTCTTATCTGCGTCTGCTTTAAATCTTGGATTCCAAATTTCATTTCCATATTCTAGGAGAGGACGGGCAGTAGAGTTGAAGAGGAGTGGGAAAGTTTCCATGGTGAAGTTGGAAGAAGTCCTCTTGATAAAACCCAACATCTGATTGGCCTTGTTGACACACAGCTACATGCCTGTGGAAAGTTCGTTCATTGTCTATAACAACACCAAGGTCCTTCTCCTCCTGTGTAACTTTTAGTTCTTCTCCCTTGATGTGGTACTTTACATTCCGGTTTCTTTTGCCAATGTGCATAACCTTACATTTGGTTGGGCTGAATGAAAGTTGCCAAGTATCGACCCATCTTGCAGCCGTGTCACCATATAATCAGAATAAGTACAGTCACGTGAAAAAGTAAGTACACCCCATGTAAAGTTTTGACTTTTTCAACATATTTCAACATACAGCTATTTGATCTTCATTTCAACAATATTGATAGATAAAGGTGATATAATATAACAAATATCATGAAACATTTACATTTTGTAGTCCATTGTATAATTTAAATGAACATAAATGCAAATTTCGCATGTGGAAAAAGTAAGTACACCCTTGGCTCTAATAGGTGGTATTGCCCCCTTTGGCAGAAACAACCTCAAGTAGGCGTTTCTTATAACTATCTACAAGTCTCTGACATCGACTGGGAGAAATTTTTGCCCACTCCTCCATGCAGAATTCTTTCAGCTGTGCGATGTTTGAGGGGTTTCTTGCACGCACAGCTCGTTTCAAATCCCCCCACAACATCTCGATGGGATTTAGATCCGGGCTTTGACTTGGCCATTCCAGAACCCTCCATTTCTTTCTTTTCAGCCATTCCTTGGTGGATTTACTGGTATGTTTAGGGTCATTGTCATGTTGCAAGCAGGGCCAGCGCCAGAGTATTTTGCGCCCTAGGCAAGGCCAGCTACATGCATCCCCCACCCCCAAAAATTTTTTTGCCAACTTCGATTATTAAAAACAGATGTTTTGTAGAAAAAATAAAAAGCAGAAAACTTGAAACTGCTAAAAAAAAATTAAATATCAAGAATAAGTACCGTAAGATGCCAACAGCATCAATATTAAAGGCACAATATCCATTAATATGGCAGTGGCCCTGTTAGGGTTTGGCTTTTCACTTAAAATGGGCTTTCACTTAAAAAAAGATGACACCACATGTGGTTTGCAATGCAAAATAAAGAAAGTGGTCCCTTTATGAGTGTGTGAATATAAATTACAGATAAACAAAACAGTTTTTGGTTTGAGTAATAAGTTTTAGATATGCAAAATCAAAATTTTTAATAATCAATCTTTGATAATTATCTTTCGAAAAATACAAAAGAAAATATTTTGGCACACAAATCATTTTGAACTAAAGGGCACTCGGTATAATGCATACCTCAGCCATTGGCAACACAACATTCAAACCTTTTACTTCACACACCTTTAAGTAAACGTATATACCATTTAAGGATACTTGGCGTAACCAACCCCTCATGTTACCACAATATTTCGCTTACAGTCAGACAGAGAAACAAACAAAAAAACAGACAAACAGAGTTAAAAACGTCTCATAAAAGTTTCAATTTCAGAAACATCAAAATCTCACTTTGCGTGACTTTTCCTTTGCAAATTTTGTCACAATTCAACCAGATCAAGTGCTGATGCCTGGGCATGTTCAATTGATATAGTTGCCAAGCCAACTAGTCTCTTTTCCAACATTGTAGAGCATATGTAAGTTTTTATAAGTTTGGGCTTTGAGAAACTACGTTCACCACTTGCCACTGAACACTGTATAAAATAATTTGTATAAAACTGTGACCCTTTAAGGTTCAGTAATGCGCCCCTCCGATGTCTGCGCCCCAGGCGGCTCCTCCTAATGGTAGCGCCGGCCCTGGTTGCAAGGTCCACCTTCGGTTGAGCTTCAACTTTCCGACAGATGGCCTCACATTATCCTCAAGCACCCTCTGGTACAATGAAGAATTCACAGTGGATTATATGATGGTGAGCTGCCGAAGGCCCTGATGCAGCAAAGCTGCCCCAAACCATAATATTTCCACCACCATGCTTTACAGTTGGTATCAGGGTCTTGTGGTCAAATGCTGTCTTTGGTTTTCACCAAACATGTCTTCTGGTACTGTGGCCAAATAGCTCTCTCTACCTTTGACTCATCTGTCCAGAGCACATTGTTCCAGAAGTGCTGGTCTTTGCCTAGGTGTTCATTGGCAAACTTTAGTCTTGCCCTGATGTTCTTTCTGGACAACAAAGGTTTCCTCCTGGCACACCTCCCATGTAGATCAAATTTGTGTAGCCTCTTTCTAATGGTAGACTCGTGCACTTTGACATCAACAGTGGAAAGAGCTACCTGTAGGTCCCGCGATGACATTCTGGGGTTCCTCGAGACTTCTTTCAGCATCTTTCGGTCTGCTCTCGGACTGAACTTGCTGGGGCGGCCTGGCCTGAACAAGTTGGCAGTTGTTTGGAATCTTCTCCACTTGTAGATGATCTTCTGGACAGTCGAATGATTGATTTCAAATTGTTTGGAGATCCTTTTAAATCCCTTCCCAGACTCGTAGGCATCTATAACCTTCTTTCTGAAGGCCTCAGAGAGCTCTTTTGATCTAGGCATGGTGACGCCGAACACTTCAACAACAAAGAGCAAACCAAACTAAATGTCTGAGGTTTAAATAAGACAGGTTCCTCCAAGATCCCCTCTAACGATGTTCTAATCATTTGCACCTGAGCTGGTGCACCTGATTCTAATTTTAGGTATTTGAAGTAGTGATAAATGTAGGGGTGTACTTACTTTTTCCACATGCAAAATTTGCATTTATGTTTTTTTAAATTATACAATGGAATACAAAATGTAAATGTTTCATGATATTTGTTATATTATATCACCTTTATCTATCATTGTTGAAAATATTGTTGAAATGAAGATCAAATAGCTGCATGTTGAAATATGTTGAAAAAGTCAAAACTATACATGGGGTGTACTTACTTTTTCACGTGACTAAGTGTGCCAAGTGCACATTCATACAAGGTAGACCAACAAAAACAGACAACATAAAATTGACAAAAAAATACAGGAGCTCGGCAACGGAGCATCATACAAATACCTTGGAGTCGAAGAGGGCCACTGAATAGGTCACAAAGCAATGCGCCATACAATTACCAAAGAATACCTGCGTAGAACGAAGCTGATCATGAAAACATACCTTTCTCCAAGGAACAAAATCAAAGTCAGAAACCAACTCAATACCAGTATTACAGTTGTTGTTGTTTCGTGTGCAGTCTGTGCCTGGCGGTTGCATAATTTTCTGGAAGCACAGCAGTGCCACTGATCCAGTGCTGCTGTTACCACAGTAAGCTGGTACTCATTTTGCCAATCTTGGAAGGATGCCAGGCTGAGTCTATACACCTGGTATTATTACAATGGCATGACAGGGAATCAAACTCAAGACTGTAAGATCTTAAGCTAGCCAACTTAACTGTTAAGCCAGGATCATAACTCTTACCTTGCAGTGTCCATATGTTTTATACCTCTCCCACCTCCCCCCAAGCCCTCTCCCTCCCACAGTTCTCTCAATGTCCCTGCTCTCAAATGTTGTGTTGTGTCCTTCCCCCTCTCTCCCCATCTTGTCTACCGCTCCCCTTATTTTGTGTTTTATGTGTCGGTTTGACTTTTTGTGTGATTAATGTTAGCTCTTTCACGAGCCTTGATCTTGGATAAAAAAAAAAACAAGAGAAAAATGACCACAGTGTGGTCATCAGCTGCGACGTGTAGAATCATGAGGATATCCGTTGCAATATGCACTACCAAATTCGACCAGTCATTAAATTATACGCATGCACCAGCGTCTTTTTGTCTTTCAGTTCTGGTCTTGTCCTTTGTTTTGCGACGCAACCTGCTTCATCAACTGATTACATATAATGTATGGACATGAATGTTATTTCTGTTAATGTTAATGTTAATTCATTAATCTTATTTATTAATGTTAATTCTAGGTGGCAGAAGGATAATTTGAAACGGGCTTGGTCGGTAGGGGAAGTCCGAGTGTATGCACATGCGCTATTCAATAATTACACCTAATTTGTGTCAAGTTCTGTGAAACGAGATTGATATGAAAACATTCATGTTGTCTTTGTTGCTAAATTTATTCTGGTTTCTTCAAACGAATCGCGATTTTAGTCCGCGATGTTCTTACCTCATACAAACGCACGTCCGAGTGTATGCACATGCGCTTTTCAAAAAGGCACCCCGACACCAAGAACAACAACGCGGTCCTCTCATAGAGCTGCTCGTCGCAGTTAAAAAGGCACCCCAACAACAAGAACAACAACGCGGTCCTCTGATAGAGCTGCTCGTCGCAGCTAAAAAGGAAAAAAAAGCCGGGTTGTGGATGCTTAGTATCCCAGTTAAGCCTGGCCTAGTATCCCAAGATAGCTGCAGAATAATAAACTTGCCACAAACAGAAATCAATAAAATAGATACCAAAACAAGGAAACTCCTTACCATCCATAAGATATTGTCGCGTGCCTGCCCTCTGGTGAACACCGCAGGGCGACACAGATGACCAAACGAGCTTTAACTCCGAGGCATTCAATTTAATGGCGGACCTTCGTTATACGCGCAGGGAAAGGACAAGGATGAACTTACCTGGATGGCTTCCACCCAACTACTTCACACCTGGATAAATTAACTCAAACAACATGGAATTAAACTGTACAAAAATACTGGCTTTATTGAAGAAAATGCCGGTAACAAAATAAAACATGGCCAAATAAAGACTATAATTCCTAAACGGGACATCCCCCCTCAGACTTGATTACAACACAAGGGAAAAAATAACTGGAAAATAAATATGTGTGATTTGTGGCACTTAGCTCTAAGTTGCTCTTAAACCACCATGGAGAATCGTCAAAGATTGTCTGAGGCCTCCACGTTCTTGCGCACGAAAACACGCTCATTGGCGCGCAGTAGGCCTTGGCGTGCAGATCACTCTTACAGACGCACATGTCCTCACAATCTTGTTCACCAACACCAACACCACAGCCAGACGATGCAAGGAAGTCCAGAGCCTCGACCGTTCGTTGTCAAAATCCAGGACTCAAGAAACAAAGAATAAGAGCGATGTCGGGACACGACCGTTCACCACCAGATCCACAACCTGAGAGAGAAAATGTCCGCCATTCTAATTGTTTTGTACTTGCGTCTCTGACGTCATCCCACAATGTCTCTGTGTCCGCTCCTATCAGTGAGTTCCATCTTACCAGTCCTTGCGCCAATCAAATCCCGGACCAATCACTGCTCTTCAGGGCGTGGCTTCACGGACATTTTGTGCCTGTGTGCTCACCAGGTCGATGGTATCCACGGTAGTGCTCAATGCCCTGTTTCTGATTGGTTTTTATTTAGTGTGGTTAATGGTAGGTTTCTTACTATTTGTGTGTGCTGGTATGTCATAAGGAATGGAGGAAAAATAACAGAGGCCACTACATACAGGGGATTAATTACCCATAATCCCTCGCTAATTAACAAACCCCACCTCTCATGGGGACAAAAATATGCTCTTTCATGACATACGGTCTACACAAATTTCCTACTTATTACATGTGGTTTCTCCTTCTTCACGAAAGTCGGAGAACACTACCTTTGCAATTCTACCTGAGGTAATCCCTGCCTACCCCCTACAAACGTAACAATATTCTACAAAAATCAATGCATCCCGAGAATGTGCAGCCAGACGATGCTTTAATGTAACATCGCCATGACTGTACATTCCCGAGAATGTATAGTCATGGCCAAAAATATTGGCACCCTTGCACTTTTTTCAAATAACTCACAATTTTCTCCAAAAATAAGTTTGAATTGACAAAAGTATTTGGTCTCCACAATTCTTTACTTCACTGTTAATATTACAGAATCTTTGTGTTTCATTCAGAACTTAAAATATCCTTTATAAAAAGAAATGGCATTGACAATATTATTGACACCCTGGACTTAATATTTGGTTGCACAGACTTTGGACAAAATAACTGCAGTCAAGCGCTTCCTCGAGCCATTAATGAGCTTCCTACACCACTCACCTGGCAGTTTGGCCCTTTCTTCTTGTGCAAACTGCTCCAGTTCTCCCAGATTTGAAGGGTGCCTTCTCCCAACTGCTGTTTTCAGATCTCCATGCATTTGTTCAATGGGATTTAGATCTGGACTCATTGCTGGCCACTTCTGAACAGTCCAGCGTTTTGTTTTGAACAATTCCTGGATGCTTTTTGAAGTGTGTTTGGGGTCATTGTCTTGCTGCAAGACCCATGACCTTCGACAAAGACCCAGCTTTCTGACACTGGGTTGAACATTACGCTCCAAAAAGCCTTGGTAATCTCCTGATTTCATGATGCCGTGCAAACATTCAAGGCACCCAGTGCCAGAGGAAGCACAGCAAACCCAAAACATCACAGAACCTCCTCCATGTTTGACTGTAGGGAAGGTGTTCTTTTCTTTGACAGCTTCATTTTGTTTTCTGTGAACATAGAGATGATGTACTTTTCCAAAAAGCTTTAATTCGGTCTTATCTGTCTGCAGGACATTCTCCCAGAAGGATTTTAGCTTGTTCAGGTGTGTTTTGGCCAACTCCAGTTGGGCTTTCTTATGTCTCTCTCTCAGCAGTGGGGTCCTCCATCGAACCCCCTTTCATCGAGTTGGCGACGGATGGTGTGAGTTGAAACTGTCGTACCTTGTCCCTGAAGGTCAGCTTGAATCTGTTTGGCAGTTGATCGAGGTGCTTTCTCCACCATTCGAACAATCTTTTGCTGCAATCTTCAATCAGGTTTTCTCTTGCGGCCACATCCAGGGAGGCTGGCTGCAATGCCATGGGCATTAAACTTCCTGATAACATTGCGTACAGTGGACACATGAACAACAAGGTCTCTGGAGATGGACTTGTAGACTTGAGATTGTCCATGCTTGGCAACAATGTTATGTCTGACCTCCTCAAACAATTCTCTGGTTTTCTTTCTTTTCTCCATGCTCATTGCAGTAAACATAGTGACACAAAACAGCAGAATGACTCCTTTTCTCTATTCAAACTGGTTGAATGAGTGATTATTATATTGCAGGCACCTGCAACTCATACATCACCATAGGTGAGTTAAATTCCAAAGTAAAGGAGAATCACCTGCCTGAAATCTCATTATTTCTAACAACTTCTAAAAGGTACCAACAATATTGTCCAGGCCATTTTATGATTTATGTGTGGAATAAGCTAAGATTTGGTGATATCTTCAGCTTTTTTGTTTTGTTCCACTGCAAACCAAAGAAATACATATGTGGATATCAAAAGATTTTAAAATTTCAACAATTCTGGAAGAAATGGTGCATTATTTGAAAAAAGTGCAAGGGTGCCAATATTTTTAGCCACGACTGCACCTGCTGAGACGAGGAGGAGGTAGCAGCCTGATGGAGCTCAACCAGCTGCACAGAATGACAACTGTAGGATTGGCCGAATATGTAAACAGTGCAACAGACTACCGAATGCAATTTGTATACAAATACAAAGACAACAAACCAGAGACATATCCCAAACCCAACAAGCAATTTTTTTTCCCAAAGACGGGTGCAAATGGGAAATATCACACATGAAAACGAAACAGCAATGAATACAGCCCTAACTATTGCAAAAAAGACAAAAGAAAAATATAAAATAAAATTTCAACAGATATACACCGAAACTGGGAAAATGATAAAAAAGCAGGAAGGTATAAAAAAAGGTTGGATAGACTGGTCATCGACAACTAAGGCTCATTGGTATAGCTAAGAGAAAGAGGTCAACTCAACTTGGATGGAGAACGAATCATAATAAATGCCAAAGACCAAGGACACTACACCAATAGCTTTAATAAGATGGCGGGACTGAGTCAATCGGGCAAGTGTAGGTTCTGTGAGGTAGACACAGAAAGCACGAGCCACCTCCTATCAGGATGTTAGCTACTCATTTCAGAGCAGCTGTACACCCAAAGAAACAATAAAGTACATAGACTGTAGAGTAATCCACAGGCACATCTGCAAAAATCTTAATATCCCAGTTCCAGAAAACTCATGGAAACATGAAGCAAAAGCAATCACTGAAAACAAGGAAGTAATACTCACGTATGACCTAATGATCCCATCGAGCGTGAACATAGAAAACAAAGCATTGGGACTGGATATAGTACTGAGGTACAAAAACGAAAATAAGGCATTGCTCATCGAGGTGTCATTCCCCAGCGATTTTGGCCTAAATAACGCAAAAATCAAGAAAATGACCAAATCCAAAGACCTCATCCATGAAGTGAAAAGATCCTGGAAGCTGGAGCGCTGGGATTGTACCAGTAATTATTGGAGCAATGGGAGTGACAAAAATAAACTTGAAGAGATCCGAAAAAAACATCCCTGGGAATTTTACTGCAAACAAACTACAGTGGGAGGCTGCGATCCGGGGCTCAATGACTATCCTGTAAAGAGCCCTCGGAACAAAACTTTGAGAACAAGAAAACTTCACAAACTGGTCCATGAATCATGATCCCTTATTGAAACGGACGTGGATACTGTGAGTCCTGGGAGAACTCCATTCCACCTCCTGAAAAGGGCATTTGGAGATAACACCAATGACATGCATGCACGCACAGTCGCACACCCATGTGCACACATGCATGCTCCATCATTCTGGGACCTGCTGGCAACAGCAATATAAATATTCTTTACTTTTGTAAGCTTGTATCACTGCAAACTGCAATGCTCAGTTTTGATTTCCTCAAAGGAGTTGACATTTGTGAAGAACCAGCTTTCCTGTGTGCAAAGTTGAGCTTCTCGGCATATATATATATAATTGCTCCAGAATCAGGCACAGCTTAACATTTCCTTTTGGTCATTACAGAATAATCACTCCCAAAGCACCTGGTAAGTATATCTCCATTACCTTGTACAAATGGTACAACAGAGCCACTTCACAACACTCTGAGCATTAAGTTGAGAAGATACATGCACTTGAAAATTATTGATGAATTTGATATGTACTTATAAATTCTGCACCAATTTAACTGGAACATGTTCACACATGATGCAGATAATGAGTCGATAAAATTATTGAATCAATTGCTGTGTACGACTACAAAACCACAGCATGACTGGTTGTACCTATTTCTATGATATTGCATCTTAAAGGATATTCCAAAAGCACCAGGTAATTTGATCATTTAATGATTTGGATGAAACAATAATTTGATTGGCACTTCAGGAAGTAGATGAAAAAAAAGAAAAGATTGCTCAGAAAAAACTTGCTAACTCCTATCCTGGATCAGGAAATCTGACAATGTGTCATGCTGATCACTGATGTCATGCAGGAAATCTGACAATGTGTCATCTCATGCTGAAGTGCACTTCTGCTATGACAAAGAAGCCATAACTCACCTCTATCCCTGATAAGAGTGTGGACTGATTTGGAGCTGTGATGAACACGGGCTCCTTGTTCAGATTCAGGAACCGCAAACGCATCTCGTTGCCCACAGGAAAATCTGGTAGAGTATTCTGTGAAAAAAAAAAAAAAAAAAAATGCGACGGTATCGCCAATATGCCTACATATGCCCATAGTCCCACAACGGGTAGATGCCATCATTCACTGTCCGAAAAATAACAAGTTTGATTTAAATCCCTTCAGCTGTTTTCAAGTATCACATTTTTACCAGCCATGGCAGGTTTCACATCGGTTGGTGAAGCAGTTTCAGAGAAGGGATTTTTTTAAAATATCGGCTTTCAAGGTAATATGGCTGCCACACCATGTGACGTATGACCTTTAAAAATGTACACTCTGCATATGTATGGGTAGGGGATAAAGCTTGTGAAGTTTAGTGTTGATTGGATAAGGTTCGTTTTTCTATCCAAATTGGCTGCCCAACCACGTGACCTATGACATCATCATTTTCAAACTATATGCAACAGTGGTGTTAGATGATATTTGAAAAATTTCGCATCGATAGGGTAAGCAATTTCAGAGATATATTTTATTTAACATTTCCCTTCAATCCAATATGGATGCCACACCATGTGACCAATTAGGTTTTAGTGATCATCTTTTAATCGCCATGCCTAGTCAATGACATATGTAAAGTTTCGGGTCAATCAATTTGGTGGTTTGGGAGAAGATTTTTTTTAAGGCTGTAGGTTAAATCCAATAAGGCTGCCAAACCACGTGACATATGATGTCATAAATTTAATATTTCAATACAAATGGGTCTTAGATCATGTGCATGGAATTTCAGATTTTTATGATAAGGAATTTGATTAAAACATTTTTGGCTGGTATACCACTTCACCTATGATGTCATCATTATCATGCTTTTGTTCCCCATTGGGAGTCCTTGAAAATGTGCCAAGTTTCAAATTTTTCCATTCAGCGGTTTCTGAGAAAGAATTTTTTAATTATTTGCGTTTAATCCAAGATGGATGCCATACCACGTGACCTATGACGTCACAATTATCAGAAAAACATTCTGCATGGGTGTCACTTCTACCTTGAAAGTTTTGTCACAATCGGATAAATGGTTGCTGAGAAAAACGAGGTTTAGCCCATACTGGGACAACCTGAAAACATAATGCCTCCGGCCACCTTTGGGAGCGGAGGCATAAAAAGAGAAAAAAAGGAAACATCAAGATTGCAAGTCGTAGTTTGACCCTCAAATTAGGCACCAATAAGAAAACATGAATGACTGCACTGGGGTCAAAACCTGTGACAAATCCAGTAATTGGGAAATGAGCATTTAAAGCTGTCTTTAAAAATGAACAGTTTGATTGGGAAACACAAATTTAATGCGCTATTGAAAAATTAGCTCGACACTTGCGTTCTGATGTACCATGAGTTCTGACATGCCATGAGTTCTGAAGTGCCACGAGTTCTGATGGGCTTGACTAAAACTTACTATTATTTGAAATATGATTAGATTTTTTTGGGGTCCTGTAGTGGCATCATTTTTCCTTTCATGTTAAAATATCTAAATATGCTTGAGCTCGGGTGGATCGAGGGTTTTCCGGAACCGGGTGCCACCAGGAGTGAGACGAGCAAATTTGCTTGGTCGCAGTTGGAATAAAGTATTGACTCGGATTCCGAACGCCTAGGATGTCTTTTCATTCCACGCTAAAGTCCTTCATCGTCAACAAAACGCCACCCAAACAAAGCCAATGGAAATCTGATGCAACAAACCCAGGCAGTGTATAATCAGCAGAGGCGTATAGGCATAATGGTAGGCCCACCAGGAAACAAGATGGTGGCCATATTATTTTGTCACGGTTCTCTGGTGGGTGGAGTCAAGCGACAGATGTGGGTGTGGTCTGGCAGCTCCCCAACCAATGGGTGCACAATTAAAAGAAAATCGACCGACAACAAGATCCCCAACAACAATAGCCACAGCAATGCAAAGCTCTTGTGGATCTGCGAATGTCGCAGGTAAAAAAGCAATATCCTAAGAAAGTTGTACACAAAGCAATGAACACTCATACACAAGCACAGAAAAGCTTCCATGGACTGAAGTAGACATGGTGAAAATGTGCATCTTTCCTGGATTAATGAAACACTTATGATAATTTTTTTCTTGTTAATTATATAGAACATCCTAGATGGATTGAAAAGTAAAATAAAACATAGGGGCAATACCCCTGGCGCTCACCTGGTAGAACAAACAGTATACTGCACTGACTAAAGGTATATTAACCCAATTTCAATGCTTGCTAGAAGACAGGCCAGCATGTAGAATCATACTAACATAATCATAACACTTTAAACAAACAAACAAAAAAATACCTATTTTGAGGGGCAATCCCCCGGTATACCCCATCGGGACTCTATTTTTTTTATGCCATGAACAAACTTTGGTACATCACACGGGTGATGAAGGTTGTGGTGAAGTTTCATCGACATTGTGTGTGTAGGTTCTGAGAAAAAAGCAAATACATATTTTGGGGGACAACCCCCCCCCCCCCCCCCCCATATACCGCCTCAGACCCCGATTTTTTAAATGCCAGGAACAAACCTTGGTACAACACAGGTGATTAAGGTTATAGTTAAGTTTCATCAGAATTGTATGTGTAGTTTCTGAGAAGAAAGCAAATACCTATTTTGGGGGGCAACCCGCCCCATCCGCCCCCATAGATCCCCAAAGGGGCAGATTTTTTTCATGCCGTGAACAAACTTCGGTACATCACGGGTGATGAAGGTTGTGATAATGTTTCATCGAAATAGTGTGTGTAGTTTCAGAGGAAAAAGCAAATTCCTATTTTGGGGGGTCAAACGTGGATCCACTTTGACCCCGGTAAACCCCCTTAGATCCCAATTTTTTTTAATGCCGTGAACGAACTTTAGTCACATCACAACAAATATCATTGGTGCCAAGTTTGGTCGCAATCCCATCAGTGGTTTCGGAAAAGAAGTTTCAAGTTTTTACGGACTGACGGACGGACGACGCGCCGTCACATAAGCTCCCCTGAACTTTGTTCCAGGTGAACTAAAAATATGCTGGATTTTCTTGAGCTACTGTCAGTAACTCGTTTGTAGAACGATTTTAATGCATCACGTAACATCCAATCTCCTTTTTTAAACCACACACACTTATTTTAATGACACATAATGTGGGAATTTAGCCAAGGTATCAGCACATTTAATGGCCTACCTTTTGAGGGATACTGCGAGATATTTAACTTCTATATCCAAACTTCAGTTGGAACAGTGAACAACGCGTCAACATCAGTCAATGTGTTGTTGTATTTGGAGCCAATGGAGAGATTTTAACATGAGAGTAACATGGGTACACTTTTTAATGAGAGATCCAAGTGAGCAGCAGCATTCTGAATTCTTTCTAATTCCCTTATTTCTTTATCTGGAAGTCCAGAAAAGGTAGAATGATCAATTATCAAGAAGTGAAGATACAAAATCATGGACAAGTCTTTTTTTAGGAAAATAAAATGATAGAAAGGTGAGGGGATAGGGGGTGGGGGTTTCAGATTTCACTTTTTATGTCATACTTATAATGTGTACTGGATCCGATCATGAAATCTGAATCCACATTTCGATTATATGCTCTGCTCAGTCCGTGAGAGTAGATAGTGTCTCCAAGCCAAGGCTCGTTTGAATAGGCCAAAACAAACTGGCGGCTTAAGAATCCTGCGATGTGCCAGTGGGCTGACCAAGATGGTGGACCACCATTATGGTAAGGCTTTTTTGGGGTTTTTGCTAATAAGCATTTTTTATTTTTTGGGGGGGTTTTAACACCCAAAGACACAGTTTTCATCCATGCCATCCTTTGGAGTTTCAAAAGAGTATGCATGCAAAGTGTGGGGCTGATAGGTTTCATGTTTTTTGAGTTGGAGGAGACTAATACACACACACACACACACACACACACACACACACACACACACACACACACACACACACACCCTTTTATTATTATAGATGGGTGGTGGATCGAGTGCAGCCATCCGGCTGCTGGTTGCATCATTTTTCTGTGGGCGCGTCTGCCACTGATGCGATGCCTCTCTATAACCAGTTATCTGGTCCTCATTTTTCCGAACCTCAGAAGGTATGACAGGCTGAGTCAACCCCACCTGGCGTTATTTCAACGGGATTCAAACTCAGGACCTTAGGATCCCAAGCCCGCTGCCCTAACCATTAGGTTTAACCAAGTTAAACAAGAATGACCGCACAACCTACGACAAAATCCAGTAACGGGCCGATTGGGAAGTGAAGATAACAAAAGCATGTCATGTCTTTCAACTACTTTCAGGTAATCACATCTACTTTTAATTAATAACAATAGAGGTTGGTGTTATCTGGCAGGATGGTACAGAGGTAGTGCAGTTACCTTTGAGAGCTGTTAAATCTAGGTTCCAGTCAACTAGACTATAAGCTGTCAAGTTGGTGGTTGCAGGCCAGACATTTCAAAATGATGTGTGCCGTCCCTCAGATGGATCTTAAGGTGGGAACCCATCCGATACCATGAATGTTAACGATCCCGTGGTGTCTTTCGCAAAGAGCGAGTGAGTTATGAAAGACATTCTGGCCAAATTCACATCTTTGCAATGATGAGACCGATTTCATAGCATTGACCTTGTCTTTAAGCAGAGCAGCAGAAATAGACAGGTTAGTTTTGAGGTAGCGCATCGTTTTATTCCTAAACCTTTCGAACACTATTTTTACAAACATTTATTATGTGTTTTTGCTTTGTGTTTTACTCTTGGTTTCTTTCTTTCCTTTTTTTTTCTCTCTTTCTTTCTCTATACATCTATGGATAGGTGAACTCTTGCAAATTATTTTTGTGAGGCTCATTTGGCTGTGCCTCAAAGAGAATGAGGTAGAGGAGTAGCAGCTGAATGACGAATCATATTCAAGTTCCTCCTGATGGCTCCAATGCTGTATTTGATCTTTTATTTGATTTCAATACATTATGGTTGAAAGGGCACTTACATCAATACTGCGCTGAACCAGTGAAGCCAAGATGAACGCGATGACAGCCAAAAACATGCCAGTTGCCATCCGTCTCAGGGGTCTGCACCACAAGGAAGGCACAGCACAGTCCTTTAGTGGTTACGAGCATTGAACCCATCGCTTCGTTAAACAACATAACTTATTGTATACGTTACATATTGTATATATTTTTTATTCCAGAAACAGTTTGTTTATTGCTAACAACCCAGCATTTTAGTAATACGCACAATTATTTGCAAATAAATAAATACATTATGAAATGGTAATATGTTTTCAGGGATGAAATGTTATGTCATCATTTTTTTTTATATTGTGTTACGTGGTCCCCTCGGTGAATACCTGGTCTCGGTGACCCCCGGACCATGAGAGGAACTCCGCCAGCAAGCTGTATTATATATGCGCTTTCGCCACGCAATCCATATGAATTTCACCCAGGAGACAACTGATGTTCAAGGATATATTTCCAATGGTAATGATACCATACAATTTCAATGACACAACCACGGAGATTTTCCCCGAGCAATCAACAATACACAACCATCAACAATATTTCAATGACACAACCACGGAGATTTTCCCCGAGCAATCAACAATACACTACCATCAACAATTCCCCAGCCACAATCAATTCCCTATGAGTAAGATGGCCATCTTATATACGTGTGTCCCGGTGAGTACTCACGACACTCTTTTGGTCTCGGTCCCGCACAATGTCTCTGGGCCCCTCCTGACCAAGATGATAGTCGGCGTCGCCGCACTCGGGCGGTTGAACGAACCCCGGGTGGACGTGTTTCCACCGGGCAGGTATCGTACCCGGCACCCCGGCTACCGCCCCTCGCGGCCACGCGACGCGGGGACGGGAAAGCAAGCCAAAAGCCCCACGCCGCTTGCCAGGCGTGTTAGGCCCCAACGGGCGACCCGTACGCGTCTTTTTAGACGATGTTGGGAACGGTGCCAGACGCGGGGTCGATGCACGGCCCCACGTCAACTTGACGTCTCCACCGGGCAGGTACACATCCCGGGGATTCCTCTCGCCAGGCGGGCTTCGGAACGCCGCTTTTCCACACGGCTCAATCAATCCCACCTTTCGTCGGTGCGGGGCGAGGAAGAAGAATACCCGTCCTTTTTTCCTCGTGTCTTTTTTCTCTTCCGTTTCCGGTCACTTCCGTTTCCGGCCACTTGTTCAGAAGGGCTCCTGACCCTCCAATCACAACAACCCTTAATATACTACACACGGATAAGCAAAGACCTGAATGGTAATCCACATACATTCACATAAATATGTAACACTCCCCCCCTTCAAGAAAGAAAGTTTGAACCCAGCGAAAACTTTCTTTGCCGGCCAATTTGGAGAAACAAACCAGATAACTCAACCCCCCCACATTATCAGTTGCCACCGGCCACAGTTATCACTTAAAAATAAAGCAACCAAAATTTCACCACAACCCCTCCAGATTCCTCACTCTGGACTAAGCACCAGCAACGACATTGTCCCTGCCAAATCAAACTCCATCTCATGACCCTCTGACTTTGACCGCCAGTTTCTTGTGAATGAAGGTTAAGGGGTTGATCACAGATCCAAAGTTAAGCCACTCGATAGCACTTTTTCTGGGAGGCCAAGCCGAGTATTCACTACATGGATGCCTTTAGGAACGTGGAGTTCACGGTTAGTCTGTGCAGGAAAGTTCTCTACATGGGCGCCTTGAGGAACGTGGAGTTCACGGTTAGTCCGTGCATGAAAGTTCACTACATGGACGCCTTTAGGAACGGCGTTCACGGTTAATCCGTGTAGGAATCTTGGCTCGGCGGCTCCGCCGCATTCAGTGCTTCAACTTCTCAGAACTTCCCTAATAATTAGGGTGGGACCACTTGTCCCTGTAGTCCCATGAATAGCGGTCTCCTTCTCGGCCACTACTTTGCCAATCCTTCCTTCGGGAGCGGCCGTAACTCAGGGAGCCTCCATAATAATATTGATTGCGGCCACCACCAACACTACCGCCCAGTTGTCCTCTCCTGTAGACCTCTCGACGTCTACGAAATGCCTTCCCTACTGTTATGGTCCGACCCTCCAAATCCCTGCCATTCCAATTCTTCTCTGCCTCTCTGGCGTCTTTTGTGCTGGCAAACGTGACAAAGCCGAACCCTCTTGACTGTTGCGTTTCCCAGTCTCTTACCAATCGCACTTCCACCAGCGGCCCATATCTGTTGAAGACAGAGGTCAGAACTTCTTCCTCTGTTTTGAAGTTCAGTCCCCCTACAAATAACTTGGCACTTTTGTCGCCATCCCGAGCTGGTGTGGCGTTATTTTCCCTGCTGGGCTCTTTACCAACCCTCAGGTTACCATAAACTTGACCCCCGGCCAAATCATTCCCGATAACCACAGATACACCCTCTACAGGAAGCGTGGCTTGTAAACCGACGGTGACCGGTCCTGACACCAAATCGGACTCCAAATGGATGACATGAAGGGGAGCACTAACACCGCCCCCGATCCCCTGTAAACGAACACTATCCCCCGTTGCCGTCTCCTCGGACCATGGCAAAATGCCTTCCAGCATTAAAGATTGATGTGCCCCTGTGTCCCTCAATATCCTAACCGGTTTCCGGTTAGTCGAGGCTCCATCCCGTGACACAAACCCCTCTGAAATAAATGGTTGGTAACCCTTTTGATGGCGATTTCTCACAATGGCCATTGCGTTTGGAGTCGTAGTAGTCGGACTCCGCTCTGGGTCTTCGCTTTTCATGCGGTAACAACTGGACATCAAGTGTCCAGGTTTCTTGCAAAAAGCGCAAGTAGGCCCGGAGGAAAAACTCGTGGTCTGCCTCGGGCCCCCCGAACTATAAGTTTGTCTTGGGCCCGCATCCCTCTGATTTCGAACAGGTGGGGTATCATAGTTGTCCCCATAATCATCTCGAGGCCGCCGCCATGTATGGTCGTTCTCCGCACCTGCTGTTCCCCACCTCCCCTGCGGAGATCTAGGCGAGGAGTTAGGTTCGTGGACCCCTATTCGGTGGGTTAAGGCATAATCATCTGCCATGGTGGCTGCGTCCCACAACTTTGGTACCTTCTTTTCCTGCAGGTACACTTTGATGTCCTCGTGGACACACTGCTGGAATTCCTCCACCAGGATCAAATCCCGCAATGTCTCGAAGTCTTTCCCGACTCCTTTTGACTCACACCACCGATCAAACATGTTTTCTTTCACTCTGGCAAACTCCACATGGGTCTCACTCTCCCTCTTCCTGGCATTCCTGAATTTTTGCCTGTAAGCTTCCGGAACCAACTCATACGCTTTGAGGATGTGCGTCTTCAGTACCTCATAATCTGCACATTGGTCCATTGGTAGCGCCGAATAAATTTCCTGAGCTTTCCCCACCAGCACACTTTGCACGAGTATGGTCCAGGCCTCCTCCGGCCAGTTTAATTGTCGAGCCACTTTCTCAAAGTGTGGGAAAAATTTCGCGACTTCCTTTTCACTGAACGGTGGAACCAGCCTCACATGTCTGCCCACATCCCAGGTTTTCTGGTTAGGTGTCGACCCCGTCAGCAAGGGTGGTGCCTCTCCCCGTTCTCTCATTAACTCCAGCTCCTTGAATTTGATTTCTTGCTGAAGCTCCATGTCACGTTCCTTTAATTCCCTTTCCGCTTTTCTCTCCTCTGCTTCGAGGTCCCTTGCAGCTCTCCTTTCCTCTGCTTGTTCCTTTTCTCTTCTTTCCTGGAGTTCTCTTTCCACTCTCCTTTCCTCGGTTCTTTCTTGTGCTGTTTTCTCTTCCAACCTTTCCTGGAGTTCTCGTTCCACTCTCCTTTCCTCTGCTTTTTTGTCTTCTAACCTTTCCTGGAGTTCTCGTTCCACTCTCCTTTCCTCTGCTTGTTTCTCTTCTCTCCTCGCTTCTGCTTTCCTTTCTTCTTCTTTTAACCTTTCCTGGAGTTCTCGTTCCACTCTCCTTT
Organism: Myxine glutinosa; assembly: GCF_964187855.1. Lineage (NCBI taxonomy): Eukaryota > Metazoa > Chordata > Myxini > Myxiniformes > Myxinidae > Myxine > Myxine glutinosa. The sequence continues at coordinate 104,127,944 of NC_136270.1, forward strand.
CCTCCGCTTGTTTCTCTTCCCTCCTCTCTTCTGCTTTCCTTTCTTCTTCTGCTCTTTCCTTTTCTGCTTTCCTTTCTTCTTCTTTAATCCGTTCCTGGCTCCGTAATTGCAACTCCAGTTTCCGGAGCTCAACGTCTTCTGGTTCTTCGGGTAGCCACTCCCAGGCTAACTCGTCCCATGTTCCTAATCCCACCATAGATTGTATCACCGTGGCCTGCAACTCTGCCTTCCTCAAATTAGTTCGGACCTCCAAGTTAAAATGTTTGGCCAATTTCAAGAGGTCCGACTTTAGCAACGCTCGGAACTGTGCCTCACTCGGGGTTACCCCAAAGTTCTGTGCCACAAACGCCATGGTGCCTATCGTTAACACCTGTTAACCTTCACCCAAGACTTTACCCCAATTTCTCAAAAAAATTTACCAATTAATAATTAATTAATAAATTTTAATTAATAAAAAAATTATTATTTTATTATTTTATACAATTTTAAATCCCGGACGAGCCCCCAATTCTGTTACGTGGTCCCCTCGGTGAATACCTGGTCTCGGTGACCCCCGGACCGTGAGAGGAACTCCGCCAGCAAGCTGTATTATATATGCGCTTTCGCCACGCAATCCATATGAATTTCACCCAGGAGACAACTGATGTTCAAGGATATATTTCCAATGGTAATGATACCATACAATTTCAATGACACAACCACGGAGATTTTCCCCGAGCAATCAACAATACACAACCATCAACAATATTTCAATGACACAACCACGGAGATTTTCCCCGAGCAATCAACAATACACTACCATCAACAATTCCCCAGCCACAATCAATTCCCTATGAGTAAGATGGCCATCTTATATACGTGTGTCCCGGTGAGTACTCACGACACTCTTTTGGTCTCGGTCCCGCACAATGTCTCTGGGCCCCTCCTGACCAAGATGATAGTCGGCGTCGCCGCACTCGGGCGGTTGAACGAACCCCGGGTGGACGTGTTTCCACCGGGCAGGTATCGTACCCGGCACCCCGGCTACCGCCCCTCGCGGCCACGCGACGCGGGGACGGGAAAGCAAGCCAAAAGCCCCACGCCGCTTGCCAGGCGTGTTAGGCCCCAACGGGCGACCCGTACGCGTCTTTTTAGACGGTGTTGGGAACGGTGCCAGACGCGGGGTCGATGCACGGCCCCACGTCAACTTGACGTCTCCACCGGGCAGGTACACGTCCCGGGGATTCCTCTCGCCAGGCGGGCTTCGGAACGCCGCTTTTCCACACGGCTCAATCAATCCCACCTTTCGTCGGTGCGGGGCGAGGAAGAAGAATACCCGTCCTTTTTTCCTCGTGTCTTTTTTCTCTTCCGTTTCCGGTCACTTCCGTTTCCGGCCACTTGTTCAGAAGGGCTCCTGACCCTCCAATCACAACAACCCTTAATATACTACACACGGATAAGCAAAGACCTGAATGGTAATCCACATACATTCACATAAATATGTAACAATTGCAATATGCACTTATCATCATCATGATCATCAAAAATAATACACCGCTTTATAGGCCTAGCCTAGTGCTACACATAATGCCAGAATGACGTGCCAGCGAAAAGAGCGTGACAAAATGGCGGATGGACAGAGAAATCCAGCTACTTTAATAGTGTACAGATTATTACTACAAGCAGGGCCGGCGCCAGACTATTTTGCGCCCTAGGCAAGGCCAGCTACTTGCACCCCCCCCCCCCCCCCCAATTTTTTTTTGCCAACTTCGATTATTAAAAACAGATGTCTTGCAGAAAAAATAAAAAGCAGAAAACTTGAAACTGCTAAATTAATTTTAACTTCAAGAATAAGTACCGCAAGATGCCAACAGCACCAATATTATAGGTGCAATATCCATAAATATGGCAGTGGCCCTGTTACCCCCACGCTTTGGGGCAAATGGGTTCACTTTAAAAAAAATGACACTACATGTGGTTTGCAATGCAAAATAAAGAAAGTGGTCCCTTTATGAGTGTGTGAATGGAAATTACAGATCAACAAAACAGTTTTTGGTTTGAGCAATAAGTTTTAGATATGCAAAATCAAAATTTTATAATAATCAATCTTTACTTATCTTTCGCAAATACAAAAGAAAATATTTTGGCTCACAAATCATTTTGAACTAAAGGGCACTCGGTATACTGTGTCCGGTCTTAAAACAATAATTTGTATAAAACTGTGACCTTTTATAGACCGAGCGCCAGCGAAATTTCTTCAACCGGAAAGAGACAGAAGGTTTCATTACATGAGGTGGTTGATCGTCCATCACTGACTGAAGGTCGGGATTGCTGCCGGGTCATAGCCTGTACCTTAGGCCTACAGGTGACCTTTTCGGGTCACCAAAAATGCACTTATTCAACCCAACAGCGACAAGGAAACTAATTGCACCATGACATTTGGTAGGGACCGTAGTTCACCAAAAGTACCGTGACAGCAATTTTATACCGTACATTTTCGAGAACAGCAGCTTTTTAAAATAGGTCACGTGACCACATTTATTCAACCCAAGAGCGACAAGCATCAAACTTGGTTCATATAATGCAATGGTTATTGCCAAACACCAAAATAACAATGACAGCAATTTTCTCCTGTACTTTGACCTTGACAGCAACCTTTGACCTCGACACACCCACAACGCAGATGCTTATGCAATCCAAATGCGACAAGTATCGAACTTTTTAAAACGCGATATGGAGATATTTTCAAATACAAAAATACCAATGACAGCAATATGTTCTCCTGTAGGCCTAATTTGACCTTGACCCACTTGAGCGACCCGGATGCGGGCAACCTACTTCCGGATTTCAATCGCTGGTCAACGTCTGTAACATGACGTACATATCCTAAAGCGATTCAACTCTCACTGGCCGTATTGAATTTGGTGTCGCAAACTGAATTTGGCGTCGTTCTCGAGCAGACTATTCATGCAAACTGCTCTTTTTACACTAACAAAAGCCAAAAGTTGAAAAAGGGGTGCCAACTATCCTTAAATATTGATATTAGCCCTATAGGCACGACGGATTCACATAGGCATCCAGGCACCCCCCGCTATTCAAATTTTAACGACCACAGTGGCAACCAAGTCGTTGGTCAGCCTGTACAATCTAATAACTGTGGAGTCTGTTGGGACACCATACACACACCTGCCATCTTTCGGTCGTTACTTGAAGTACAAAACCAATTTCAAACAAAACTTTAACTTTGTATTCAGTGCCTATAGGGTTAGGACATGCCACAATCGAACAATGGACTGACATGAGTTATTTCAGGTAATACAGACACACAGACGAGAAAAACATACGTGAGAAAAAGGATCGCTAGTCCGCGAATCAGTAAGACACTCACCTCATTCTCCATGATAACATGTCCAGTCCCAAGCAAGCCTTCAGACTTTCATGTAAACAGCTTCAGTAGTGATTTCTGTCACGAGCGAGTTTCTCACAAGTGGAAAAACCTGCAGGGGCGGTTCTAGGGGGGGCCCGGGGGGCGACTCGAAAAATGTATGGGATGTGTGGGCTGCCGAATACAGGGATCGGTTACAAAAGGCGGAAGCATGGAAATCGATGGCAGAATAGTTAGATAAAGATCGCGTTTTTAAAAGTTCGATACTTGTCGCATTTGGATTGCATAAGTATCTGCGTTGTGGGTGTGTCGAGGTCAAAGGTTGCTGTCAAGGTCAAAGTACAGGAGAAAATTGCTGTCATTGGTATTTTGGTGTTTGGCAATAACCATTGCATTATATGAACCAAGTTTGATGCTTGTCGCTCTTGGGTTGAATAAATGTGGTCACGTGACCTATTAAAAAAGCTGCTGTTCTCGAAAATGTACAGTATAAAATTGCTGTCACGGTACTTTTGGTGAACTACGGTCCCTACCAAATGTCATGGTGCAATTAGTTTCCTTGTCGCTGTTGGGTTGAATAAGTGCATTTTTGGTGACCCAAAAAGGTCACCTGTAGGCCTAAGGTACAGGCTATGACCCGGCAGCAATCCCGACCTTCAGTCAGTGATGGACGATCAACCACCTCATGTAATGAAACCTTCTGTCTCTTTCCGGTTGAACAAATTTCGCTGGCGCTCGGTCTATTAAGGTTCAGTAATGCGCCCCTCTGATGTCTGCGCCCTAGGCGGCTGCCTAGTTGGCCTAATGGTAGCGCCGGCCCTGACTACAAGGACATCATAACAAATCAGCAATGACCGTGCACTGGTAGGATAGCCATGCCTGGGGTAGAATGTTGGCCCAACTGTAAACTGCCACCCTGGTGTTTCACATGCCGTTCCTTGAATATAAGTTAATCCTTAGCATCCCATCTGCCAGCATTAATTTCTGGAAGTTAAAGATTCCATGGTGTCCTTCGTGGAGGGAAGGTGATCAATCACTGGGACCCTGAACAAATTCCATATTCCTGCTCTAACCTACAGAGTGCACCATCAATGGGACAGCTGTGCCCACCTCCTCGACTCCCCAGCAAAATGATGTTACCACAGCCATGTGCTGCTTACAAAGAAAGGTTGAAACAATTATGCAAAAATTGAATCCTCCACACCACAATGCTATTTTCATGGGTTGACAGGATAGTTAAGAAGTGGCATATCTGGTTTGGATTCTCAGCTTGACTATATACACTTATCATCGTGGTGCTTTCAAGGAAGAACCGACTATCCTTTGGAGAGATGTTAAAATGGATGCCCTATCAATGAACACTTGCTGTGGGAAGTGTAATCGTGTAATTCCACGATAATATCCATGGCTTCAGGTGACAGTGCACCACAATGTCATGTCATCCTCCATCTCCACCCATTATATTTTTACCTCGAGTAAACCTCCGCAATCCAAGCTCTCTTACACACAGGTAAATATGTTCCTCCTTCTCATTTCTCCTCCTTTATTTCATCATTCATTACCTTGTTTGGTATGCCCACCAGTTTTCCTATTGTCTTTCAGTTGCTTTTCTTCCCTGTCACATTATAACTTCATGCCCTTCAATGAGTCCACACTTTAACATAAAATAATTATGACGTCATAGGTCACGTGTTACGGCGCCATCTTGGAAAAACCGAAAAACTTTGCGCCTCTATATTTCCAAAAGCACTGAATAGGAAAAATTGCGACATGGCTCATTGCAAAGAACTCTCCATGGGGAATAGCATATGTTAATGATGTCATAGGTGCCTCCATTATGACGTCATAATTCAACAAGTACAAAACTTCATCGATCAAGATGAAATCTTTTGAGCCTCATCTCGGGATAAATTGGTTGAGAAAAAAAATGATGACGCCATCGGTCACGTGGTTCGGCCACCATGTTTGTTTTAACACAAAAGTCTGAACACAACTAAAAACACATCCTGGCGAGGGTCTGCAATCTCTGACAATTCTTTCTTGTTACCTTTAAAATTCGTTTTCTCTGCAACCGTTGGTCCGATTGACATGAAATTTTCACCATATAAGCGACTCTGGAATGCAATTTCACCACAGGAGCGAAATTTCCGGTAGAATTTTTTAATGATAATTATGACGTCATAGGTCATGGGATACGGGCACCATCTTGGAAAATAAACAAAAAAAATCTTTGCACAACTATATTTCCGAAACCGCTCGATGGAAAAAAATTGAAAGGTGGCTCATTGCAAAGTACTCCCCATAGGGGAATAATATATGTTAATGATGATGTCATAGGTGCCTTCATTATGACGTCATGAATCGACAAGTAGAACGCTTGATCCGATCAGGATGGAATTTTGAGTGTGATCCAGGGATAAATTGGTTGAGAAAAAAAATTGACGTCATCGGTCACATGGTTCGGCAGCCATATTTTTATGGCATGCGGTAGGGCAATGCCGGCTGGAACAGCGTTTGTCTGTCCGTCCGGTGTATGTATGTATGTATGTATATGTATGTATGTATGTATGTATGTCCCCCACAAACGTCCACCAATCAGAGCTGAGGATCCCGTCACTTGACCCAGCAGATCCGTGCCCAGCTACGCCGTTGTTGGACTGTTGGTCTTGTTTTTTGAGATCATGTCTTTATTTGGGGTGGATTTGTCGTGGACTAATATCATGTTCCCCACGTATGTTGACCACGTATTCTGAAGATCTGAAGAAATAAATGTGCTAAAATCCATGTGCCATCAATATTAAGAAACATTCAGAGAAACCTACATACATTAATTGTATGTGTATGCATGTCATTGCCTCGCAATTTGAGCAATTATCATATGATAAAATTATTTAAAAAAAAAAAATCCTTATGATTGCGGAGTTCAGAAACACCCTGTATATAGTAAATGCGTCCTTTCTCGAAACGGCTCAGCTTGTTGATGGAATTAGAGAAATAGCAATCAGAGAGATTTTTATTTCTGCTTTCAGAAACAGATGGCGTCTTACTTGTAATACCGATAAGATTTATCTCTATTTGAGTTTTCTTTCGTTTCTTTATGGAAAAAAGTACAAAAAGTTTTAATTAAAACAAAAGCCGCGTCGATGTTACACAATGCCTAGATGCAGCTGTGCCTATAACGTCGATGTTATAGGCACAGGACATTCCTATTGATTCGATTACTTGATGTTATTTTTGTGCAAAGTGAAAATATATCTCGGCAATTTCCCGTGTGTGGCGACGAATTTTTAATATATCTCAGCATTTTCCCGTCTGTTATTTCAGGCGGTGTATGACTGACCATGCCGCGTTTAAAAAAATATATATCTCGGCAATTTCCCGTGTGTGGCGACACGTGAACGAAGCTATGCTCCTCTCTCCACATTATTGTGACGACGTATAAATTAGATATTTCATCGTGACGATTGTCATCAAATGGACGAATTTTTAATATTTCTCGGCATTTTCCCATCTGTTATTTCAGGTGGTGTATGACTGACCATGCCGCGATTTAAAAAAGATATATCTCGGCAATTTCCCGTATGTGGTGACACGTGAACGAAGCTATGCTCCTCTCTCCACATTATTGTGACGACGTATAAATTAAATATTTCATCGTGACGATTGTCATCAAATGGACGAATTTTTAATATATCTCGGCATTTTCCCGTCTGTTATTTCGGGCGGTGTATGAATGACCATGCCGCGATTTAAACAAGATATATATATCTCGGCATTTTCCCATCTGTTATTTCGGGCAGTGTATGACTGACCATGCCGCGATTTAAAAAAAAAAATATCTCAATGGACTTGAAGTTACAGGCCTTTGAGAATTCATTTCGTTCTATAAAGGGCAAATTTCATCGGATTTTCTTCCCGTTTTTTTTCAACCGAGTCTAAAACTATGTTAGCGACTGTGAAAAATGAAATGATATATCGAATTTGATTTGAAATAAAACTGTGTGAGAGAGGAAGACACCATGGGCCTACGAAACAGGCCTCAAAGCTATGCGAGTTAATAAAATGGTGGATATTTGTTTATATGAAGCCTCTCCCACAATGGGTGGAGCTATGGTTCCCAGAATGGGTGGAGCTTTGAGGTTTTGTCTTCTCTGCAAGAACAAGAACAAGAAGAACAACAACAACAACAGCAGAGGGCACTCTATTAGCAGCGTCTGCGACGCGGCTAAAAAACATTTGTACGGCAGATGCTGACATATCCACCAAGTCAATATTTGACATAATTTCATTTAATTATACATCATTGTTGCATTGTTGAGCAATAGCTTTCTCGTTTCAACATCCCTCCATAATTACCTCTTTACATCATACTGTGTACAAGGCCTTTGAAATGGGAACCAACAAATAGTGATGGTGCACTTTGCCCAAACAGAAGCATGGGTTTCCACCATGGAACAATTTTTGGAATCTCTTTTATTTCTAACCTTTTTTTGAAAATCGTCGTGTTCTTTTAGATCATTTGAAATATTAATATTTCATCGATTTTTTATTTTCAAATTCTATTGGCAGGTAAAATAAGCTTTTAAAACCCTAAATCGGATAATAATGATAAAAATATGATAGAAATGAATATAAATTTGGAGCCATATTGAAGACATTATTAATATCAGATTTGGGGTTTAAAAGCTTATTTTACCTGCCAATATAATTATAAAACCATTGCACTCACTTTTTATGGCATAAAATTTATTTCACCAAAGATAGACATTTTCGAAAAATAATGATATATTCAAAAATTGGAAAAATATTAAAATTTCAAATTATCTCAAAAACAAGGATGATTTTCCAAAAAGTTCAAAAATCAAATAAATTGCAATTAGCTTTCTGAGTTAAATGACATTGTTTGAGAAAAATCCGCCATAAAATGAATGAGATATGGCAGCTCAAAAAAACGAAAAAATATTTCACAATAGCAGTGGCTACCCGATACTACAGAGATGGGTGAGCTTTTCCCTGTGGAGGTTTCAGGATGTGTTGGACATTGAAAAGCTATGGATTTATTGGCCTTATGGTGGTTACCTTTTGACTGCGGATATCTCGCAGCACTGCCTGACCCCACACCCTGTTGTACACTTTATACAGGCCTTTGGTGGCCTCAGAACTGAGATCAAGGTCAACATGTAGAAGCTTCAAACCTTTTCCAGATTCTGAAATAACTACACTCAAAGTTTGGGGCCTCACGATGTTATGGTTCGGCCGTGAAAGAATAACGTACAAACGCACAAAACAAACACAAACACTGGAAAATATTTCCATAGATTTGTCTCTGAAATCATGATTAGGCAAAGCTTGGCATTGATTGAAGTGAACTCATACTTTTACAGCCACATGTGTAGGTATATATATATACACACACACACATATAAATAAATAAATTTATATATATATATATATATATAAATCATATATATTGTTACAGACGCGGTTGTGGTTGTTGGTTTACCGAGCGGTTTGGTATGACCGCGTCTGCACAGTTTACCCGATTATACTCGAACGTTGGCCGAGTCGCGCTACGCTAAATCAATTGAGGAAAGGACACAACGGCTGGGTTAAATGACACGACACCAGGGGTACAGTTCTCAAGACCTCCGGAGGAGGTTATAATATTTCGGAACGTTGAGATTACAAGGACAAGAGGGACAGCATAGGAAGGTAGGCACTTAATCACGGTCTTATAGTAACCCCGACAGACCACAGATAAACAGGACAAGACTGACTCACACCGGGATTGATGGCAAGGAAGGGCAGGTAGTCGGTGGACAGCACAAGGTGCACCTTGTGCTGAGGGACAGGATAGCGCGGCCCAAAAGATGCAGGGAGGTCTCTCAGCGCTCGGAGGTGGCGTCTGGTTCTCTTCACTTCAAGCTCGGGGCGCATCTCTGATGTCACGTCCGGTAAGTCGCTGCGTATATCCGGCGGGGAGTGACACGCCCTCGGCTCGTTAGCTCCGCCCCAGATGGAATCGGCCCGTTGCTTCTTATTGGGTGCGGGGGGGTTACCGGGCTCCGCCCTTGACGAGGGGCTGACAGCCAGCCCCTTCGTGGTAACCCCGTAACCTGGAGGTAACCTGGAGCACATGGGCAATGGCGGCTAACCGAGCCAGAGTGAGGACGCACACTCCCCGCGCGCTGTTGTTGTAGTTGTTGTTGTTGTTGTTTCATGAGGAAGATGGGAGGAGGTATGGGGAGGTCCTAAACTCACTACTGGTGCCATACAATCACATTCTGGTGAAACGAAGAGTCAGAATTAATGGAAACGAGTCCTTAACTGACATAGACTAAGAATAACTAGCAAGAGGTCCTATAGTTGTCTACGTGAGATGCGGTGAACCTGGGCACGACATTTAATGGGGGAAAAAGGGGAAGGTCGGTTCTACAGAGTGTTGTTTACAGACAATGGGACTAGGGAATGGGGGATTGGGGATAGTTGGGGAGTATTGGGGAAATAGGGGAATATTTACAAGCGGATATGGAGGCCAAATCCCATATCCGCAACATTGCACCCTTCTCTACCCTCGGGGCGTCCCGACCCGATAAATTTTTACCTACTTTAGTGTGGCACTCAGATGTAGTTCCCTCTACTATTAACTCTACCCTGAGTGCGACAGTTTTACAGATGTTCACAAATGAGTAAATATGTCCCCCTGCGACGTTGCACCCTTCTCCTCACAGAAACACACCCACAGGATAACCGAATCGCGGAAAGAATTCGCAAACTAAACATACAGCCGGTAGGGAGCATTATTTACAAGACTACGCTGATATTTACACTACGATCCAGGACCTGTTTTTGGAGGAACACATGCAGATGTTATGCATAGAGAGAGAGCACGCATGCCAGCATCGATACACCAACCCACGAGTGCTCTGTGGCCTTACGGCCTTTAATAATGTGCAGAGCACCCCATCCAAGCACCAAAAGCACCACCCCATAACACAGTCAGCACCATCCGGTGCACCAATAAAGTGTTTATAAATCACCGGTGGTGTCGCAGCTGGCCGATGTTCTGCCGCTGGTCTTGCCTTCATGTGGTGCACTTGGTGTTCTGGCTTCCTTCAAAAATAAAGAAAGGCGCCAACCGCATCCATTTCTGTATTGTGGCCGTCAGGGGGCCAACTATTAGTGGTTCACCTGTATGGCATAGGTGCCACGTTGACCCATAGGTCCATCCATGGGTGGTGCTTGCCCGCAAAAGAACTGCGGTCCATGGTGGGTGGCCACAAACATTGCGGTCCATATGGTGTATCGATCCCGGCAGCAAGCAGCGAAAGTGCAGGCCCACAACTGCGGAGCCAGCACCTCTCTCTCCTCTCTCTCTGCCCCAAAGCCAGATCCTCGGAGGTGGGAGACAAAAGAAGAAAACAAGTGAGTAAGGTGGTAAGGGCGCAAAAGTGCACGCAATACAAGATGATGCACACTGGGGGCACATGGGAACCAGGTGAGACAGGTGCGTTCCTACCGTACGCCCCCCCCCCCCCCCACCAGGTAACCTACATGGCCCCTCCCTTACCCCTTACTGTATCCACAAAACACAACACTACCCATAAACATCTATTTTACAAATCAACAAACGTCCCTACTGTCTTCCCCGTTCCTCCCATATACCAAATTCGTCTTCTCTCCCTCCTAACCAATCAAATTTGCCATTTTCAACTCTCATCAAAATTTGCCATCTCCAACTGAACATCAAAATTTGCCATTACCAATTCATCATCAGTCCCTCCTAAGGAGGGAGAGATGGAATCACCCCAATGTCTCATCCACGTCGTGATGCGTCTCACCAATCCACACAGCAATTCTCATTTCCTGCACACAGAACAAAGAAAACACAGGTGTGGAGTCATCATCACCACCTCAGGTAAGTGGCTGCGTATGGTGCGACAGGTTCATCAATCCTAACTATTTCCTAAATGACTTTAACAACTTTACATTACCCGGGGTCTTTCTCTTGCCAAACCATTGGCCCTCTTACACTATGGGTTCTAAAAACCAATTCCCATTGACCAAACTGTGGTGCTTTTCAATTTGGGGTCTCACTCCCCCGATTCATCTCCCGGTGCCCTCGCACAATTTCTGGGCTGTGGCGTGTACCTCTTCCAGCGGGTCTACCCACCTGCACACCTCCACCACTGCAGTTGCCTCCGAGCTTACCTGCTCCTTACCCTAACCTAACTACCTGGGGAAGGCCCTCTGGCGCTCTCCCCACTCGGTGCCCTCTCTGGCACGGGGCTACCCGATCCACACCTGGGATCCTCAGGCACCCACTGACACTAACGGCTCCCAGAGCCCACCTGCGGCCTCACCTGGCCGACATCCTCACAGTGGTGGAGTGCCCAACCAACTACACACACTAACAGGCTACACGCCCAGCCATTTCCACAACACTAATGCACCCATCCACAATACCATTCTGCAACCGCACCACAAATGCCAATATCCAACCACAATTTACCTATACCCTCTACCTAACACTTACACTACCCGCCCCGGGTACTCGTGAAAGAAGTCCACTCTTCCCCCATCCACACCTTCGCACCATGCACACCACTCCGTACCACTTACTCCAACTCTCTCCACACCACTCATTCTCTGCTCCATATATTCCCCACACCTGTACTTGCACACCTGTGCTCTCATACTTGGTGCCGCCTGCACCCTTCTCTCCCCAAGCGCATTCGCGCTGATCCACAACACTCACTACTCATCCACTGCTCCACACTGCTCCACACACCTGTCCAGCTCTCACACAGCATCATCTCATCTAACTACTCCCCTCTGAAACTTGCGCTTCCCAGTCGTCCCTTTAAACTATTGCGCTCCCACGTCATTATAATCCACACTAATCTACCTGCGTCCCCACTACAGGTATCAGTCACTAACTAATCTTAACGTTACCTAAGGTCATCTTCGCTAGATCCCTACACACAATATAACCTAACCCACCCGGGCTAGTTTTCACTGCCATACACCCCATAATCTAGTGCGCATTTGCCCCCCCTATGGGAAGGGTGGCAGGGATGCCACCCTTACCCACCGTCATACGGCGCGAGTGGGACCACCTCGTATGCGAGTCGTTGCCCGCCTGCCGGACCCCGTGCGTCGCCCCTTGCGGGGTCAGCGCGGGGCCGAACCGGCCGGGCCCCCACAGTACATTACCCCCAAGGGGCTCTCGTGCCTCCCCGGTCCCTCCAACAACTACCCCTGTTGGTGTCGATGCATGGGTCACACCTCCGCAACCCGCTACCCATTCCATACCACCACAACCTTGCTCACCCACACCTCGCACCTCTCGTTCCATACCCTCCGGACCAGCCATACACCCCACTCTTGGCCTCTCACGAACATCCGGGTCTATCTCGACCCCCAAGCTTATTAAATCACCTGGCGCATCATACGCACGACCATATTGGTCACCACTTACACCGGGTCCTCTTTCTCTTCGCTTCTCCTCCATCACCTGCGAATCCCTCATCCGGTTAATGAGCACATCATCACGATCCGAACACAGACTTTGGACCAATTCTTTTACCTCCTCTTTTATCTCTTTCTTATCCTCTCTCCGTCGCTTCTTAATTTCGCTCACCCCTTCTTCCACTTCCTCTAATTTCTGCTTCACCTCCTTTATTCCCCGGTACGTCTCCTCAAGCTCGTCCTCTAAGGCTACCTTGACAGTTTCCATGTGCGTCCTCACCTGCCGGTCCTTCGTCTCCATTACCTCTATCACCTCGTCCAACCTCGTTGTCAGTCCCTCATGTACCGTCTGACACTCTTTTTTAATTACCCCTACGTCCTTTTTCATTTCCTTCTGTGTCGATTTTAAACCCTCTATTACCGCTGTGTTCTTCTTTACCTGGTCCCCCAACTCCTTTTGTCCCACTGTCAGTTGTTCTACTCCCAGCGTCAACTCCTCTATACCCCCTTGCAATTTTACAGTCCCCTTTCTCACCTCCTTCTCCATGCGCTCCTTACAGTGCCTCACCTCCTCGCGCACTCCTCCGACCTCCTCACTCACACCTCTTCTGATCTCCTCTCCCATCACTTGCATCTCCTGCCCAGATGCCACCCTCATCTGCTCCATTTCCTCCCTGTGAGCATCCAGTTTGGTCTCTACCCCCATTCTGACCCCTTCTATCTGCTGCCCCATTTGTTTAACTTCCCTTTCCGCTTGGTCCCTCATGTCCCTCAATTTGCCTTCCATCCTGTTTTCTAACCCCTCTAACCCCTTTTGCATCCCTTCCATTTGATTCTCTTGAGCGGCCATTCTGTTTTCTACCCCCATTAACCCATTTCTCACCTCTTTTATCCCGTTGTCTAACCCCTCAAAAGTATTGTCTAACTTCCCAAATTTCTTGTCTAACTCCTCAAAATTATTGTCTAACTTCCCAAATTTCTTGTCTAACCCCTCACCGGTACCCCTCGCTTCGTCCCTCATTACCCCCAATTGGTTTCCCATTACCCCCAATTGCTCACTCCGAGCCCTCGCTTCGTCCCTCATTGCCCCTATTTGGCCCTCCAATCGCTCACCCAATCGCTTTCTATTAGCCCTCATTTCCACAATTTGGTTTCCCAATTGCTGACTATTAGCCCTCATCTCGTCCTTCATTTCTTCACCCGACTTAACCATAAAGGCCTTTATTTGTTCCATAAATACGCCCCAATCCATCGGCGGCGCTACCACGGTCGCGGGCGCGGTCGCCGTGGCCATGTGCGAGGCGCCATTTTGCGCGCCCGCCACCTCGTGCGTGACGACGCTATTTTGCGAATCTGCTACCCTCACTGCTTCGCTCTCCTCTTGTCCCTCATTTTGGTCCTGGATCGACCCTGCCTCACTCCCTACTACCGGAACCCAGCCGTCTTGGTCTGCCATAGCGCGACTTTCAAAATTCTGGTTTTTATTTTCGTAAAACAAAATCAAATTTCGCTGTTATAATTTCGAGCGCGTGAAACGCGCTCCGGATCGAATCCCACTTCCCGACACCAAAATGTTACCCTAATGGTACAATTGGTGTTCCAAAATTTGGGCCTAACTGAATTTAGTCCCAGGTCCGAATCCAACTCCTCGACACCAAATGTTACAGACGCAGTTGTGGATGTTGGTTTACCGAGCGGTTTGGTATGACCGCGTCTGCACAGTTTACCCGATTATACTCGAACATTGGCCGAGTCGCGCTACGCTAAATCAATTGAGGAAAGGACACAACGGCTGGGTTAAATGACACGACACCAGGGGTACAGTTCTCAAGACCTCCGGAGGAGGTTATAATATTTCGGAACGTTGAGATTACAAGGACAAGAGGGACAGCATAGGAAGGTAGGCACTTAATCACGGTCTTATAGTAACCCCGACAGACCACAGATAAACAGGACAAGACTGACTCACACCGGGATTGATGGCAAGGAAGGGCAGGTAGTCGGTGGACAGCACAAGGTGCACCTTGTGCTGAGGGACAGGATAGCGCGGCCCAAAAGATGCAGGGAGGTCTCTCAGCGCTCGGAGGTGGCGTCTGGTTCTCTTCACTTCAAGCTCGGGGCGCATCTCTGACGTCACGTCCGGTAAGTCGCTGCGTATATCCGGCGGGGAGTGACACGCCCTCGGCTCGTTAGCTCCGCCCCAGATGGAATCGGCCCGTTGCTTCTTATTGGGTGCGGGGGGGTTACCGGGCTCCGCCCTTGACGAGGGGCTGACAGCCAGCCCCTTCGTGGTAACCCCGTAACCTGGAGGTAACCTGGAGCACATGGGCAATGGCGGCTAACCGAGCCAGAGTGAGGACGCACACTCCCCGCGCGCTGTTGTTGTAGTTGTTGTTGTTGTTGTTTCATGAGGAAGATGGGAGGAGGTATGGGGAGGTCCTAAACTCACTACTGGTGCCATACAATCACATTCTGGTGCAACGAAGAGTCAGAATTAATGGAAACGAGTCCTTAACTGACATAGACTAAGAATAACTAGCAAGAGGTCCTATAGTTGTCTACGTGAGATGCGGTGAACCTGGGCACGACATTTAATGGGGGAAAAAGGGGAAGGTCGGTTCTACAGAGTGTTGTTTACAGACAATGGGACTAGGGAATGGGGGATTGGGGATAGTTGGGGAGTATTGGGGAAATAGGGGAATATTTACAAGCGGATATGGAGGCCAAATCCCATATCCGCAACAATATATATATATATATATATATATATATATATATATATATATATATATATATATATATATATATATACACACAGTGAAACCTTGACTTACGAGTGCACCAACTTACGAGTTTTCCGAGATACGAGCCGTCGCTCGGGCGGTTTATTGCTTTGAGATGCGAGCCGAGATCTGAGTTACGAGCTTACGCCACCCGCCACCAGGTGGGTTCCGGTCACGTGGTTATCTTGCCGTGCAAGCATCTCTGCCGTATATCGCTGCTGCTTTGTTTTCACATTTTGGTTATTTTGGAGCTTACGCCACCCGCCACCAGGTGGGTTCCGGTCACGTGGTTATCTTGCCGTGCAAGCATCTCTGCCGTATATTGCTGCTGCTTTGTTTTCGCATTTTGGTTATTTTGGAGCTTACGCCACCCGCCACCAGGTGGGTTCCGG